>NC_134357.1:273218734-273545400 GCF_048569485.1 Anomaloglossus baeobatrachus | reverse complement strand
TGTAACCAGGTTCTTGGCCCAGGTACAGGGGAAAAAGAGGAAAATAATAAAATGAAACACTAAATGCCCCTAAATGTCTTTCTTATGGGAAAAATATTCACTTTTGTTCCATCTAATGTCAGCAAATATTAGCGAAAGTAAATAAATAGAATGACATAAAAATGAAGCCCCATTAATCAGGAAAAAGAAGACAAATTCTTCTTGAATTTCATAATAAGAACATTTTTTCACAACTCTAACTCATGTGCACAGAAAAATTAAATGTGCCTGTTCAGGAAAAGGGGTAAATGTGACACACCCCAGAGCCTATGGGATACTCGGTTCGGGGCGTTGAATCACGGGGTCGTGTCACGGATAGCCGGTGCCCGATTCTGTGGCCCTGGTGGTCACTTGAAAATAATAAAGGAAAATAAAATAAAATTTAAAAAAATGTCTTTCGTGACACCACTTGCAGTATGCAGCTATATGAGGGAGCCGCGGCTGCGTACTCTCTCAATGCTGGGGCTCGTGGTATTCAGCAGCTTGGATGTTATGACCCTCCGCAAGTAGAGCTAAGCCCCAAGGAAGAATGATGATGGTTGTAGTATAGTGAAAGTTGGTGATGCAGAGGTGTGGAAAGAATTCATAGGACACAGGGACTGCGGTTTAACTTGTTCTTTACGCTCTGGTTTTGTGGTACAGCCACCCGCCTCGTGCTGGTCTCTGCCAATGTGGGTCTCAGGTGATCCTGTGTTTCTTTTATCCTGGTGCCAGTGTTATGACTTGGTGAGCTCTTCCTCCATGCACCCTTCTGTAATTGGTGGGTCCTCGTGGCCTGAAGCGTTTTGGGATCCCGTCCTGGTCTCACAGTCCTGGCCCATTTGGCAGGCAGCTTGAACCTCTCAATGGGTTGAACCTCTGTCCCAGTTCCCAGGTTCCCTAATTGCTGCTGTGCCACGGACTCTAAAGTCAGTGAGGAACCTTGATGATCCCTTCACCCTCTATCTATCCCTCTATCCATGTATCCATCTATCCATGTATCCATCTATCCATGTATCCATCTATCCATCTTTCTATGTATCCATCTATCTTTCCATCTATCCATCTATCTATCTATCTATCTATCCATCTATCTGTGGCACCCTGGACGAGCCAGGTCGTCACAGAACAACACCAACACACCCCACACTCCTGGTCAGGCACACCAAAGTCAGACAAAAACCCTTGTTGCCTTCCTCCAGGGGCTGATGTCCACACCAGGGGGATGGGCCAGGCGGTTGGCCCCGCCCACCGAGGAGTTCACAGTCCTGGAGGCGGGAAAACCAGGCAGATCAGTTTTGAGTAGAGTGGAGAGAGGAGTAAAGTGGCAGTTAAGCAGCCTGAAGTTAGTCTGGGTGTGTGGCCCGGACGGATCAGCAAGGTTGGCAGACGGTGGTGACCGTCTGCAGGAGTGGCCTATTGGAGCTCACTGTAAGGACCGTGGACGAGCGGTGGCCCGGCGGTACCGGACCGGTACGCAAAGAGAAGCCAGCACCGTCAGGCAGGGGCCTACGAACCCCGGCAAGGCTAGGAGTCGCCTTGAATTTGCCAAATCCGTTAGCGAAGGGAACCTCCTGGGTTTCCCAGCAGCCAAGTCCCGACAGAAGGCAACAGTCCAACCGAGAGAGGGAAACACAGTCACCGCCAAGGCTAAAGTTCCCAGGGACAGAGCCTGCGGGCAAAAGGGGCTCCATCAGCACCCATCCAAGCTGGGGAGCGGGTTACCGGTGGGAACCCATTGGAACCGTACACGTTACACAGGTGCAGGGAAAGGCAGTCACCATCAACCTGCCGGGAGGAGAAACACCGCAGCCGTCTGTGGGACCCGTCCATCCAGCCGTGTGTTTTACAGGGAAATGTGTCCTCATCATTGGCTGAGTGAGTACCACCGTGCCGTACGGCACAGCGCTGCCCCCGCGACCCTGCACCTCGCCAGGCCCCGTAACCCACCTGCCATCCATCCCTACCCCATCACCGGGCCCCGGGACAACCAACTCCCTACCCACGGAGGGGAGAACTAACATCCAGGCTGCTCCCTGTCATCGCTCCCGGGATCCCCGTCCAGAGCAGCGGTGGTGTCACCAATATCACCACAACCGTGGTGGCGTCACGGACAATAACCAAATCCCCACAATCCAATTCCCACCCTTTTCACTCACGGGCGAGGAGCGCCGCTCGAATCCCCGGGATCCGGCCCACCGCTCAAGCCACCACCGAGCAGCAGCAGCCGCAGCAGTAGCGGCCGGACACGAGCAGTGGGAGAGTGCAGCATCCCCTCCTCCACCCGCGACAACTTGGCGTTACGAACAGGATCTTACCGCTCTGCCGTCTGGTAGAGGTGCGCCTTGTTACCGCCGGAGGTGTCCGGCCGAAAAATTGGAGAAGCCGCGATCTTGGGCGCTAAAAATTCCCGCTCGAGCGTCTCCTCGAGTAGTGGAGGCTCGAAGGCCAAAACCCCGCCCCTGTAGAGGAGGAGCCGGAAAGAGACTAAGGGGGAATGGGATGGAAGATGTCGGCTCCCGAGTCTCATGCTAATCCCACGCCGACTGATGGAGCGGCGGCGCCCGCGGGGGCAGAGGATGGCGGGACGGCTGTAGTCCCTACTCCGGTCGCAGGAGCAGCGGGCCCCGAGAATGCGGCAGTAATTCCCCGCGCGGTGGCTGACAGCGGCCCGCCTGCCACAGGGAGGATGTCTGCTCCGGCAATCCGCCCGACCGTGACGGGGATGGCGGCCGGCGCAGAAGACCCAGGGGGCGCCAACTCGGGGCAGCAGATAACAGATGGAAGTAGCTCGGGGGAAAATACGGAGTCCCTGTCGGAAGGTGAGGCCCCGCTCATCATTCGCGCCTTCGGAGACACGTGGATGGCAAGCTGCAGGTACTGCCGGCAGTGGGGGCATTTTGCAGGTCAGTGCCCTGCAAATGGCCAGCCTTGAAGTAAGAAAAGTTAAAGCATGGTAGCGGTTCCCGGTTACCTTGCTGTCGGTCCCCATTGGGACTCTACTGACATTTCAGACGGCCCTCAAGGCTAAGGAGTCCGGTTGGAAGAGCAGTCGTACCCGCATCATCGGCAGCTGAAAATGGAGTCCTGTGGGACAGTGTCACCCCTGTGTGAGGGTGGCGTTGGGGGCTCGTGCTGTTCGGTGGTGGACTGTGGGAAAGCTGCAGGAAGAAGTTGTACCGGAGCCAAATGTTGTGAATGGCCCCTGGGACCCAGCTGACAGTCCCCGTCGGGACCCTACAGCAAGTCTCCGTTTGGACCCTACCGTTTTGTTTGTGGTAGCCCGTTGGCTACGAAGCACTGTTGTCCCCGTGGGGACTGTATACATGTTATGCGTAGAAACTACTACGGACAAGCCCGAAAACTAGCAGGGCAACCATGAACTTGTGGTTTGTAAATAAAAATATGTTTTAAGGCTTTACCGTAACCGCCTCCGGAGAGGCTGATTTGGAGGATGGGCCTGGAGGGAAGTGATGGCCCAGGCCCGCCACTACCGCAACCAGTGGCGATCCTCCGGGGGTTTCAGGGGTTCCCCATGGACGTGGGTCCCCTGAAAAGGACAGAACCCGCTCAGGTAACTTGTGCTGGACTGGGGTCAAGGGGTGCTGCCTATTTGCTTAGGGGCAGCATCAGGGCCAGGTTACTTGGGTGGGAGAGAGCGGAAGCCGTAACCGTTTTGCAACGTTTAAGCAAGAGTACCTCCCGATGTGGGAAGATGTTATTATAATTGTAACTTGTTTTACCGTTTATCTTTTCCAGTTTGTGAAAATAAAACCGGTGATGGACGGGCAGCCCGTGGACGGTCTGCATTTTACTAACGGGGAATGTGGCGCCCTGGACGAGCCAGGTCGTCACAGAACAACACCAACACACCCCACACTCCTGGTCAGGCACACCAAAGTCAGACAAAAACCCTTGTTGCCTTCCTCCAGGGGCTGATGTCCACACCAGGGGGTGGGCCAGGCGGTTGGCCCCGCCCACCGAGGAGTTCACAGTCCTGGAGGCGGGAAAACCAGGCAGATCAGTTTTGAGTAGAGTGGAGAGAGGAGTAAAGTGGCAGTTAAGCAGCCTGAAGTTAGTCCGGGTGTGTGGCCCGGACGGATCAGCAAGGTTGGCAGACGGTGGTGACCGTCTGCAGGAGAGGCCTATTGGAGTTCACTGTAAGCACCGTGGACGGGCGGTGGCCCGGCGGTACCGGACCGGTACGCAAAGAGAAGCCAGCACCGTCAGGCAGGGGCGCCGTGAATTTGCCAAATCCGTTAGCGAAGGGAACCTCCTGGGTTTCCCAGCAGCCAAGTCCCGACAGAAGGCAACAGTCCAACTGAGAGAGGGAAACACAGTCACCGCCAAGGCTAAAGTTCCCAGGGCATGAGCCTGCGGGCAAAAGGGGCTCCATCAGCACTCATCCAAGCTGGGGAGCGGGTTACCGATGGGAACCCATTGGAACTGTACACGTTACACAGGTGCAGGGAAAGGCAGTCACCATCAACCTGCCGGGAGGAGAAACACCGCAGCCGTCTGTGGGACCCGTCCATCTAGCCGTGTGTTTTACCGAGAACTGTGTCCTCATCATTGGCTGAGTGAGTACCACCGTGCCGTACGGCACAGCGCTGCCCCCGCGACCCTGCACCTCGCCAGGCCCCGTAACCCGCCTGCCATCCATCCCTACCCCATTACCGGGCCCCGGGACAACCAACCCCCTACCCACGGAGGGGAGAACTAACATCCAGGCTGCTCCCTGTCATCGCTCCCGGGATCCCCGTCCAGAGCAGCAGTGGTGTCACCAATATCACCACAACCGTGGGTGGCGTCACGGACAATAACCAAATCCCCACAATCCAATCCCCACGCTTTTCACTCACGGGCGAGGAGCGCCGCTCGAGTCCCCGGGATCTGGCCCACCGCTTGAGCCACCACCGAGCAGCAGCAGCTGCAGTAGTAGCGGCCGGACCTGAGCAGTGGGAGAGCGCAGCGTCCCCTCCTCCGCCCGCGACATATCTATCATGTATCTATCATGTATCATCTATCTATATATCTATCTATCATGTATGTATCTATCTATTATCTATCATGTATCTATCTATCCCTCTATCTATCTATCTATCTATACCTCTATCTATTCCTCTATCCATGTATCCATCTATCTATCCATTTATCCATGTATCCATGTATCCATCTATCTATCCATCTATCCATGTATCCATCTATCTATCCATTTATCCATGTATCCATGTACCCATCTATCTATCCATCTATCCATGTATCCATCTATCTATCCATTTATCCATGTATCCATGTATCCATCTATCCATGTATCCATCTATCTATGTAACATGTAACCATCTATCTATCCCTCTATCCATGTATCTATCTATACTGTATATCCATGTATTTATTTATCTATATATCTAGGTATCCAACCATCCATGTATCCATCCATCCATCGATTCATCCATCCATCCTTGTAGTTGAATAATCTGCTTCTGTTTCTCTACTGCAATATAGAGGTCAAGATTACCACATTTTTCTATGTCTTTCATTAGTGAGTAGAGTGGTAGTGGTAGGGCTGCTGCGTATGGACAATGAATTCACGAGTTTAAGTCCTGGCTGTCCTGGTATATCAGAGCAGATGAGAATATAATTTATTCACTGCACTAAGGGGAGGAGTCGGGACATCAGCTGTGAGCCACGGGACAGTTCTGCAAATCCAGGACAATTGGGAGGAATGAAATTGTGGCGCCCCTGAGGTGTCAGGTGCCACAGGGTACTGTATCCAGTTACACATGCAGTACTTATCCAGGGTTCCTGGGAGACCAGTGCCAGTAAACACCAAACAACACCGTTCAAAACACACACATTTCTTTGCCCTTTTTTCCAGACTGGGTAACAGGCTAGAGACGGATTTGATGGATGGCCACCTATTGGTCAGGACTTATCCAATCCCGCTAGTCAGACACCCAGGAGGGGGAGAGGCTAGTCTGGACAGTTGACAGGGATATTTGAAAAGTCAGTAAGGAGTTGACGTTGGGTCATGGAGGGAGTGAGGAGACTCCATGACCCAGGTCCAGTGAGAAACACGAGGAGTGACATTGGTGGGCTAAAGAAGTACGGTCGCCGGGGAGAGTACAGAGTCAGTACTCACGGGACTGAGCACAGGCGGGGTGCAGAACCCTAGTTCAGGAGGACGCTTTAGGCTCACCTGTTAAATCTGCGAGACAGGAGGGGGTGAGGAGAGGCCAGAGGAGTGTCAAACTTTTTTTTTTGTTCTCTTTATTTGTGGATGTTCCTGCAGCCAAACACAGCGTAGAAAACAACTGTAAGGTTTAGACACAGGGGCTTGTGTCATTGGCTACCTAAATCACATGTCCCGCTGCATCTATATATATAATTGCCTTATTCTGTCTGTCTGTCTTGCTCCAAAGTGACGTAATTACAGTAACAACCGTCGCCACAGCGCGTGCGCTAAAGAGCCTGTGACCAACGGATCAGCTAAGGGAACAGCACGAACTACGTCGTGACAGGATGGCGCCCGACACCTTTCCCCGCACCCACACGGAGCCCCGACTCCCCGGTGACTGCTGCACCCCCGGGAGCCCACACCGGCAACCCAGCCGAGACAAACCCTTGCGTTGCTGGGATCGCGCCGGGAGCCGGCGTACGCTGGTAACCATGGTACACATCGGGTAACTAAGCAAAGCGCTTTGCATAGGTACCCGATTGTGTACCATGGTTACCAGCGTAACTCGGCTCCTCTCCCCCCGCACTCCGCCCTCCGCATGTATACACTGAACACACGCACACGCAGGCGTGCACACACACACACACACAGACATACACACACATGAATAGTCACCTGTCCCCAGCCATGCAGTCCCCAGCACTGACGTCCTCAGCGCCATGGCCCCGCTCGGCTGCACCCCCCCGCACTCCGCCCTCCGCATGTATACATTGAACACACACGCTGGCACTGCTGCACCCATCATCCCCGTGCACACACAGGCACTACCGCTCCCATCATCCCCGCACACACGCAGGCACTACCGCTCCCATCATCCCCGCACACACGCAGACACTACTGCACCCATCATCCCCGCACACACGCAGGCACTACTGCTCCCATCATCATCCCCGCACACACCCCGGCACTACTGCACCCATCATCATCCCCGCACACATCCTGGCACTACCACACGCATCATCATCCCCGCACACACCCCGGCACTACGGCACCCATCATCATCCCCGCACACACCCCGGCACTACCGCATTCATCATCATCACCGCACACACAAGCACTACCGCACTCACTATCATCCCCGCACAGACCCCGGCACTACCGCACTCATCATCATCACCGCACACACCGGCCTCTATCATCCCCGTACACACGCAAGCACTACCTGAGTGAAGAGAGGAGAGGGGGGGAGAGAGACCAGGAGTGATTTCAAACGATTTAGATGGTTCTGCTGGACATGCTGAGCATGGACAGTAGAACGTGACGGGATCCGTCAGCAGATTCCGCTGCTTAGTGCATTGTGGCGGAATCCGCCCCCATAAAGAATCATTAGACACCTTGGCGGATTCTAACGTAATCCGTCAAGGTGCGCTATTTTAACGACCCAAAAAACGCTACAAGCAGCCTTCCCTCCGCCCGACGCTGCGTCAAATTAACGACACAGCGCCGTCCAGCGGATGCAACGAAGACACTTGCGTTACAGTGCTTCGTCGATACAAGTCTAACGGACTGCGCTATTCTCCATAGCGGCAGATTGCACTGAACGCAAGTGTGGAAGCGCACGAACACACATACATACACACACACACACACACACACACATACACACTTGGATAGTTATCTGTCCCCAGCCCAGCACTGACGTCTTCAGCGCCATGGCCCCGCTCGGCTCCACCCACCCTGCACTCCGTGCCACGCACACATTACACCGCAGGATGGAGGCACATGTCAGGATGGTGGCTGCACCACGATGGGGGCACATACCAGCATTGGGCCAAATCACAGCATCAGCATATTTTTACTTAACTTTACACTGTTCATGGCCTTCTTTCATTACAAGCCATGGACATCATTAAACATTAGACTCATCTATTAAAACTGTTCCTTCTGTTGTTTGTCATTTTAAAACCAATAAACAATTATAAGAATACTAAATTAAACTTAACCCATCCAGTCCATTCA
This sequence comes from Anomaloglossus baeobatrachus, assembly GCF_048569485.1. Classification (NCBI taxonomy): domain Eukaryota; kingdom Metazoa; phylum Chordata; class Amphibia; order Anura; family Aromobatidae; genus Anomaloglossus; species Anomaloglossus baeobatrachus. The sequence continues at coordinate 273,537,185 of NC_134357.1, read as the reverse complement.
TTACCTTATTATTCAATCTGCTAACCTATATACATGTCGCGGACGGGCGAGGGGACGCTGCGCTCTCCCACTGCTCGGGTCCGGCTGCTGCTGCTGCTCCTCGGTGGTGGCTCGAGCGGTGGGCCGGATCCCGGGGACTCGAGCGGCGTTCCTCGCCCGTGAGTGAAAAGGGGGAATTGATTGTGGGGATTTGATATTGTCCGTGACGCCACCCACGGTTGTGGTGAGATTGGGGACACCACCGCTGCTCTGGACGGGGATCCCGGGAGCGATGACAGGGAGCAGCCTAGATGTTAGTTCTCCCCTCCGTGGGTAGGGGGTTGGTTGTCCCGGGGCCCGGTGAGGGGGTAGGGATGGATGGCAGGCGGGTAACAGGGCCTGGTGAGGTGCAGGGTCGCGGGGGCAGCGCTGTGCCGCACGGCACAGTGGTACTCACTCAGCCAATGATGAACACAGAGTCTCCGGTAAAACAAATGGCTGGATGGACGGGTCCCACAGACGACTGCGGTGTTTCTCCTCCCGGCAGGTTGATGGTGACTGCCTTTCCCTGCACCTGTGTAATGTGTACGGTTCCAATGGGGTCCCACCGGTAACCCGCTCCCCAGCTTGGATATGTGCTGAAGGAGCCCCTTTTGCCCGCAGGCTCTGGCCCTGGGAACTTTAGCCTTGGCGGTGACTGTGTTTCCCTCTAACGGTTGGACTGTTGCCTTCTGTCGGGACTTGGCTGCTGGGAAACCCAGGAGGTTCCCTTCGCTAATGCATTTAACAAATTGCACGGCGACTACTAGCCTTGTCGGGGTCCGTAAGCCCCTGCCGGATGGTGCTGGCTTCTCTTTGCGTACCGGTCCGGTACCGCCGGGCCACCGCCCGTCCATGGTGCTTACAGCTAGCTCCAATAGGCCTCTCCTGCAGACGGTCACCACTGTCTACCAACCTTGCTGTTCCGTCTGGGCCACACACCCGGACCACTTTCTGTCTGCTCCTTTACCACTTCACTCTCCTCTCACTTTCCCTTCCAAACTGAAGTGACTCTTTTTCCCGCCTCTAGGACTGTGAACTCCTCGGTGGGCGGGACCAACCGCCTGGCCCACCCCCTGGTGTGGACTTCAGCCCCTGGAGGAAGGCAACAAGGGTTTTTGTCTGACTTTGGTGTGCCTGACCGGGAGTGTGGGGTGTGTTGGTGTACTGCTTGTAACATACTGGCTTGTCCAGAGCACCACATTTACATTCTAGACTACCCAATACGTTAGAATCGGGCCACCTTCTAGTATATATAATAAGGAAATATAGGAGTATTCCACATTACTGGTAACACAAAGGCTTTGGAAAAAACGCTATAGTCCCCCTTCAAGAAAGAAATTCAACAAAATCTGCACTCCCCAATCCAAATGACCCCCTCCCTACTCAGCCCCACAATGTGCCTAAGCCAAAGTTAGCATCTGTGCCGCCCCCACGCCAGCAGCCTGCCACTGCTCAGGTCCGGACCTTCCGGTGGTTGGCTCAAGGGTCTCTGGACCCGGGGGGTCCCGCGGACACTCTGAATGAAAATGGTGGGGGATGGTGGATGTAGGACGTATATGTACGGGCTGAGCCGTATTAAGTTCGTGACGCCACCCACGGTGTGTGGTGAGGTTGGAAACCACCGCTGCAGTTACGGGGCACCCGGGGGAGATGTTATGCAACAAGTTGTTAACCCCTCCGTGGGCAGGGATGGTGGCCCCGGGACCTGTTGGGGTTTGGTGCAGGGAGATGGGCGACCGCAGGGTGCTGGTGTACTCACTATTAAGGAAACACACGAGTCTCTGGTAAACCAAGGTGATTGTGGTCGGTGCCCGTAGCCGGCTGCGTTCTGGTTCCCCCACCCGGCTGGTGGTCTCTGTCTTTCTCCTGCACCTTTTCAGAACGGTGGACTGCCTGTACTTGCAATTTCAAGAGTCCGCTCCCAGCTGAATGTGGCCTAAGGAGCCTTTGCCCGCAGAAGCTGGCCCGTGGGATCTCTGAGCCTTGGCGGTGGCCTTTTATCCCCTCGGTGGGCTGTTGTCTTCTAATAGGGACTTTGGGTGGGACAGGACCTCTAGTCCTGGCCTCAATTGGTTAATTAACCATTTCCAGTCGCTTCTGGTCCCGGCTTCAGGGTCCAAGTATCCCACTGTGTGCTCCGGTTTCCGAGTCGGTTCCCCGGGTCGGTACCGGTGGGCTACAACCCTGTCCCGGTCCACCTCGGTTCCACCGAGCCGATTTCGCGGCTCCTGCAGAAGGAGACCGCCGTCTGCCTCCTTGCCAGTGGCACCTGGGCTCCTACCCTGGCGCCGTTCAATTTGGGGGTATTCACCTCTGCTGGAGCTGGGCACAGCTCCAGCCCACACTCCTCTCCAACTTGAACTCTAACACTTGTCTGTTTACTTTCCCGCCCCGGGCTGTCTAGACTCCTCGGTGGGCATCTTCCAACCGCCTGGTTCCGCCCCCTGGTGTGTCTATCTAGCCCTGAGGGGGATGACTAGGGTTTGAAGGTCGGCTGCTGTTACCTGTGAGGGAAGGTGTTGTGCAGGGGCCTATTTGTGACTACCTGGCCCGGCCAGGGCGTCACACCCCACCCTTGGTTAAACACAGACCGTCCACGGGCTGTCCGACCACCACCGGTTTATTTTGTTTAACTGAAAAAGATAAAAGATTTTAAAACAGATACAAGTATAATAACATATTTACATTACAAGAATATTTTGGTTTTCTTCCCTTATGGGAGGCAGGTTACTTAAACATTGCATATAAACATTTTTATTTACCGGGACGGGACCATGTCCTTTTCACTTTAGCCCACCCAAACAAACCTTGCCCTGGTGCCACTGCTAAGCACTGGTACGCACCCCTTTTCCCCAGTCCAGGAAAAAGGATCGGGTCCGGGTGGTGCCCACACGGGTCGGGTAATATGTTCCTTACCCGGCAGTCTCTCTCAGAGGCCACACGTCCAGGGGACCCCTGACCCGGAGGATAGTCACCGGTTTCCATGGTGACGGGACCTCGGCCTACTCTGACGCAGGCCCTTCCTCCAACCAGCCTCTCTGGAGACTGCGGCATCATGAAAAGGGGGTCTGGGGCTATTTACAAGATCTCAGTCACAGGTACGGGATTGCAAAGCATCAGGTAGGTGCTGTTTTAAATAGTCCTGCTTTTAATGTGTGAGGCCGCATGGCACCCTTCAGATAAATAAAATATTAGTGCAGGACTGCCCCTTGAGATTTGCCGTGGAGTGGCGGGGTAGCTCAAAGTATTGCAATATTTTGCCAAAAATCTCCATTTATTAATAAGTACAGTTTAGAAGTTGTGCTGGCTCCTTATTCTGATTTTTTCATTGGCAGGTGGTTAGCCCCCACCAAGCCGTGCACCCTTTTTTGGTCATTCTAGCTGTCTGATTTTTGGCAAGTGGTGACTGTTCACACACAGCCATCAGCCCTGGCCACAGGCTATTTAATTCAAGCAGCACTTGCCTGGGCCTGTCCCGCCCACAGCTGTGATCTCAGTCACAGGTACGGGATTGCAAAGCATCAGGTAGGTGCTGTTTTAAATAGTCCTGCTTTTAATGTGTGAGGCCGCATGGCACCCTTCAGATAAATAAAATATTAGTGTAGGACTGCCCCTTGAGATTTGCCGTGGAGTGGCGGGGTAGCTCAAAGTATTGCAATATTTTGCCAAAAATCTCCATTTATTAATAAGTACAGTTTAGAATTTGTGCTGGCTCCTTATTCTGATTTTTTCATTGGCAGGTGGTTAGCCCCCACCAAGCCATGCACCCTTTTTTGGTCATTCTAGCTGTCTGATTTTTGGCAAGTGGTGACTGTTCACACACAGCCATCAGCCCTGGCCACAGGTTATTTAATTCAAGCAGCACTTGCCTGGGCCTGTCCCGCCCACAGCTGTGATCTCAGTCACAGGTACGGGATTGCAAAGGATCAGGTAGGTGCTGTTTTAAATAGTCCTGCTTTTAATGTGTGAGGCCGCATGGCACCTTTCAGATAAATAAAATATTAGTGTAGGACTGCCCCTTGAGATTTGCCGTGACGTGGCAGGGTAGCTCAAAGTATTGCAATATTTTGCCAAAAATCTCCATTTATTAATAAGTACAGTTTAGAATTTGTGCTGGCTCCTTATTCTGCTATTTACAAGACCCAATAGTTTATGGGTTGGCCTGCAAGTTCTCAGCCGTGTCTTTTTATAAGTGCATTTAAATGGGAAACATCAAAGGGTCCCAACGGGGAACTGAACTTGTTGGTAGCCGGGAACCACTACCTATTATTCTGAATCAGGTGAGAATCTCGGTTAATTGGCATTCATTCATACATCTATTTACACGATCAACATGCAACACCCCTAGATTGCGGTCTCCCTGTATCTGAGTGGGGGCTGACCGAAGTTAGGGCCTGTGGACCTTCTGGGCCCAATACTCTCGTGTGGGGCTAGTGGAGGAGAGGGGATGACAAGTCCCTCTTCTCGAGTGTCAGGTATGGCTGGCAGAGACCTACAGGGGCGTGGCATAGGTGCATCCCTGGGCGCTCGTTCTGGTGGCTCGCTGATGGACCTCTCTGGCTCTATCTCTTCCACGGGTTGTGGGAACATTATAACGGGAACAATCACAGCGCTATTCTGCATAGGTCAATCAGCCGGAAAATCCCCCATCACTGTATGGATCACCTCTTTCTTCTTTTCCACGCTCAGCGTAGGAGTGAGAACCTCGTCCACCAACTTCAGGGGCTCGGGGCACTTCTTCAGGTGGTCCCTGGAAACAGTGGCCATGGTCTTCCCCTGGTCACGACTAATCAGATACGTCTTCCTGTCCTCCCATCCAGTAGGCTGGATGACGTAGGGGGTCCTCTCCCACTGGTCATCGAGCTTGTGCGTTCTCCTTTTCCTTTTCAGCACCACATCTCCGGGTCCGAACGGGGCAGCCTGAGCCCATTTGTTGAAGCGTTGCTCTTGCCTCTCCCGGCTCTGGCGCAAGTTCTTTTCCACATACTCCTGGATCTGCCGGTACTGCTTCTGTCGCTTGATATCCCAATTGGCAGTGTGGGGAAAGAGTCTCAGGTACCTCGACGTCCAATTCTAGATCCACCGGCAGCCTTCCAGGCCGGGCTCTCATCAGGTACGCAGGCGTGCACTTGGTGGAGCTGCAGGGGATATTATTGTACATGTCCACCAGGTTGGGCAGCTTCTCGGGCCACAAGCTTCGTTCTTCCAGGGGCAGGGTCTTTAGGAGGTTAAGGACCAAGTGATTCATCTTCTCACACATCCCGTTTGTCTGGGCATGGTAGGCCGTGGTCCGGATCTTCTTGCACCCGTACAAGTTGCAGAACTCTTGAAACACCTCTGCCTCAAAGGCCGGGCCCTGGTCCGTGAGCACCTTCTCTGGGTAACCATGCGGCCGGCAGAAGTACGCCTGAAAGACCCTGGCTGCAGTGTGGTCTGTTAAATCCTGGACGGGGACCACCACCATGAACCTGGAGTAGTGGTCTACGATGGTCATGGCATATGTATATCCACTCCGGCTAGGCGTAAGCTTGACATGGTCCAGAGCGACCAACTCCAACGGCTGGCGGGTGACAATCGGCTTCAGCGGGGCCTTCTGACTGGTTTCATCCTGTCTTCTCAGCGCACAGGGGCCACACTCTCTGCACCAAGCCTCTACGGACTCTCGCATCCCACTCCAGTAGAAGCGCTCTCTCAGCGGCATCTCTAATTTCTTCCAGCCGAAGTGTCTGGCTCCATCATGGTAAGCCTTCAGGACCTTGGGTATGTATGTCTGTGGCACCACCAGCTGGCGGATTTTCTCGTGCGTTTTTCGTGTTAATCAATCCCCTGTACAGCTTTCCTTGTTGCAGGTAAAGGCGGTCCCTCTCTTTCCACAACCGCTGAGCTTCGGAGGGGTCTGTAATTTCTAGTCTGGAAGCGCCTTGGGCAATCATCATTTTGACGAGCTGGACCGCGGGCTCCTGATCTTGAGCTTCCTGCCACCCCTGGCAGGATATCGGATCAAGGTTCACTTGCTGTTGTCCAACATAGGGCTTTTCGTCCCTCTGCTGATGAAACGCGGGCAGCTCGATCTCCTCCAAACCATCTTCCTCTACCACTTCATCGGGTAGGTGCGGCATTCAAGACAATGCATCTGCATTGGTGTTCTTGCGGCCCGGCCGGCCCTGTACTTAATGGTGAGGTCATAGTTGGCTAGCCGGGCCACCAATCGCTGCTTCAGGGCCCCTAATTTTGCCGTGCCCAGATGTGTCAACAGGTTATTGTCCGTGTAGGCGATGAACTTTGCCGATGCCAGGTAGTGTTTAAACCTTTCCGTTATCGCCCAGATGAATGCCAAGAACTCCAACTTGAAAGAGCTGTAGTTCTCGGGATTTCTTTCGGTTGGCTGAAGCTTCCTGCTTGCATAGGCGATCACATTCTCCCTGCCTTCTTGCATCTGTGATAGGACAGCACCCAAGCCCACATTGCTGGCGTCCGTGTAGAGAATGAACGGGAGGCCATAGTCGGGATAAGCCAGGATCTCTTCCCCTGTCAGGGCCGACTTCAGCTGCTGAAAGGACTCCTCATGCTTCTCACCCCAGGCAAACGGGGGTCCAGGAGTTCTGCCATTCTTGGTCTGTCCCACGAGGAGGTCTTGCATGGGCGCGGCCATCTTTATGTACCCCTTGATGAAGCGACGGTAGTAGCCCACTAGGCCCAAGAACTGCCTCACCTCTTTTACTGTGGTAGGTCGCGGCCAACTCTGGATGGCGGTGATTTTCTCGGGATCCGGGGCCACACCTTCCACGCTCACCACATGCCCGAGGTACTGCACTATGGGCTTTAACAGGTGGCACTTAGAGGGCTTTAATTTAATCCCGTACTTGGAGAGGGCTGCAAACACTTCCGCGAGGTGCTCCAGATGTGCTTCATATGTCTTGAAATAGACGATCACATCATCCAGGTACAGAAGAACAGTCTCGAAGTTGAGATGCCTCAAGCAACACTCTATAAGCCTCTGGAAGGTTCCCGGGGCATTACACAGCCCAAACAGCATACTGTTGAACTCGCAGAGTCCCATTGGGGTAGAGAACACCGTCTTCTTGCAGTCCTCCTCCGCAACCACCACCTGCCAGTAGCCACTGGTAAGGTCAAGGGTAGAGAAATAATTAGCAGTCCTCAGCGCGGCAAGCGACTCTTCAATGCGACGAAGAGGGTATGCATCTTTATGCGTTATCTGATTAATCTTCCGGTAATCCACACACATTCTCATGGTACCATCCTTCTTCCTTACCAGGACCAACAGTGCTACCTAGGGACTACAACTATCACAGATGACCCCTGCCTCTTTCATGTTCCTCAACATCTCTTTGGTGCACTGGTAGTGTGCAGGTGGGATCGGTCTGTACCTCTCTTTAATAGGTGGATGTTTGCCTGTAGGGATATGATGCTGAAACCCCTTAATCCTCCCGAAATCTAACGGGTGTTTACTGAAGACCTGCCTGTACTCTTGGACTACCCAATATATCCCTTCCTTGTGATGTGTGGGTGTAGATTCGGTGCCAACATGCAGCTCCCAGCACCACTCCTCTAACTGTTCGGGTGGAGGGTCGCTGCCTGACTGTGATGTGGTGATCGTGGAGGTTGTTACATGGATGGTGTTTGCATCTACAGTGAACAACTTGGAGATGGTGGCGTAGCAGGGCAGCCTAACCTCTTCCTCTCCCCAGTTCATCACTCTCACGGGCACTCTCCCCTTCTTCACATCAATCACCCGTCTGGCTGCCATTACTGTGGGCCAATGTTCTGAAGGCAGAGGCTGCACCACTGCCGGGTAATCTTGTCTCTGGGGACCTACTGCTGCCCTACACCAAATCATCATCTCACTCCGCAGCGGCACCACCAAAGGCGCTGCGTCCATCACTCGCACACCACCGATCTCTCCACCTATCATGTTCACCTGTTGCTGCTGCAGGAGAGCCCGGATTTCACGTTGAAGAGCCCTCTGCCAGCCCCCTCCCGCAGTGGCAGACAATTGCTGCAACAGGTGCAGCACTTCCCCCATGCAGTTCTCAATCACGTTGGTCCCGAGGACTACCTTTGGGTTACGGTCGCTGGGGTCATTCTGCACCACAATCATCCCCTGACATTTCATTTCCGCTCGCCCCACAGTCAAAGTCACCTCCTTGAACCCCACTTGGATCATAGGGAGTCCATTGGCCGCAATGATGGTTAAACTGTCGTCTGGAGGGGCAAGTTCACTATCAGACCAATAACGTTGGTACAACACATAAGGTATAGTCGTTACCTGCGATCCGGTGTCGAGAAGGGCTAAAGTCGGGATACCGTCCACCGCCAGGGAGATGATGGGGCGACCTCTAACATACCGATCACACCAATCAGCTGGGCCTTGAGGGTCTATTCCTGAGGATTGGCTCTTGGCCTCAGGGGTTGCTCGTTTAAAGGACACCGTCGGGAGTAGTGACCGGTCTTGTTACATTTGTAGCAGACAGGTGGTCCATACCGGTTGTCATTGTTCCTCCTCCGCTGTATCCACGGGACGTCCTCTGGGCTGTCGGTGAGCTGTATCTTCTCCGCTGGCTTGACTTTTGTCTGTAGCTGCAGGGCGGCGAGGATCCTGGTGACGTCATCACTCAGGCGTTGGACTTTCGATGACAGATCTTCCGGAGCCCCGGTGGCTGCTGTAGGGGCCGGCAGGGCCAACAAGGGGGCTGCTACCGAGACGGGAGCAGTGTCAGCCAGCCAAGATGGCGGGTTGGGAGCACGAGCATCCGCCATCTGTAGTGCTTTAATGGCCCGGTCTTTTAGGACTGCAAAGTTCAAGTCTGCATGCTCCAGAGACCACAGCCGTAGTTGCTTACGATCTTCAGCGGACCACAGCCCACGCAGGAACTGTTCTACCAGCATTTTGTTACTGTCAGTCTCATTGATGGGGTCCAACTGCCTCAGTGTACACAAGGACGTCTGTAGCCGCAAGGCGTAGTCTCGAATACTGTCCTGCGGTCGCTGTCGGCAGTTATAATACTGCATCCGTAACTCCGCTTCTGTGCAGGTCTCAAAAGCAATCTGGAGCTTATCAAAAATGGCAGTTACCGAGACCCAGTCCGCGTCTACCCAAGTCTCCACCTCCTGCTCAGCGGCGTCGGTCAGCTGCCAGAGTACTATCGCTGCACGCTGCTTGCCAGTCATGACGTACAAATCGAGAATCGTGCATATTTTCTTCCGAAACACCTGCAAGGCATCAGGTTTCCCATCGTACTGGCGTAACCAGGCAGCACCAGACACGTAGGGCAAGGAGATTGGCATTACATGGGTGGGTGGCTCAAGGTTGTCCGGACCCGGGGGTTCCTGCGGACACTACGAATGAAAAGGGTGGGGGATGGTGGGTGTAGGACATATATGTACGGGCTGAGCCGTATTAGGTTCGTGATGCCACCCACGGTGTGTGGTGAGGTTGGACACCACCGCTGCAGTTATGGTGCACCTGGGGGGAGATGTTATGCAGCAAGTTGTTAACCCCTCCGTGGGCAGGGATGGTGGCCCCGGGACCTGTTGGGGTTTGGTGCAGGGAGATGGGCGACCGCAGGGCGCTGGTGTACTCATTATTAAGGAAACACACGAGTCTCTGGTAAACTAAGGTGATGGTGGTCGGTGCCCGCAGCCGGCTGCGTTCTGGTTCCCCCACCCGGCTGGTAGTCTCTGTCTTTCTCCTGCACTTTAGAATGGTGGACTGCCTGTGCTTGCAACTTCAGGAGTCCGCTCCCGGCTGGATGTGGCCTAAGGAGCCCTTGCCCGCAGACGCTGGCCCGTGGAATCTCTGAGCCTCGGCTTATCCCCCTCAGTGGGCTGTTGTCTTCTAATAGGGACTTTGGGTGGGACAGAACCTCTAGTCCATGCCTCGATCGGTTAATTAACCGGTTCCAGTCGCTTCTGGTCCCGGCTTCAGGGTCCGAGTACCCCCCTGTGTGCTCTGGTTTCCAAGTTGGTTCCCCGGGTCGGTACCGGCGGGCTACAACCCTGTCCCGGTCCACCTCGATTCCACCGAGCCGTCTTCCCAGCTCTTGCAGACGGAGACTGCCGTCTGCCTCCTTGCCAGTGGCACCTGGGCTCCTACCCTGGCGCCGTTCAATTTGGGGGTATTCGCCTCTGCTGGAGCTGGGCACAGCTCCAGCCCACATTCCTCTCCAACTTGAACTCTAACACTTGTCTGTTTACTTTCCCGCCCCGGTCTGTCTAGACTCCTCGGTGGGCGTCTTCCAACCGCCTGGTTCCGCCCCCTGGTGTGTCTATCCAGCCCTGAGGGGTGTGACTAGGGTTTGAAGGTCAGCTGCTGTTACCTGTGAGGGAAGGTGTTGTGCAGGGGCCTATTTGTAACTACCTGGCCCGGCCAGGGCGTCACACATCCACATTGTTTTGCATTGCTGTACTGAGCAGAACCTACTTAAATGTATGGGGTGCAGGTTTCCAGAAGCACGAGCTGGGCACAATGTACGGACACTACCATGTACTGGGCAAGACAAGGGCTTATTTCCAATTTGTAACTCTGCAACATTCACTGTCTTTAACACCATGGGTGTTTTCCACAGACTAAATCATCACTACACCCATAAATGAACTCCGAGAGGGGTGTAATTTCCAAAATGTGGTCACTTGACGGGATTTCTGTTGTTCTGGCACTCTGCAAAAGGAGTCTGCAAACTATTCTATGAAAATTGGTGCTCCAAAAATCAAATGGCGCTCCTTCCCTCCCGAGCCATGCAGTGTGGCCAGTACTGTACAGTCACATCATGGGGTAACGCCACCTTCAAGAGAAATTGTGTAACACATTATGGGGCTTATTTTTTACCTATTCCCTTTGTGAATATTGGAAGTCTGGGGTTAAAAAACATTTTAGTGGTAAAAATGTAATTATTTTTCCTTCACTTTTGTAGGGTTAATATGCTTAGTACAGCCCTGGGTGAATTAATTGAGGGGTACAGTTTGCAAAATGGGGTCACTTGTGGGGTATTTCTGCTGTTCTGGCACCTCAGGGGCTCTGCCAATGTGACATGACACCCACAAACCATTCCAATTAAATCTGCATTCCAATATGGTGCACCTTCCCTTCTTCACTTTGCACTGTGTATCAAAAGTAGTTTATGACCACGTATGGGGTACTGGTATATTGAGGAGAAATTGCACAACATATTCTATGATCCATTACTTCCTGTTTGCTAGTGGATTTGAAAACTTTAGGGTTAAAGCAACACTTTTTTAATTTAAAAATGTATTTTTGGGGGGCGTGGCTAGCTGATGGCAGAGTTGGAAGCACATACAGAGAGCTCTGCTCCAATTCTTCCCCCAAACAGCACTGCGGCAGACCTAACGACACATGGGCAGGACCAGGAAACATACCGAGGCTCAGGAGACGGCTTCCTCAGCCAGGGCACTCCAGCGGCACTGCGCAGCATGAGAGCTAAGATGGCACTGTCCTCTCCAGGGGAAAGCTCCATGCAGCAGGCTTCACAGTCCCCACCGAGAAGCCCTGGCTTATAGCAGATCTTGTCCAGCACAGATGAGGGAGATGGAGACCAACTCAGCCTCCAGGCAATAAGCAAGTCCATCAGAGCTCTGCCAACAAAAAGGGACCTTGATAGATTTGCTGGTAGGCTGAAAAGCAGCTACAAAAAGGAGCTGCAAATGCTGAAGACAGAGTTCACTGCCAGGGTGGAGGAAGTGGAGAAGTCACAGGAGGGAATGGCTGCAACTGTGGCTCTCCACAGTGAAGTTCTGAACAGACAAGCCGACAGACTGGAGGATCTTGAAAATAGGAACAGGCGAAACAATGTACGGATTTGTGGCCTGCCCGAAACAGTGAGTACTTCAGAATTAGATTCTGCAGCACAGCAGCTCTTTGCCCAGATCTTGGGAGAAAAAAGCCAGGGTCGAGTTGAACTAGACCGCATGCACAGGGCTCTGGGCCCCAGACCAGCCCAAGATTCCAGAGTACGGGATGTGATTTGCAGGATACATTTTTATAAGGTAAAAGAGTCCATTATGGGAGCAGTTCGGCAATTGGGCCCTATTACCTTTATGGGAACACAGATACAGATCCTGACTGATCTTGCCAGATGCAAACTACAGCTCAGAAGAGCCCTGCACCCCCTCCTGACCCAGTTGAAGGAGAGAAACATCCCGTACCGCTGGGGCTTTTCTTTTCAGCTAATGGCTTATAAAGAGGGAAAATCGGTTATCTTCCGGAATCTGGGGGATCTGGCGAGGTTCCTGAGTGCGTTTGAACTTCCCATGATACCTTGCCGGAGTGGCCGGCAGCCCTCCGTCTGCCCGTGTATCCTCCTGGCTGGACTCAGGTGGAAAGATCTGGGAAACAGAAATCTGTTAAAGGGAACCTGTCATCACTTTTTTGGCCTATAAGCTGAGGCCACCACCACCGGGCTCTTATATACAGCATTCTAACATGCTGTATATAAGAGCCCACGCCCGGGGTATAACATAAAAAACACTTTATAATACTTACCTAACGGTCACGCTGTGGGCCTTATGGGCATCTCCATTGTCCGGTGCCGGCGCCTCCTCTTTCAGCCATCTTTGTTCTCCTTCTTCTCTAGGCACGGTGCAAGAATATACCTTCTACTCACCAATGCATGCCAAATACAGCAGAATAGACTACATGTTCATCTCGCAGATATTATTGGATCTGAAAGCTAGAGCTGACATAGGTAATATCTTATGGTCAGATCATGCCCCAGTCCAGCTATCACTATCTATGGGCCCACGGACCAGACCAAATTATACTTGGAGGCTAAACGAAAATTTCATACAAAATGAGATTTGTCAGGTAGACATAAAACAAATCATTCAAAATGTTACACTTGATAAAGCACAAGATCCCACATCCCCGGGAGATAAATGGGAGGCATTTTAAATGTGTCATTAAGGGTACGCTCATTTCACATGGTTCTTGTCATAAGAAAGAACGTTCAGCAGAGATTATCCATCTCTCAGACCAAATATCCAATCTAGAGCTTAAGCATAAAAAACATCCCTCTCCTGTGACTTTTGCTCAATTGTCCACAACGAGACATATGTGTCGCCCCCGCATCGGCAGCCTGCCGCTGCCGCTTAGATCCGGATCTGCGGTGGCTCGAGGGGTCTCCGGACGCGAGGAGTCGGGGTCGTGCGGCCACCCGGTATAAAAGGGGGGTATTTACAGGGGAATATATGGAAGGTTTGTGACGCCACCCGTGGTGCGTGGTAAGATTGGAGTACCACCGCTGCGATTGGGAGTACCCAGTGGCGATGGTGTGGGCAGCCAGGTGTTTAACCCCTTCACGGGTAGGGGGAATGCCCCAGGATTCGGTGATGGTGTCGGGGAGGTGTTGTCGGGCTAGTAAGGGTTAATTGTGTACTCACTCAGTCCAATAACGCTGACGCTGACAACCGTGGTAAACCAAAGTTCTTGATGCACTAAAGCAGGGAGGGAGCACGCCTGGATCCCGTGCCCGTTGGTGTTGCTTGTTAGCCTGTGACCTTAACCTTGGCACCTCTTGTCTGTAGTTTGTCCCTTTTAGCATAGAACTAAACTGGTCCCGCTCACCAGTATGGCTAACTGGGTGAGCTTGCTCTCAGGGTTCACGCTTGGAATTTTCTGGACTATGTAGTGGGAAAGTCCTATCCCCCTCGTTGCGCTAGTGTAACGCCCCTGTAAACGGATCGTTACAGGGTATTAAATGTTACCCCATTTTTCCCGGGCAGGAGGAAGAAGAGTCCCCACAACACACACTCACATCACACTGGCAGGAAGGAGTTAACAGCATTTGCAGAAGTTTGTTCTGAGTCCATGACTCATCCTGTCTCCTTAATGAGCAGGTGGCTGGACACAGGCAGGTCCCCATGACAACCAAGGGGAGGGGGGCCTGAAGGAGTGAGCTTAGTGCAGAGCACACAGAAGTTTTAAGCAGAATGTCAGGGGCTGCAAGGGAGTGCAGACATCCAGAGAACAGCTCCTGTTGAGGAGATGCCACGAGACCAGGGCTGATAACACCAAGAGGAGGGGAACGGAGCTGAGGACTGGGGTTCCCTGGAGAAAGTTGTACCCGGTGGCGGTTGGTGGTGTCCGCTACCGGGGATGAGAGAGACAGACAGGCGGCGAGTTCCCAAGATGCTCTATGCCACGGGGACAGCACTAACGCACCGAAAGGGAGAGACCCCCCAGAACACCTCACCGGACACCCCTTCCTCCTACCTGCCCGGGACCGACCAAAGGCTACAGGCGGCGAGAACCAGCACCCGGGTGCGATGTGAAACGGACATTAAATAAAGAGCAACTGGAACCGCACACCGTGACTGCTGTGACTAATGCCGCCGCCCTGTGCCCCCGGTGTCCCTGAGGACTGTTGCCCTGGGTCTCATTAACCTCCCGGGGCTCCCCCGCTCCACCCGTGGGGAGCGATTCCATCCGGCTGCCCGTAACACCTGCCCCGGAGAGAGACCGCGCAGCGGCGGCTTAACACCTGGCCGCAAACCACGGGTGGTGCTGCAAGCACCCCCCGTCCCCGTCCCGTACCGTTTCTTGGGGAAGAGCGATTGCAACCCCCCCCCGGGACCCCGTTACCCTCCTTCCATCCCCCTTGTAACACCGGACTGATGGTCGGACTTTCCTTTTTATTGAAACCCGCCGGGGGTCACGGAAGCCGGGTCGGGCCACTCACAGCCTGACCCCGAATACCACCGGCCCGGTGCCCGTGCGAGCCCTGCAAGCCCCGGCGTGGGCGTTTCACTAGTGCCTCCAAGGAGGAGGTGGATATCATGCAGAAGGGCAGATTGCACTATACCCTGTGACGACCTGATAGGCCAGGGCGTCACACATTAACTTTTGAAGCTTTTGGAACATAGGTCTACAGGGATTAGGGAATGTTTAAAAAGTTCATTTTACCAGCTGGGTAACAAAAGCGGCAAACTTCTGGCGACAGCCTTGCACCCACGAAATTCTAATTCATACATCCCATATATCATGAATTCGAGTGTGAGCAATACATTACACAGTACCCAAGACATATTAGCAGTATTTCGTAAATATTATGAGAACTTGTATAATATTAGAGAGGAGGGACCTGGAAATGGAAGAATAAACGACATTCGGGCATACCTAGAACTTCATAGACTTCCCCCGATAGCACACGAGAAATTAGAGTGTTTGGAGGGGGACTTTACATTAGAGGAGGTCAACGAGGTGGTTGTTGGCCTGAAAAGAGGGAAATGCCCAGGACCAGATGGGTTCCCCAGGGTGTTCTACAAAAAGTTCTCTGAACTCCTTAATCCACTATTTCTATCAGTCTGTAATTCCATATCAAGAGGGGAAGCTTTCCCGGCACAGTCGTTGATGGCACACATATCGGTTATTCCCAAACCAGGTAAAGATGCTACTTTATGTGGTAATTTTGGACCAATATTGCTCATAAACGTTGATATTAAAATGTATTCTAAACTGATAGCGAATAGGCTGAAAGAAATTCTTCCAAGCATAATTAACCGGCACCAAGGGGGCTTTGTGACAGATAGAGAGGCAAAAGATAATACCCTGTGGACTATTTCTCTAATAGATGGGGCGAGGAGGAGGGGGCAGCCCTTGTGCATCCTGTCGGTACATGCCGAAAAGGCGTTTGACAGGGTGCACTGGGGATTTATGTTTTTGGCACTGGAAAAGATGGGTCTGGGGGAGCGTATGTTGAACAGAGTAAAGGGTGCTTTACACGCTGCGACATCGCTACCGATATATCGTCGGGGTCACGTCGTTAGTGACGCACATCCGGCGCCGGTAGCGACATCGCAGCGTGTGACACCAAGGAGTGATGATCAACGATCACAAAATCGTTCAAAAAAGGTGATCGTTGACACGTCGCTCCTTTCCTTAATATTGCTGCTGCCACAGGAACGATGTTGTTCGTCGTTCCTGCGGCAGCACACATCTCTATGTGTGACACTGCAGGAACGATGAACATCTCTTTACGGCAATGCGGAAGGAAGGAGGTGGGCAGGATGTTACGTCCCGCTCATCTCCGCCCCTCCGCTTCTATTGGCCGGCCGCTTAGTGACGTCGCTATGACGCCGAACCCACCTCCCCCTTGAGGGAGGGATTGTTCGGCGGTCATAGTGACGTCGCTGTCAAGGTATGTACATGTGACGCTGCCGTAGCGATAATGTTCGCTACGGCAGCGAGCAACAAATGTCGTAAGAGAGACGGGGGCGGGTGCTATCACGCACTATATCGCTAGCGATGTCACAGCATGTAAAGCACCCTTAAAAGCTTTGTATACAGTGCCGACTGCCAGGGTATGGGTTAATGGGGCCCTTTCGGAGCCGTTGGAAGTGCGAAGTGGCACGAGACAGGGGTGTCCCCTTTCGCCTCTTCTATACATCATTACTATGGAATATTTGGCGGGGGCCCTAAGAGATAATGTATCCATTAAGGGTATTAATACGGCATCTAGGGAACACAAATTAGCACTCTTCGCTGATGATCTTCTTTTTTACATTACTTCACCTTTAATCTCCTTACCCAACATTCTAGCAGAAATTAAAACATTTGGTTCCTTAAAAATAAATAACCACAAATTAGAGATGTTGGATGTGTCTCTCCCTTCTTCTCTAAGGATTCAGTCCTCACTCCCCTTTAAGTGGAAAAAAAACTCACATACGTAGTTATTCAGATACCAGCAGACCCAGCCCAGCTTTACTCACTAAACTATATTCGTGTTCTCAAGCAAGTTGAAATAGACTTCAAAAAATGGAACAGATTGCAGCTTACTTGGTTTGGCCAGATTCATGCGTAAAAATGGATTGCCCAAACTATCACTGTATATTATTTTCAAACCATACCACTTAGATTGCCAGCCTCTTTCTTTTCCCGTCTAAAAACAATGATAACACAATTTGTGTGGGCTCATAAACACCCTCGCATATCTTACAACATTCTAAGTAGGTCACGGGGTGCAGGAGGGATGGGTCTCCCTGACTTTCGTCTATATCTTTTGCTTCTTTGAGAGCTTGTGTCTTAAGCTGGTGTCACACATAACGACGACGACAACGACGTCGCTGCTACGTCACCATTTTCTGTGACGTTGCAGCGACGTCCCGTCGCTGTCGCTGTGTGTGACATCCAGCAACGACCTGGCCCCTGCTGTGAGGTCGCCGGTCGTTGCTGAATGTCCAGCTTCATTTTTTGGTCGTCACTCTCCCGCTGTGACACACACATCGCTGTGTGTGACAGCGAGAGAGCGACGAAATGAAGCGAGCAGGAGCCGGCACTGGCAGCTGCGGTAAGCTGTAACCAGCGTAAACATCGGGTAACCAAGGGAAGACCTTTCCCTGGTTACCCGATGTTTACGCTGGTTACCAGCCTCCGCTCTTGCTGCCAGTGCCGGCTCCTGCACTGTGACATGTGGCTGCAGTACGCATCGGGTAATTAACCCGATGTATACTGTAGCAAGGAGAGCAAGGAGCCAGCGCTAAGCAGTGCGCGCGGCTCCCTGCTCTCTGCACTGTGACATGTAGCTGCAGCACACATCGGGTTAATTAACCCGATGTGTGCTGCAGGAGAGCAAGGAGCCAGCGCTAAGCGCGGCTCCCTGCTCTCTGAACTGTGACATGTAGCTGCAGCACACATCGGGTTAATTAACCCGATGTGTGCTGCAGGAGAGCAAGGAGCCAGCGCTAAGCGCGGCTCCCTGCTCTCTGAACTGTGACATGTAGCTGCAGCACACATCGGGTTAATTAACCCGATGTGTGCTGCAGGAGAGCAAGGAGCCAGCGCTAAGCGCGGCTCCCTGCTCTCTGAACATGTAGCACAGCGACCTTATGATCGCTGCTTCTGCTGTGTTTGACAGCTAAGCAGCGATCATAACAGCGACTTACAAGGTCGCTGTTACGTCACCGAAAATGGTGACGTAACAGCGACGTCGTTGTCGCTGTCGTTTAGTGTGACACCAGCTTTAGACCTTTTCCATTCCGGAGATCAGAAGAGATGGGTGGAGGTGGAGAGGGGCTTGTCTTCTTTAGATCCTATAGCCGTGATATCGGGGGGATGAGCTTTGGGTGGAGACCCTGGATCGCTTTCCTTCATTATTAAGCATCTTGCGACCTTTGTTTCTAGAGGAGCTTCAGAAATAGGTCTTACCTCTGTTCCTGGGCCACTCACCCCGCTCTTTGATAACCCGGACTTCAACCCGGACTTCATAGCAGGACTTACGACACATACATTTCTTCATAAGGTCATGAGGGTCTACACAGTTGTTTATGACTTTGTCACTAATAATGGGATTAAGTGTGACGCCCTGACATCGCAGGTAGTCACACATACAGTGCCTACAAGTGACCTTCCTTCCTCCGTGCACAATCCATGGCATCTAGGCTTCCATTATATTAGGTGAGCTGGGAAACCCTTCTATAGTGCCTACAAGTAGTATTCAACCCCCTGCAGATTTAGCAGGTTTGATAAGATGCAAATAAGTTAGAGCCTGCAAACTTCAAACAAGAGCAGGATTTATTAACAGATGCATAAATCTTACAAACCAACAAGTTATGTTGCTCAGTTAAATTTTAATACATTTTCAACATAAAAGTGTGGGTCAATTATTATTCAACCCCTAGGTTTAAAATTTTGTGGAATAACCCTTGTTTGCAATTACAGCTAATAATCGTCTTTTATAAGACCTGATCAGGCCAGCACAGGTCTCTGGAGTTATCTTGGCCCACTCCTCCATGCAGATCTTCTCCAAGTTATCTAGGTTCTTTGGGTGTCTCATGTGGACTTTAATCTTGAGCTCCTTCCACAAGTTTTCAATTGGGTTAAGGTCAGGAGACTGACTAGGCCACTGCAACACCTTGATTTTTTCCCTCTTGAACCAGGCCTTGGTTTTCTTGGCTGTGTGCTTTGGGTCGTTGTCTTGTTGGAAGATGAAATGACAACCCATCTTAAGATCCTTGATGGAGGAGCGGAGGTTCTTGGCCAAAATCTCCAGGTAGGCCGTGCTATCCATCTTCCCATGGATGCGGACCAGATGGCCAGGGCCCTTGGCTGAGAATCAGCCCCACAGCATGATGCTGCCACCACCATGCTTGACTGTAGGGATGGTATTCTTGGGGTCGTATGCAGTGCCATCCAGTCTCCAAACGTCACGTGTGTGGTTGGCACCAAAGATCTCGATCTTGGCTCATCAGACCAGAGAACCTTGAACCAGTCTGTCTCAGAGTCCTCTAAGTGATCATGAGCAAACTGTAGACGAGCCTTGACATGACGCTTTGAAAGTAAAGGTACCTTACGGGCTCGTCTGGAACGGAGACCATTGCGGTGGAGTACGTTACTTATGGTATTGACTGAAACCAATGTCCCCACTGCCATGAGATCTTCTCGGAGCTCCTTCCTTGTTGTCCTTGGGTTAGCCTTGACTCTTCGGACAAGCCTGGCCTCGGCACGGGTGGAAATTTTCAAAGGCTGTCCAGGCCGTGGAAGGCTAACAGTAGTTCCATAAGCCTTCCACTTCCGGATGATGCTCCCAACAGTGGAGACAGGTAGGCCCAACTCCTTGGAAAGGGTTTTGTACCCCTTGCCAGCCTTGTGACCCTCCACGATCTTGTCTCTGATGGCCTTGGAATGCTCCTTTGTCTTTCCCATGTTGACCAAGTATGAGTGCTGTTCACAAGTTTGGGGAGGGTCTTAATTAGTCAGAAAAGGCTGGAAAAAGAGACAATTAATCCAAACATGTGAAGCTTATTGTTCTTTGTGCCTGAAATACTTCTTAATACTTTAGGGGAACCAAACAGAATTCTGGTGGATTGAGGGGTTGAATAATAAATGACACTCTGAATAAACTTTTCACAATTTAAAAAAAAAAAAAAAAGAAATAACATTCTTTTTTGCTGCAGTGCATTTCACACTTCCAGGCTGATCTACAGTCCAAATGTCCAAATGTCACAATGCCAAGTTAATTCCGAATGTGTAAACCTGCTAAATCTGCAGGGGGTTGAATACTACTTGTAGGCACTGTAGGCCCCCGCATAACACCTTCCCTCACCTAGGTTACATACATACAGCTGACGTGAAACCCTAGCCACCCCCGTCAGGGCAAGACAGGCACACTAGTGGGTGGGACCAGGCGGTTAGGAAACGCCCACCTAGGGATCTAGACAGCCCGGGGCGGGAAAACGAGTAGTTCGAGTTCAAGTTGAAGTCAGAGTGAAGTTGAGAGGAGTGGAGGCTGGGGGCTAGGTGTAGCTCCAGCGGAGGTGAAGCTCGAATTGACAGGTACCAGGGTCGGAGCCCTGGTGCCTTGGCTAGGTGGCAGGCGGTGGTCTCCGTCAGCAGGCGACGGGAAAACGTCAGCCGGAGATCCGAGGTGGGCCGGGGCAGGGTTGGAGCCCGCCGGTACCGACACCGGAGAACTAACCCGGAAACCGTGCACAGAGGGGGTACTTGGACCCTGAAGCCAGGAACGGAACCAACGACCTAGCTAATTAACCAATTGAGGGCAGGAGTTTAGGTCCTGTCCCAACCAAAGTCCCAAAAGCAGACAACCACCCACAGAGAGGGATAGGGCAACCGCCAGGGCCTGATAGATCCCACTGGTCAGCGTCACCGGGCACGGCTCCTCAGGTACACAACAAGCCGGGAACAAACTCCTGTCTTCCATACCGGGAAGTCCAAAACAAGCAAACACAGTGCAGTGGAAAAGACGGCGACCACCAGCCCGGGTGAGGGACCAGGGCACAACCGGCCGCGGCAGCTGGCCACTAGCACCTTGGTTTACCAAAAGACTCGTGTGATTTATTCAACTGTGAGTAACCAACCATCCCCTGGTACGTCCGGGCGCGCAGGCCCCTGCCATCGCCATTCCCTGCACAGAGCCACTGGGCCCCGGGGCAACCATCCCTACCCACGGATGAGTTAACATCCAGCTGCCATTCTATCCCCCCCGGGGTGTCCCACAACAGCAGCGGTGGTGCCATCTTTCACCACACACCGTGGGTGGCATCACGAACTGAATTTGGCCAAGCCCGTACAACTAAGTCCCCCTTTTTATTTGGTGTGTCCGCGTGACCCCCGGGTCCAGAGGATCCCTCGAGCCACACAGCGGGTCCGGATCCGAGCAGCTCGGCTGCTACAGGCGTGGGGGGCGGCACATAAGCAACTGAGTTGCCTGTATTTAGACATGGAGATCCCAGAGGGTTCCTGTTTTTTTCTGAACAATTAAAAAGTTTTACTAGATCCCTAAACAGGAAAACGGATATTTATAGAACACTGACACCATTCGAATCCCTATGTTTGAGGAGGAGGACACCAGCACACTCAGTCTCAATTTTGTATGACCTGTTTGGAATCCACAAATGTGGGGTTGCGGGCCGCCCGGAATACGTTAGGAGATGGGATCGGAGTGGGGCTGCTTCTTTTCACAGGAAGAACTGGGGAAGATTTTCCTTCTGGTAAGGAAGTCCTCATCGAACGCAGTATCTCTCACGCTCCCCAGGTCCCGACGCCGTCCCTCACTCACTGCTCCGGTCCCCGGTCCTCCTGCCCACGGCCACACAGCTCACTCTTCCCCCTCTGCTTCCTCCATGCTTCCTGTCCCCCGCTCCTGGCGTTCCCTTGCGACCCAGGACACACTGTCGGGCTCTCTTGCATCCTCTGCACCGCTTCCTGCTCTGGTCTCCGACACTCGGGCTTCGTGCATGCGCATTAGGGCGCGCGCGCAGTCATTGACCTCCTCTTATAGGGCCAGCGTTCCAGAAACAGGATATTGCCAAATTCAGGTACAGGGTATATTAGGACCTTCCTTCCATGTGGGCGGTGCCTGTTCAACGTGTTTCCCTAAGCTAGGTGTTCAGGTCCCCTCTTGCCTTGTCTCCTATTAACCCTGTGTCTTTCGCAGAGCCCGTCCTGCCACTCTAACCCGGTCCTGACCACGGTTCGCCCAGGAAGTCTTTTGGTGACTGTCGGCTGTGATCCCACCATCTTCTTCAGCCTGAACCCATCTCCAATCCTCAGCTTCACCCACTGACCTCTACCCTCTTGTTCAGCTGGACCTGGATCCCGCCTGACGTCTCTACCCAGCACCTGAACCTGAGCCTTGTCATCTGGACTACCTCTAGGAGCTCCGTGGTCCCAGAGACATCTTCATCCAAGTCTCCTGAAGGACTCTGTTCCTGTACCATTAGTGCTCCGGCTTCCGTGCATCTAGGCCCTCTGGTGGGGTGATCGGACAGTCCCTCTACAGGGGTTAGCTCCGGATTGCGTCACTGGAGGAGTCCGGTGCACGGCCCAGAGTATCCACCACCACGACATAACAGTTTGAACAGGCAATGGATCCCGCCAAAGCACTAGCGTCCCAGCTGGCCGGATTACAGCAGGAACTGGTACGGCAACGTGGGACCCAATCTCGCATGCTGGCCTTCATGTCTTCAGTGGACACTCACCTGAATACCCTTCAAGCAACAGCCACGTCCCTGTCGACTCCAACCACAACTGCGGTTCCCGTGGGAGCTTTCTCTGAGATCTCTAAACTTCACCTGGCCTCTCCGTCCCGGTATGACGGGGACCCCAAGACCTGCAGGGGATTTTTGAATCAGTGCTCGCTACACTTCAAGTTGCTTCCACACCTCTTTGCCTCTGACCAAGCGAAGGTAGCCTTTGTGATGTCCCATCTAGAGGGCGAAGCACTGGCCTGGATGAATCCCTAGTGGGAAAAGGAAAATCCTATGACAACCAACATCCGGGACTTCCTGGAAGCCTTTCGTACCACCTTCGACGAACCCGGACGTACCTCCGCGTCTGCCTCATCCCTTCTCAGGTTACGCCAAGGGGCTTTGACGGTTGGACAGTACGCCATCCGGTTCCGTACTCTGGCCTCTGAGCTAGGCTGGAACAATGAGGCATTGACAGCAGCCTTCTGGGAAGGGCTCTCCAGTCGCATCAAGGACGAGTTGGCCGGCCGCGACGTCCCTCCTACTCTGGATGCCCTGGTCGCCCTTTCAACCCGGGTTGATCTCCATTTCCAGGAACGGTCTAAAGAAGTATCTCGCGAGAGACGCCCAACACTGCACTCCCCCACTCCGTTGAAGTCCACCATCTCTCAGTCCACGCCTTCTGGCACCTCTACCCACGAGCCCATGCAAATAGACCAACTCAGGCAATCCGAGCAACGCCGAGCAGAACGGCTCGCCAAAAGCCTGTGTTTTTACTGCGGAGACAGTACCCACCTGCTGCGTTCCTGCCCTGAGAAACCGGGAAACTCTAAAGCCTAGGGTTGGTAGGAGAGGCCACCCTAGGTACCGGGAATCTCTCAGACCCAGTTACATGGACTGTCCAGGTGACGACGGAGGAGACCCAGTTCATGGCAGAGGAGTATCACGATTCCGGAGCAGCAGGCAACTTCATCCAACAGGCTACGGTGGACAAGTACCGGGTACCTGTTATCCCGCTTGGAAAACCCCTTGTGATTGCCTCTGTGGATGGGAAATCCCTATCTGACACCGTGTTGTTTATCACTAAACCTGTGGAACTTCGTATCAGAGCCCTGCATACCGAGAAAATCGCTCTCTATGTCCTCCCGCGTATGTCTCACCCGCTCCTGCTGGGCTTACCATGGTTACGGGTACATGAACCTTCTGTCAGCTGGCGTTCTGGAAAGATTACCCGATAGGGACCATCTTGTCATGAGAACTGCCTGCAGTCCATACAGCCCATCCATCGGCCTCCGGCCCCGGGGTCCCTACCAGGACTACCCTCCACCTATTGGTCCTTCGCGGACGTTTTTGATAAGAAGGAGTCAGAGGTATTGCCGCCACATCGACCCTACGACTGTGCTATCGACTTACTGCCTGGAACCACAATATACACCTTGTCTCCTGCTGAAACACGGGCCATGTCTGATTACATTGCCGAGAACCTGGCAAGGGGATTCATTTGGATATCCTCGTCCCCTACCGGAGCAGGTTTCTTCTTCGTCAAGAAGAATGAAGGCGACTTACGCCCCTGTATCGATTACCGGGGCTTGAACCAGATCACAGTGAAAAACAAATATCCCCTGCCTCTAATCCCAGAATTATTCGATCGGCTCAGAGGGGCCCGTATATTCACCAAGTTAGACCTTCGCGGAGCCTACAACCTGGTTCGTATTCGCTCAGGGGACGAATGGAAGACTGCATTCAACACCCGTGATGGGCACTACAAGTATTGTGTGATGCCCTTCGGTCTTTGGAATGCTCCCGCTGTCTTCCAGGAACTGGTGAATGACGTGTTCAGGGATCTCCTCTACGTCTGTGTGGTCGTATATCTGGATGACATCCTGGTCTATTTCCCGGACTTGCAGACCCACAGAGAGAACGTGCAACTCGTGCTACAAAGGCTTAGGGAGAATCGCCTGTACGCCAAGTACGAGAAGTGTGTGTTTGAGCGGTCGTCCCTTCCCTTTCTGGGCTACGTGATCTTCGACACAGGCCTGGAGATGGATCCCGGGAAGGTCTCTTCTATCCTCGACTAGCCCCCTCCTTCCGGACTGAAGGCCATTCAACTCTTCCTCGGCTTTGCCAATTACTACCGCCAATTCATCCCTCACTTCTCTGCTCTGACAGCACCTCTCTCCGCCTTGACCAATTCACCTTGGAGGTGGATGCCTCCTCCTCTGGGGCCGGGGCCGTGCTTATGCAGATTGGGGGCAGCCCGTACCTGCCTGCTGTACCTGGCTAGCATACCAAAATATGGCAAAGCTCACGTCATTTTTTTTGTAGTTTTTTGGCAAAAAAAATAAAAAAATGCTGCTTGGATTACCCTTAGCTAGCAATAGAAAAAATGCAGCGGGAGCCCATATATATTTTTTTTCATTATTTATTTAAATAACTAAAAACAAAAAGGGCTTCCCTGTATTTTGATTACCTGACATCACAGTGCTGTAAAAATAAATCTTTAAAAAAAATGACGTAGCGCTCCGCGGTATTTTTGATTCTCAGCGCAGATAAAGCAGACAGCTACAGGTTGCCACCCCCATCTGCCTGGCGTTACCTTGGCTGGCAATCAAAATACAGGGAAGCCCATTAATTTTTTTTATTTAAAAAAATAGTTAAAAAAAAATGACGTTGGGTCCTCCCATTTTTGATAGCCAGCTAGGGTAAAGCAGAAGGCTGTAGCCTGAAAACCTTAGCTGGCAGCTTTACCGTGGTTGGGGATCCAATGTGGAGGTCACCCCAGGCTCTTTATTTATAATTATTTTATAAATATTAATAATTACAAACAAAAAGTAGGGTCCCCCCCAAATTGGATCACCAGCCATGGTAAAGCGGACAGCTATGGTCTGGTATTCTCAGGGTGGGAAGGTCCATAGTTATTGGCCCTTCACAGCCTAAAAATAGCAGGCCGCAGGCTCCCCTGAAGTGGCACATCCACTAGATGCGCCAATCCTGGTGCTTCACCCCAGCTCATTCCGTGCCCTGGTGCGGTGACAAATGGGGTAATAAGTGGGGTTGATACTAGCTGTAAGGTCACCTGACATCAAGCCCAGCAATTTGTGATGTCATGGCGTCTATCAGATACCCAACATCACAAACTGTCAGTACTAACAAAAAAAATAGACAAAAAAAATGTATTTGAAAAAACACTCCCCAAAACATTCCCTCTTTCACCAATTTTTTTGTAAGGAAAAAAAATAAGGGGGTCCCACGATGACTCTGGACCGTCTAAAATATGGGGGGACATGCTCAGGGAACGTATCCCCCATTTTTAGGAGTGCAGTCCATCCATGTGAGGAGTGTGGGTGCAATGAATCTGCACCCACTCTCCCCGGTTCCACAGCAGCAGAGTCCATGTCGTAACTGTTGCTACCAAAGCTGCAATGCCCTGCTCATGAGGTAAGGGCATGCCTAATCAGGAGAACTATTCTACATTTCCAAATATTGGTATTTGCTGATATTATTGCTATTCCACCTACTATATATTGGGGATAGGATCTTGGAGATGGAATAACCATTTAAGTCCTTTTATCCAGCTGAATGAATACTAAACAACAGAGCTCGCTATTTAGACATGTTTTCTTGTGGCGTATAACGGACTCTCATGTTTGGTAGTCGTTCAGCAGGGGAAATATAAAATCAAATACCTCCATTTGGAAATGTAGTATAGCTCTCCTGATTAACTATGTTCCTTACCTCATGAGCAGGGCATTGCAGTAGCTTACAGATGCATGGTTACCACCACTCACTGTGTCTGAACACAGGAAGCTGAGCTGACAGCCGCTCTTTGCATGCGGCAGCGTCTATTGTGAAGGAGGGGGCCGCAGGGGATCAACGCTGCACAGGTACCATGGGACACCGGGGAACACCGGTGGGGTTATAGGGGGTGACCTGGCAGGGCCTGGGGAGGAGTTCTCTGTCGCATGTGTCATGGCACATGCGACAGAAATCAGAGGAGTAGGGTGAATGCGGTCGGCGCGCTGCTATGCGCGCAGCCAGTGGCGTAACTAGAGTTTGATGGGCCCTGGTGCAAACTTTGGACCGGGGCCCCCCTCCATGTACACAACACTTAGGGTACGGGATAATGATGCTGACACTTGGCTTTTACCCACAGCACCCAGGTTTCCCATGATCTAAAATCCCTCTATCAGCACCCTGCTTTCCCATGCTCTGTCATAAATCTTTCCCTCAGCACCCAGCTTTCCCATATCAGAGCATGGGAAAGCTGGGTGCTGAGAGATGTATAGCAGAGCATGGGAAAGCTGGGTGCTGAGAGATGTATAGCAGATCATGGGAAAGCTGGGTGCTGAGAGATGTATAGCAGATCATGGGAAAGCTGGGTGCTGAGAGATGTACAGCAGAGCATGGGAAAGCTGGGTGCTGAGAGATGTATAGCAGAGCATGGGAAAGCTGGGTGCTGAGAGATGTATAGCAGAGCATGGGAAAGCTGGGTGCTGAGAGATGTATAGCAGATCATGGGAAAGCTGGGTGCTGAGAGATGTATAGCAGATCATGGGAAAGCTGGGTGCTGAGAGATGTATAGCAGAGCATGGGAAAGCTGGGTGCTGAGAGATGTATAGCAGAGCATGGGAAAGAGCCCTTTTCCCTCAGCACAAAACATTCCCATCCCATACTTGTATCTTTTTCCTCCCTCATATATAGTTCTCCAAATACTATAATGGCCCCCACATAGCCTTCCATATAGTATAAAGGGTCCCACATAACCCTTTATATATTAGAATGCACCCCCATAGTCCTCCATGTATTATAATGCATTTCCCATAGTTCTCCATATTTTATACTGCACCACAGTCCCCCATGCTTTATAATGCACCCCCACAGACCATGTGTAAGGTAGCCTCCATAGTCCTCCATATATTATAATGTAGCCCCCATAGTCCAATATGTATTATAATGCAGCCCCATAGACCTCCATGTATAATGCGCTGCTATAGTCTATGTATAAGGTGTCCTTCATGTTTATTATGCAGTCCCATAGACCTCCATGTATCATGCAGCCACACCCCCAGGCCTCCATGTATTATGCAGCCAGTCCCACCAGGGCCTCCATGTGTCATGCAGCCAGCCCCACCAGGTGTCATGCAGCCAGCCCCACCAGGGCCTCCATGTGTCATGCAGCCAGCCCCACCAGGTGTCATGCAGCCAGCCCCACCAGGGCCTCCATGTGTAATGCAGCCAGCTTCCCCCGGGCCTATATGTGTCATGCACATATGAAACACATGAAATGCCTATAATCTACAATGACCTCACCGCCCCACCACCGTGCGGAGCTGCCGCCCCACCACCGTGCGGAGCTGCCGCCCCACCACCGTGCGGAGCTGCCGCCCCACCACCGTGCGGAGCTGCCGCCCCACCTACACCCCACCTACTGTCTCCTCCCCAAAATCCTCTAGGATGTAAGCCCGCAAGGGCAGGGCCCTCTTCCCCCTGTGCTAGTCTGTCTATTGTAACGTGTACATGTATTCTGTATGTAACCCCCTCATGTACAGCACCATGGAATCAATGGTGCTCTATAAATAAACAATAATAATAATAATAATAATAATAATGCAGCCAGCCCCCCCAGGGCCTCTATGCGTCATGCAGACAGCCCCCCCAGGGCCTCTATGCGTCATGCAGCCAGCCCCCCCCAGGGCCTCTATGCGTCATGCAGCCAGCCCCCCCCCCCCCCAGGGCCTCTATGTGTCATGCAGCCAGCCCCTCCAGGGTCTCCATGTGTCATGCAGCCAGCCCCCCCAGGGCCTCCATGTGTCATGCAGCCAGCTTCCCCAGGACCTCCATGTGTCATGCAGCCGGCCCCCCCAGGGCCTCCATGTGTCATGCAGCCAGCCCCCCCAGGGCCTCCATGTGTCATGCAGCCATCCCCCCCAGGGCCTCCATGTGTCATGCAGCCAGCCCCCCCAGGGCCTCCATGTGTCATGCAGCCAGCCCCCCCCAGGGCCTCCATGTGTCATGCAGCCAGCCCCCCCCAGGGCCTCCATGTGTCATGCAGCCAGCCCCCCCCAGGGCCTCCATGTGTCATGCAGCCAGCCCCCCCAGGGCCTCCATGTGTCATGCAGCCAGCCCCCCCAGGGCCTCCATGTGTCATGCAGCCAGCCCCCCCCAGGGCCTCCATGTGTCATGCAGCCAGCCCCCCCAGGGCCTCCATGTGTCATGCAGCCAGCCCCCCCAGGGCCTCCATGTGTCATGCAGCCAGCCCCCCCAGGGCCTCCATGTGTCATGCAGCCAGCCCCCCCAGGGCCTCCATGTGTCATGCAGCCAGCCCCCCCAGGGCCTCCATGTGTCATGCAGCCAGCCCCCCCAGGGCCTCCATGTGTCATGCAGCCAGCCCCCAGGGCTTCTATGTGTAATGCAGCCTGCCAGCCAGCCCCACCAGGGCCTCCATGTATCATGCAGGCAGCTTCCCCGGGCCTATATGTGTCATGCAGCCAGCAAAATAAAAAAACAAGTACCTCTCAGCTCCTTCTGACCCCTGCGACTGCGGTAGTTATGCCCCTGCCCCCATATGTCACACACCCTGCTCCCTATACAGCCTGCACCCCCATATCACACACACCCTGACCCACATATCTCACCCTGCCTGTACCCCAACTTACCCCTCTCAAACACTCTGCACCCTTCACATGCTTCTGTCACAGTCTGCAGCCCTCATATGCCCCTCACCCTGCAGCCCCTCCCCTCATGTCCCCTCTTTTCTCATTACCACTCATGTGTTCGAAGTATCTTCTGCTGCTTTCTCCCCGGCATCCTGTGTCTCCTCCCACACAGTCACATGGGCGTGACGTCATCGCAGGTCCTGGTAGGGTTGGTTTCCGTCTGCCGTGCAGGAGCACAGCTCCAGGTCAGGGGCCCCTCTGCCCCCTGCAGACACTGGGCCCCCCTGACTCACAGGCCGGCCCCCTAACGGTCGCGCAGTCGGCCACTACACAGCGGCACTACACATAGGGGCCCGGCAGCCGGCTCTGCAGAGCGGCTGGCGGGCCCCTATAACCCTGCGGGCCCGGTCGCAGTGGCGACCTCTGTGACCGCGATCGTTACGCCCCTGCGCGCAGCCCTCTTGCATTTCCGGGACGGGGTCGGGGGGGGGGGGGCACTTTGGTGACACCGGGGGACCGGAGGGGACTGGGGAGGAGATTTATCTCCCATCTGACATGTTTGTTCATGCCAGATGGGAGATAAATAATTTTTTACCGGCGCTGTCATTTACTGTAACGTGATCATCGGTATACGGTGTATACCTGTGATCACGTGTGCGGGGGCCGGAAAAAAACGGCCTGAATCATGATCTCCAGGGTCTCAGCTAGCCCTGAAACCCTGGAGATTTTCTGATGCTGGGGGACGCTATTCACTTATTTCTGCCTGCTGTTTATAAACGGCAGATCAGAATAAGGCTACATTCACACGACCGATCCGTTTTTGCGGTCCGCAAAAAACGGTCCGTTTTTTTCACGGGTGCATCCGTGTGGCATCCGTTTCCGTTCCGTAGACGGTCCGTATGTCATCTGTTTGTCATCCGTGTGCCTTCCGTTTTTTTTTTGCGTACTGCAAAAAAACTGAAGGATGGAAAATTCATAAACTTACCCAGGATCCATAGCTTCAACCTACATGAGGCAGTCACATGTTCACTCCAGTGCCATTTTCTTTTGCTTTTCACAGCGTAGAGCGCTCAGGTGATTTTTCCTGTGCTTGTCAACTTCATATCAGTCTTTTCTGTCATTATAATGGCAGAAAGACACATCATGTCCCACTCTCCTGCATTTTGTAATTTTGCACCCTTTGGTGCCTTTCATGTGGCACTAAGGGGTGCTTAGCCTTGTATTTAGCCAAAAAAATAAATACATTTTAAAAAAAATGACGTAGGGTTCCCCCTATTTTTGATAGCCAGCTAGGGTAAAGCAGACGGCTGCAGCCTGCAGACCACAGCTGGCAGCTTCACCTTGGCTGGTAATCCAAAACTGAGGGTACCCCATGCTGTTATTTTAAATTAAATAAATAATTTAAAAAAAAAACAAACACGTGGGGATCCCCCAAAATTGGATCACCAGCCAAGGTAAAGCGGACAGCTGGGGTCTGATATTCTCAGACTAGGGAAGTCCATGGTTATTGGACTCTACCCAGCCTAAAAATAGCAGGCCGCAGCCGCCCCAGAAGTGGCGCATCCATTAGATGCGCCAATCCTGGTGCTTCGCCCCAGCTCATCCCGTGCCCTGGTGCGGTGGCAAACGGGGTAATATATGGGGTTAATACCAGATGTGTAATGTCACCTGGCATCAAGCCCTGGAGTTCGTGAGGTCAGGCGTCTATCAGATACCCGACATCACCAACCCAGTCAGTAATAAAAAAAAATAGACGACAAACACATTTTTATTTGAAAAAACACTCCCCAAAACATTCCCTCTTTCACCAATTTATTAGAAAGAAAAACAAATCCAGGTCTGCTGTAATCCAAGGGGTTCCCATGACGATCCATACCATAGTCACTGTCCCAGTCAATGAAGAACAGAATGTTCCCCATTGGCTGAGAGAGCAATGCAGTGACCTCAGCTAACATCAATAGGTCAGCCCAGGTCACTGCAGGGCATGACAAGTGCTACTGTCAGGAGCGAGGTACATTACCTGCGGTGACGATCTCCTGCACTGCTGATAGCAGAGCTGTCACTGACTTCAATGACCGCTGCCTTCACAGCCAAGTATTGCGGGAGCCTGTGACGTCACCGCTAGTCACAGTGTCGGGTCGGCAGCGAGAGGAGGAGATGTAACAAGCAGCGGCCATGGAGGACAGTGACAGCGCTGAGGTCAGGAGGGCGGGACTTCATCACCGCAGGTAAACCGAGCAGGGTAATGTGTGCAGAGTGCAAGGTGGGTGGAGCCAAGTGGGGTAATGTGTGTGTGTGGAGTGCGAGGTGGGTGGAGCCAATCGGGGTAATGTGTGCGGAGTGCGAGGTGGGTGGAGCTAAGCGGGGTAATGTGTGCGAAGTGCGAGGTGGGTGGAGATGAGCGGGGCCATGTGTGCGGAGTGCGAGGTGGGTGGAGCCTATGCGGGCTATGTGAGGAGGCAGCGGAGTGCAAAATGGGTGGAGCCTAGCGGGGCCATGTGTGCAGGCGGCAGAGATCGAGGTGAGTGGAGCCTAGCGGGGCCATGTGGCGCTGAGTATGTCAGTGCCGGGGACTACATGGCTGGGGACAGGTGAGTGTGAGTGTGTGTGTGTGTGTGTACATGCCGAGTGCCAGAGGGGGCGGAGCCAAGCGGGGAAGTGTCGGCTCCCTGCACATGTAACCAGGGTAAATATCGGGTTACCAAGCAAAGCGCTTTGCTTAAATACCCGATATTTACATTAGTTACCAGCTTACTGCAGGCTGCCAGCGATGGCTCCCTGCACACTATAGCTGTAAAAAGCCCTGCTTTTGGTGATCGAACCGTTCTCGAACGTAACTCGAACTGTCGAGCTTTTAGCAAAAAGCTCGAGTTTGAGTTTGATCTGGAGCACCCCCCAAAATCACTCGAACATGAAATTGGCGAACCTCGAACATCGCTCATCTCTATCGGTGAGCTGTATTTTTTCTTTTTTTACCTGTGTCCATCCAGGACTGTATGCAGGAGTTTTTTGTCCCCCCAAAAATTACGTGGGCTTCGTCATGTTTTTGTATGCTAGCCAGGTACAGCAGGCAGCTACGGGTTGGCCCCAACCCCCAGCTGCCTAATTGTACCCGGCTGGGAACTAAAAATATAGGGAAGCCCTTTTTCTTTTTAATTATTTCATGAATTTCATGAAATAATTAAAAAGAAAATGACGTGTGCTTCGCCCAATATTTTTGGCCAGCCAGGTACAACTAGGCAGCTGGGGATTGGAATCCGCAACGCAGGTTGCCCAAGCTTTCTGGGCACCCCTGCTGCGAATTCCAGTCCACAGCCGCCCCAGAAAATGGCGCTTTCATAGAAGCGCCATCTTCTGGCGCTGCATCCAACTCTACCAGCTGCCCTTGTGACGGGTGGCTCGCTGGGTAATAATGGGGTTAGGGCTAGCTGTATATTATGAACTGGCCTTAAGCCCGAAATTCATGGTGTCACGCCAATATTAGACATGGCCACCATGAATTTCTAGTACAGATAAAAAAACACAACACACAGAAAAATATTTTTATTAGAAATAAAACACAACACAATTAGTGACTCCATCTTTATTGAAATAAAGAACCCACCTGCGCAGTAATCCTGGGTCAAGGGTCCCGCGCCGTCCAATCCGGATCCAATATCATCTGATCGGTTTGCTGAAAGGCAAAGCGATCAGATGATGTGTCAGGTTCAAGGGCCTGAATCACATGACACAGCAGCTGATTGTATAAACAGCTTTTATACAATCAGCTGATGCATCAGTGCAAAATAAAAACTACACACTTCTGTGCAGACTTCTGTCCAACAGCAGCAGCTGATAGTTTAGCCGGCCGGGAGGTAAAAAGCCGGCCTCATCGCTCGACTAATAGTGCCAACTGATTCCGTCAGGTGACCGCATCAGCTGATCATCGCCAGGTCTGAGAGAGAGAAAAGAGAGAGAAAAGAGAGAGAAGAGAGAGAGGGAGAGAGAACGAGAGAGAGAGAGAACAAAGAGAGAGAGAACAAAAGAGAGGGAGAGAACAAAAGAGAGAGGGAGAAAGAGGGAGAAAGAGAGAGAGAGAAAACAAGAGAGAAAACTAGAGAGAGAGAAAGAGAGGGAAGAGAGAGAGAAGTAAGAAAGGAGAGAAGAGAGAGAGAAAGAGAGAGAGAGATAAAACAAGAGAGAGAGAACAAGGGAGAGAGAGAACAAGACAGAGAACAAGAGAGAGAAAGAGAGAGAAGAGAGAGAAAAGAGAGGAGAGAAGAGAGAGAAAGAAAGAGAGAGAAAGAGGGAGAAAGAGGGAGAGAGAGAAAAAAAGAGAGAGAGAAAACAAGGGAGAGAACAAGAGAGAGAAAGAGATGGAAGAGAGAGAAGAGAGCAAGGAGAGAAGAGAGAGAAGAGAGAGAGAGAGATAGAACAAGAGAGAGAGAACAAGGTAGAGAGAGAACAAGAGAGAGAAGAGACAGAGAGGAGAGAGAAAGAGAGAGAAAGAGAGAGAATGAGAGAGAGAGAACAAGAAAGAGAGAGAATAAGAAAGAGAACAAGAGAGAAAGAGAGAGAGAAAAAAAGAAAGAGAAAGAGACAGAGAAAGAGACAGAGAAAGAGAAAGAGAGATAGAACAAGAGAAAGAGAGAACAAGAGAGAGAGAAGAGAGAGAGAAGAGAGAGAGAAGAGAGAGAGAAGAGAAGAGAGAGAGAAGAGAGAGAGAACGAGAGAGAACAAGAGAGAGAAAGAGATAGAGAGAGGAGAGAGGAATGCAGCCTCATTCCGTGAACTGCTCTGATTTTAGAGGTGTATCCCGCGGCTCACAGCTGATGTCCGGCTCCTCCCCTCAGTGCATAATTAAATTAAATTATAATTATAAATAAAAAATAATTATAATTTAAAAATAAATTAAACTCTTTTCCGGGGCGGCCGGGACTTGAACTTGTGAACTAATGCTTCTTAGGCGGGAGCTCTAACCATTGAGCCACTAGCTCTAATGAGACACATAGGGAGATTTGGTTATCTTGATGTCTGCATTACAGAGGGAAGTCTCTAATGACAGTGCGACTCATTTCAGGTGCTACGTGGAGAGGACACAAAGCGCTCGTGTTCTACGGGGCTTCCTGTCATCTTCATGTAGCAGAGCTGACAGTGTCGTGTGGATTACTTAGGACCTGGATTGTTGTTTGGGGATTAATAAAGAGGTAATTGAGGTGTTTTTCTGTCTTTTATTCCAAATAAAGGATTTTTCGCTGTGTGTGTTTCTTTACTTTCACTTACAGGTTAATTATGGAAGGTATCTCGGGGAGACGCTTGTCATGATTAACCCCGTTATTACCCCAATTTCCACCGCACCAGGGCAATTCGGGATGAGCTGGGTAGAGTCCCGGGACTGCCACATCTAATGAATTCGGCAATTCCAGGCGGCTTCCTGCTGATATTGTTAGGGTGGTGGGCTCCCCATAACGTGGCGCTCCCCATCCTGACAATACCAGCCTCCAGCCATGTGGCTTTATCCTGGCTGGTATCAAAATTGGGGGTACCACATTTTTTTTTTATTTATTTATTTTACTGCATGATATAGACCCGCCCACCAGCGGCTGTGATTGGTTGCAGTGAGACAGCTGTCACTCATCGTGGGGGTGTGTCTGACTGCAACCAACCATGGGCGCTGGTGGGTGGGGAAGGCATGGAATATGAGATTGAATAATGAAGCGGCAGCCATTTTCAAAAAAGGAAAAGCCGCCGGAGATTTGTGACAGCCGTGCAGCGAGACGCCCGTGATCGG
The DNA here is from genome assembly GCF_048569485.1 of Anomaloglossus baeobatrachus. NCBI lineage: Eukaryota > Metazoa > Chordata > Amphibia > Anura > Aromobatidae > Anomaloglossus > Anomaloglossus baeobatrachus. The sequence continues at coordinate 273,502,283 of NC_134357.1, read as the reverse complement.
TGAGCAGGAAAGAGAGAGGGATTGTGCTGGGGACGCAGGGCACATGCAGATACGCAACGTGCACACATACTTACTGTGAAAAGACACGCTTTTGGTGCTCGAACCGTTCTCGAACGTAACTCGAATTTAGCAAATTGTTCGAGATCGTCGAACGACTCGAACACCGTCCAAAATCACTCGAACATGAAATTGGCGAACCTTGAACCTCGAACATTGCTCATCTCTATTCCTGAGTTAAAACATTAGCATTGTTTTTACTAAATGATTATGAACTTGTTTTCTATGCATTATTTGAGGTCTGAAAGCAATGCTTTTTTTTTTCCAATTTAAGATTTTATTAATTTTCCAGGAAATACAAAGTTAGAACATACATCCATACTATTGCAAATGAAACAGATCAGAAGTTAATGCTAGACCAAGCCTTCGCAGGCTTCGCGACATTCTATGGATGGTAGAAATGGTACATAGATAATCACTTAAAACCTTAAAAAACAATAAAACGATAAATCAAGGAGAAGATATTAAAACAAGAGGAAGTCACAGAATCTAGAGAAATAGGGGTAGTGCAGAGAAGGGAGAGGATAGAAAGCAGAGTGAGGCGACCGGGACTGATGCATTGTCTGTTGAGCTAAAAATTTGTCAAGAGTGCGGTGTGAACTATCTGGAAGAGAAAAGGCCAGGGTGCCCCCGGTCCGGAGGTTAAATTAGTTCAAGAAGTGTTTTACTAGACAAGAAGGAGTCCCATTGGAACCACTTGGAGGCCGTTTCCACCGTCTGCCCTCGAGATTGGGCCATCACCATTTCCATGCGGTGAATAACATTTACCTCTGTTATCCACTCATCTACCGTCGGGGGGTTAGAATCTTTCCACCGCCGAGGGATCACGGTCTTGGCGGCCTGGAGAAGGTGGCCTAGGATCGATTGCAATGCTTTTTTTTTTATATTTTGACCATCTTTCATTTTTAGAAAATAAATACAAAATGTATTGCTTGGAAATTTGAAGACATGTTTCGCAGTAGTTTATGGAATAAAACAAAAATTTATATTTTACTCAAAAATATACCCATAAAGAGAGAAATCAGAAAAATTGAAAATTTTGCAGTGGTCTCTTAAATTTTGCCAGATATATATATATAATATATATATATATATATATATATATATATATATATATATATATATATATATATATATATATATATATATATATATATATATATATATATATATATGTCATATGAAAAAGTTTGGGCACCCCTAACCTAACCTTTTTTCTTTATAACAATTTGGGTTTTTGCAACAGCCATTTCAGTTTCATATATCAAATAACTAATGGACTGAAAAAACGAAAAAGCTAGCACTAAATGTGCACTACAGCACTAAAAATTCCAACTGTACTTAATATAAATATGAGATTTTTGGCAAAAAATTGCAATTTTTTGAGCCATCCAAATAGACCAGGTGAGTGCTGCTAAGAGCAGTTCTACTATTCATATGTGAGGCCGTATGGCACATTTTATAAAAAAAATTTTAGTGTAGGACTGCTCCAAATGAGATTTGCCATGACGTGGCGGAGTAGCTCAAGAAATTGCAATTTTTTGCCAAAAATCTCAAAATTTTTATAATAAGTATAGTTTTGAATTTTTAGTGCTGAAGTGCACATTTAGTGCTGGCTTTTTGTTTTTTCTTCAACTAATGGGCTGAGTAATATTTCTGGATTGAAATGAGGTTTATTGTACTAACAGAAAATGTGCAATCCGCATTTAAACAAAGTTTGACCGGTGCAAAAGTATGAGCACCTCAACATAAAAGTGACATTAATATTTTGTAGATCCTCATTTTGCAAAAATAACAGCCTCTAGTCGCTTCCTGTAGCTTTTAATGAGTTACTGGATTCTGGATAACAATTAATTAATAATAATTTTATTCATTTAAATAGCGCTATTAATTCCACAGCGCTTTACATACATTAGCATGGATGAAGGTATATTTCACCATTCCTATTTACAAAACAATTCCAGTTCAGTTAAGTTTGATGGTCGCCGAGCATGGACAGCACGCTTCAAATCATCCCACAGATTTTCAATGATATTCAGGTCTGGGGACTGGGATGGCCATTCCAGAACATTGTAATTGTTCCTCTGCATGAATGCCTGAGTAGATTTGGAGCGGTGTTTTGGATCATTGTCTTGCTGAAATATCCATCCCCTGCGTAACTTCAACTTCGTCACTGATTCTTGCACATTATTGTCAAGAATCTGCTGATACTGAGTTGAATCCATGCGACCCTCCACTTTAACAAGATTCCCGCTGCCGGCATTGGCCACACAGCCCCAAAGCATGATGGAACCTCCACCAAATTTTACCGTGGGTAGCAAGTGCTTTTCTTGGAATGCCGTGTTTTTTTGCCTCCAGGCATAACGCCTTTTTGTATGACCAAATAACTCAATCTTTGTTTCATCAGTCCACAGGACCTTCTTCCAAAATGTAACTTTCTTGTCCAAATGTGCTTTTGCATACCTCAGGCGACTCTGTTTGTGGTGTGCTTGCAGAAACGGCTTCTTTCGCATCACTTTCCCATACAGCTTGTGCAATGTGCGCTGTATTGTTGACCGATGCACATTGACACCATCTGCAGCAAGATGATGCTGCAGGTCTTTGGAGGTGGTCTGTGGATTGTCCTTGACTGTTCTCACCAGTCTTCTTCTCTGCCTTTCTGATATTTTTCTTGGCCTGCCACTTCTGGGCTTAACAAGTACTGTACCTGTGTTCTTCCATTTCCTTACTATGTTCCTCACAGTGGAAACTGACAGTTTAAATCTCTGAGACAACTTTTTGTATCCTTCCCCTGAACAACTATGTTGAATATTCTTTGTTTTCAGATCATTTGAGATTTGTTTTGAGGAGCCCATGATGCTACTCTTCATAGGAGATTCAAATAGGAGAACAACTTGCAAGTGGCCACCTTAAATACCCTTTCTCATGATTGGATACACCTGCCTATGAAGTTCAAAGCTCAATGAGGTTACAAAACCAATTTAGTGGTTTAGTAAGTCAGTAAAAAGTAGTTAGGAGTGTTCAAATCAAGAAATTGATAAGGGTGCCCATACTTTTGCACCGGTCAAATTTTGTTTAAATGCGGATTGCACATTTTCTGTTAGTACAATAAACCTCATTTCAATCCAGAAATATTACTCAGTCCATCAGTTATTAGGTATACGAAACTGAAATAGCTGTTGCAAAAACCCAAATTGTTATAAAGAAAAAAGGTTAACATTAATAGGGGTGCCCAAACTTTTTCATATGACTATATATATATATATATATATATATATATACACACACACATTCATTGCCAAAAGCATTAGCACCATTATTGAAGTTGCTCCAGGAAATGCAGTATTTCCCTCAGAAAATTAATAATACACCCTCTACACTGCCCCGCTCCATAAAATTTTCTCTATACCACCTTTCTCCATAATACAACTTCTGCACCACCTCTCTCCATAGTACTTCCTCTACACCGCCTCTCTTCATAATACACTTTCTACACTACCCCTGTGCATAATACAATTTTTATACTGCCCCTCTTCAACTTCTACACCGCCCCTCTCCATAATATCTCTCCCATACTGCCTCCATGTATAATATCCCCCCACACACTCTGGCCCTCTGTATAATATCTCTCCCACACGCTGCCTCTCTGTATAATATCCCCCACTCAGATTGCCCCACTCCATAGCACAGCTTCAACACCGCCTCTTTCCATAATACACCCTCTACACTGCCTGTTTTCATAATACACCTTCTACACCACCCCTCTGTAATGCCTGCCTGGATCAACAGACTCAGATGGGATGTAATGGACAGGGGAAGCCACTCACCAAGCAGGACCCCCAGAACCCTGAAACTCTTTAACCCCTATACAGGGATTTAGAATTACACAGGGCCCTGGAGATCACTACCTGTGGAAGGCTGCAGTCCGATGAGAGTAGTCGTCAGGCAGGGTCAAACCAGGAATAGCAGAACAGGGACAGAATCGGCAGGCAAGGACGTAATCAGAAAACGTAGCAGAGGTCAAATCCAGATTGGGCAGCGAGGTACAAAAATAGCAGGCAGAAGGGTAGTCAGAAAACACGCAGAAGTCAGCACACAGGAATCACAAAACAGAATAGGGTGGACCAGGAGCTAGGAAGTCAGAACTATCTCTGGCAGAGGTCGGCAGACAGGAGGGGAACTAATAAGGGTGTGGTGTCTTCCCATTGGCTGTAGCTGAACGCTGGCAACTTCAGCTGGAAGAGAGATGCCACCCACAGTCAACCAGTGGTATTGCAGATCCCAAGATAACCCAGCCCAGTGGATGATCGTAGTCTGCGCCTACCGCTGCTGCTGGCATTGACTCCTCTCCCATCACCAGCACCATCCACGGCAGGAACAGGGTGTCGCCTGGCGATCGGAGCAGAAGTCACTGGAGCGGACTCCGGTGGTGACGTAACACCCTCTCCATAATACACCCTCCATACACCCTCTGCACTGCCCCACTCCATAATACACCCTCAATACCTCCCCTCTCCATAGTGCACCAAATACACTGCCTCTCTCCATAATACACCTTCTACATCGCCTCACTCCATAATACACACTTTACATCGCCCCTTACCATAAGACATCTTCTACACCGCCCTTCTCCATAATATCTCTCCCACACTGCCCCTATGTACAACATCCCCACACACACTCTACCCCTCTGTATAATATCTCTCCCACACACTGCCCCTCTCCATAATACAGCTTACACACCACCTCTTTCCATAATACACCCTCTATACCGCCTCTTTCCATAATACACCCTCGACAGTTCCCCTCTCCATAATACATTCTCTACATTGCCCCTCTACATAATACACCCTCTACACAGCCTCTCTTCATATTACACACTCTATACCGCCCCTCTCCATAGTACATCCTCTACACTGCCTCTCTCCATAATACACCTTTTAGACCGCCTCTCTCCATAATACACCTTTTACATCGCCCCTTTCCACAATATCTCACCCTTACTGCCCCTATGTATAATATCCCCACACACATTCTACCCCTCTGTATAATATCTCTCTCACACACACTGCCTCTCTATATAATATCCCTCACACACTGCCCCTCAGTACAATATCCTCCCACACACACTGCCCCTCAGTATACTATCCCCACACACGCTGCTCCTCTGTATACTATCCCCCAAACAAGCTGTCCCTCTTTATAATATCCTCTTACACACTGCCCTTCTGTATATTGACACACACACACACACACACACACACACACTGACCCTCTGTATAATATCCTCCTGGTATATATGTCTTCCTCCTGGTAAATATGTCCCCCACCTGGGCCTATCCTGGTTTATTTATCCCCTTCCTAGTATATATGTCCTCTTCCTGCTATATATGTCCCCTCCCTGGGCAACGCCTGGTATATATTTCCCCATACTGGTTTATTTGTCCCCATCTTGGTATATATGGCCCATCCTGGGGCCTCCTGGTATATATATATTCCCCTCCTGGGCACATTCTGGTATCTATGAGTCATGATGCATTTCAGCTGGATGTGCACCTTCCGACATGGAAAGGCAGGAGCTGGGGTCGGCGGACCCCATAACCACGCTTGGCGATCATCAGCTCATGGAGCGCTTACCTGGCTGTCCCCACCTGCTGCCGTGTTCTCGCCACCTCTGTGGTTCTGCTTTCCTGCAGCATTGTGATTACATTTGATCATCATCTCTGGAATTTTTATGTGTAGTATAGGTCTTCCCTCTAGTGGTAATATCAGGGATATTATAGTCCACGTGTCATATTGTTTATCATTATTTTCTACAGAGCTGCATTACATTGATTTCTATATGACTTTGACCATTAATGTTAATGTATTATATCATTACTATGGGTCTATAGTGATTGCTTCTTTTTTTATTTAATATTTACATACATTCATGCCTGTTATGTGAACTGTGATTTTGTAAAAACTTTCTGAGTGTATTTTACACTTTTTCAAAGTGCTGTGATCCCATCGTTGCTTTTCCACTCTGTACCTGTCCACCATTTTTATTATTATCAATATATTTTTTTTCTACTGTGTATTTGTCATTTTTCTCATTAATAAAATAATTTTATTTTTTATTTTATTATTTATCTAGTCATATTACGCAATTTTTGTATATGATCAATAGTTTAGGTAAGCACTGACTACCAGCACTTAGTATGGTCTATTATTTTGCCTTAATTGAGATGGCTAAATATTTTTGACCCTTCTATGATGTGTATGCCTCAGCCCCTCTTGTAATGTATATGACCCCAGCGTCTTCAGTGATGTCTATGCCCAAGGTTCTCATGGGATTTATATACCATATCCCCAATGTTTCCTGTGATATATATGCCTCCAGCCCCTCCTGTGATGTGTATGACCCAGCATCTCCAGTGATGTACATGCCCAAGCCTCTCATGTGATGTCAATGCCCCCAGACCCTTATGTGATGTTTTATGGCCTCAGCACCACATGTAATGTCTATGTCCTGTGATGTATATATTGTAGCCCCATGTCTCCTTTGATGTACATGCCCCCAGCCTCTCCTGTGATATGTATGCTCCAGCCTTCCCTTTGATATATATGCCCGCCCCCAAAAGGAAGCCCTGGCAGGAATTTTCAGCATTTTCTGAGCAAGGCTTATATATAAGCCCTACCCCGAAAATAAGCCCTAGTCACAGTTCAATAATGATGTATCCGTGCAGCTAAAAAAGTTAAAAAAACACTGCAGGACACTTCGTTTTAGAAAGGAGACACCACACAATCATACTGACTAGATGCTGAGTGGGAGAACCAGCATCTGATTGCACCCCGCGCACATCAGATCTCACACATCAGATCACACACATACCCCCACCACATACCGATTTCTTCTGGCCAGCAGAGATGCAGTGCAGTAAACGCATAGATGGAATGCATATGTGGCACCCCAGTGGTCTTGGGAGCCACAGTGGCATTGTTCTCCTCACTGGGGAGGCAATGCTAAGCCTGGAAGCAGCAGGGCAATCTCCATGTCAGGTACAATCACACACAACACTTCCTAACTCAGGCCAGAAGGGGGAGCACAAATCCTGGTTGGGACGAGCTTCCATGTACATTCTGGGCTGGGGAGGGGTTAGACAGGGAGACAGGAAGAGGGACCTGGGAATACGAGAGGCAAGAATAGAGAACGGTTGCTGTAAGAGAGCTGTTGTGTAAGCCTTCCAGGACACAGCGCAAGAATCAGGACACCAGGGTCCTCGACTGTTGGGTGCTAATGGCCCAGCAGTAAAACTCAGACAGCAGGAGATTCCACATCTCCTGGCTTATCAGAGACTCCCAAGGCAAAGTAGTACAATAGAGCCTAGGGCCGCAGAAATACAAGCGGGCCCTGCATCTGGTTTGCGCTTCCCACCAGAAGGGGCAGGGCATATAGCAGCTAAGAAGAGAGACACTGTGCTGCATGAAGCCGCAGCGATCCACGCATTGAGCGCACTAAGGAAGGCCTCCAACCCATCTGGCAAAGAGAGATTCCCTACTGCTACCAGGCTGACTGGATCACTGTAACTTTGGGACCATAACGACTGACCAGTAAAAGGTAAAAGAAACTACCGGTATGTGTGTCCAGTTACTGTCGGCGTCCTCAATACTGCACTCCAGCGCACACCACCATAGACTGCTACCCCAATCATCCTCCCTGGGGCCTAGCTCTACCTGTGGGGAGCTGAACAATCCTGGCTGTGAAACCATCCACCTCAGAGGACAGCACCCGCAGTGGCGGCTAATCCCTGGTCGCACACCACAGGTGGCGTCACGAGACAACAACTACTTCCAACATCCTCAACCCCTTCATCTTCATCTCCCCACCATCATCCCATCCTCCATCCCAATGTGGACACATCGGGATCACAAAACCGGACAGGGCCACCCGTGACATCCCCTGAGCCTCACTGGGCCGGTGACGAGTATTCCCCGGACCCGTGGGGTGCTCCACATGCACATAGATGCGTTCCACCGCCGAGTCCTCCATGCTTTCCACTGGACTGCTTCCTCTATCTTCCCCTGATGGCCGAAAGCAATTGGCATGCTGGATGTGGTGAGTGTGTGTGTACAGTCTGATGTGGGATTGTGTGTGTGTGTGTGTGTGTGTGTGTGATCTGATGTATGTGAGTGTGTCAGCCAGAAGCAGGGGAAGACCACGTGCAGAATACCTATTGGGAGCCCTCGCCGAAGATCTCAGGAGGACCTGAAAGCCAGGCAGACGTGCGGGGTCTGGTAAGAATGAGTCTCCTGGGAAGGGGGGGTCTGCTTTATTGGGGGGGTAAGCTTACCCCCAACCATGTTTCTCCAAGAATAAGACCTACCCCAAAAATAAGCCCTAGAGCTTTTTTCGGGGCAAAAAAAGTGTAAGACAGTGTCTTATTTTTGGAAAAATACAGTATTTGGCTTGATCCTACAGACAGATTCCCTATAAAGTCTGGTTTTCTCTGTAATGCTGCAGCAATTCAGAGTCACACATACAATACATGGCTGAAATAATCCAGCCTGTGTCTGATACCTGCTGCACATAGTTCGGGCAGCATGTATTCGCTGTCAGGTTTCCTCTAACATTTATTTTTAGATATATACTGTATCTGCAGAAAATAACATTTCAGAACTGAAGAAACTTAGACAAGTGCAGATCTAACACTCGGCCCAGATAGGATGACCATTTTGTAGATCAACACTTTTCAGACATTGCCTTTTCCTATAGTTAGAAATCTTCCCATTCTTGCTGGGTGTTGTGGTGCGCACCTGTAATCCTAGCTATTGGGGGAGGCTTGGGCTGTGGGATCACTTGTGCTTGTCAGTTCTGGTCCATCCCGTGTTATGTGGATCAGGTGTCTACGCTATCCTCAGCATTAATATGGTATCTCCGAGCCAGCTGCTTGGGGACACTATGTTGATAGAGAAGGGGGGTGCCTGGTCAAAAACAGCTACCTCATATAAACACTATCAAAGCACTTATGCATAGCCGGAGTGGACCAGACTAAGCAACACAGTGAGACTCAGCCATTTTATTGGAGCAGAGGTCAAGGACATATTTATTTTCTCTCCAATATTTGTAAAGCGCACTAAAGGGAATCTTGGATTCTTGGTCCCTAATCTGAGAGCATCATAAAATGCTTACAAAATGCATGGAAAATGGTGCCACCTACTTTATATAAATGGTTCTGCAGTTTTTTATATTAGATGTGGTGAAAAAAATCCGGTGTCAGGTTCCCTTTGAGAGCAGCATGTAGAGACGGAGACCATGATTCCCACGATGTATCACTTATAGTATAGTATACAGTATTTATAAAATTACTATTTTATCAGTAGCAGATTATTACTAGAGACAACTATCCTAGTTCTCATGTGCCAGGCAGTCCAGCTAATATATGTAAACCTGTCCCACCACTGATTGGCAGCTTGTTCACAATGTACAATGTACAATGTACACAGGAAGCTGCCAATCAGTGGTGTTGACAGGTTATACAGAAACATGCAGAGAACTAGATGTATTGAGGTGTGGCAGGTCACACCCAGCGAATGCATAAAAAGTAGTGATGAGCGCACCCGGACTGTAAAAGTCCGGATCCGCATGCTTTCAAAAGCACCCGACTGCTGGGTCCATCCCCGTATTCTAGGTATTGATCTGGATCCCGCAACTTGGGAAAGATAAAAAAGAAAAGAACAATAAAGAAAATAAGCTGCAACTGCTCCCGCGGCTTCTCATTCTCATCCCGGGCTCATCCATATGCACTGCTTTCCCAGCTCACTGGCAGTCCTGGCATCTGTGATTGGCTGCAGTCAGATGCGCTCTCAGCCTGTGTGACAGCGTCTGACTGCAACCAATCACAGACCCTGTCTGCGGGTCTATCATACAGTAAAAATAAATAAATAAAATATTTGACATAGGGTCCCCCCATATTATGATACCAGCACAGATAAAGCATATGGCTACAGCCATGATAAAAAAGAGCTGAGGGCTGGTTTTCTCAGGCTGGGGAGACACATGCTTATTGGCCCCCCCAGCCTAAAAATAACAGCTTGCAGCTGCCCAGGATTATTGCACCCATTTGATGCAACAGTCACAGAACTTTACCCTCCTCTTCCCGATTTCCCTGGTGCGGTGGCAATACGGGTAATAAAGGATTAATCGCAGCTCCCAACTTCCACTAAGCCCCAGATTAGTAATCTGTAAATGAAACTAAATAAACACAAATGCCGATAAAATCCTTTATTTAAAATAAAATACAAAAAACACCCTCATTCACCACATTATCACCAAAAACACCCAGGTCCAACTTTATTTATTTTTATATCACACATAGCATCTGTGATTGGAAGCAGTCAGCTGACACGCTGACACTCACCGTTGGGGTATGCCTGACTGCAACCAATCACAAACAGTGGTTGGCGGGGAAAGTAGTGCATATGCAATGAAGGTAAATGAGTATCTCCAGATGTGAATGAGCAGCCGCTGAAATGGTGTACAGCCACGCCGGAGACTCGATAAGTATAGAGCGCTTGCTCCAATCCTCCTATTCTTTCTACCACCATTTACAATCACCGTATTCTGGTCCCCATAGACTTATATGGGGACCGGCATCCAGCCAGGTACCAGATTTTTATTTTAATCCACGGGGATCCACTGGTCCAAGTTATTCCTAATAAAACGTTATTCCGGAAATATACTACAGTCCCTGACTGTAGACATATTTGTGGAAAAGGTGCATGGCGTGTGTCAGCTAATGTGATAGGTGCTTCTTACTCCAGTGGTTCTTTAATTGTTTGCAGAGGCAGTTTCTTACTGTCTGAGCCTTCTCAAGTAGGAAGTGTTAATGGCTCTTCCTCCTCCATACACAGCGGTCGTGTATCACTCTATATAGAGAGTGAATGACAGCTGATGGGTCATAGGAGACCTTTACAGCTGCTAAGCAGCCAGGAGGAATTTTTTTATGGGAAAAATAAATAAAATAGAATGACATAAAAATGAATGCAAACAGCACGCTGTAACCAGCTCACCAAAAGTAATCTCTGCTCCGCATTCTCAGTGAACACTGCCCGATGTCTTCACTGTGGAAAAGGGTGTGAGTCCTCCACCCAATAAAACAAACAGGAAAGCTGAAGCAGTCCAGCGAATAGGCCAGGTGAGTAGTAAAATTTCTTTATTTTCAACAAATTAAAATAACACATACAGAGCTGTAGTCTGACAGTATATGTAGCTGTCCACCCATGACATCGCTGATGGACAGCTACATAGACCACGGCTGGACTGGCCATCTGGCAATTCTGGCAAATGCCAGAGGGGCTGGTCCCTGTAGTGGGCCACTCAATCTAGTCACCACCACTGTCCTTAGCAGCATGCACGCCAGGTAGCATTAGTTTGCCTTCTGCACACGATCGCAATGCACAGCTGAAACCAGCAGGACCAGGAGGCAGCGCGCTGTGATGTTTTGTGCCCCCAGCCCTGTTGTGCAGTGCGATCGTGTGCCCAGCGTACATTCTTCTGAGGAGAGTCCTTCCTGATCAAATGTATTTGCATGTACATCTCAGACGTTTGAACAGTGTAGTGCTGGGACTGAGGCCCCGACAAGCAGCAGCGTGCTAAGGTCAGCACCTTGGTGATGTCATCACACTGCTGTTGGTGCCGCAGAGACATGTCAGGCAGCAGTAAGCGCTCCATGGAGGAGCTGAAGATGAACTGTTTAATCAGTGTGGATGAGTGAGGAGGGGCTTAGGGCACATAATGGGGGAACATTTATGAAAGGGACACATCTTTGTGAGAGGCAGTAATTTATTCAGAGGGACAAAGTGTGTGTGAGGGGGGATTTTTTTTCAAAACAGCAGTGTGGGGAAATATTTTGGAAAGGGGAAATATAGGTGGGATATTAGGGAGAGAGGCAGCGTGGTGGTATATTATGGAGAGAGTCAGCATGGGGGTATATTAAGGAGAGGGGCAAAGTGGGGATATATTATGGCGAGAGGCAGCATGGAGTATATTATGGAAGATGGCAGCATGGGGAAATATTATGGAGAGTGGCAGCATGGTGGGTATATTAATAAGAGTGGCAGTGTGGGGGAATATTATCGACAGTGGCAATCTGGGGGTATATTATGGAGAGTGGCAGCATGGGGGAATATTATGGAGCATGGCAGCGTGGGGGTATATTATGTAGAGTGGCAGTGTGGGGGGACATTATGTAGAGTGGCAGTGTGGGGGATATTATGTAGAGTAGCAGTATGGGGGTATATTATGGAGAGGGGCAGTGTGGAAGGATATTATAGAGAGGGGCAGTGTGGGCACATATTAAGGAGAGGGACAGTGTGGGGTATATTATGGCGAGAGGCAGCATGTGGGGTATATTATGGCGAGAGGCAGCATGTGACGTATATTATGGAGAGAGGCAGCGTGGGGGTATATTCTGGAGATAGGCTGCGTAGGGGTATATTATGGAGAGAGGCAATGTGAGGAGTATATTATGGAGAGGGGAAGCGTGAGGGTTATATTATGGGGGCAGTGTGTGAGGTATATTATGGAGAGTGGCAGCGTGGGGGGATATTCTGGAGAGTGGCAGTGTGGGGGTATATTATGGAAAGCGGCAGCATTGGGGGTATATTAAGGAGAGCGGCAGCATTGGTGGTTGTGATGACATGGACTCTCATGGGTTAAAGTTTCTTAAAATTCAGCCAGACAGGATGATAGATTGTTTATAGACAGGGGATAAGTCCCTCATTGTTTCTACAAGACTCTTGTTGACTCATGTAATTGTTTTGGCCACTGAAAGCCAGACGTATTGTTTCTCCAGACCCTTCCAGTAATCATGGTATTGTAGTTGTGTATTGCTAATGTAATTACCTTAGTAGTCATTGTCTAGTCTGCGCATTCCAGACTACATGTATACCCTCAGTCTTTCTGTGGACATCATTTGGATGAACATTGTCCATGCAGCTTGAGATTCATCCAATGGGAGAGGCGATCTTGTCCAACCAATCGATGAGGATGCAGTGTGCCCAGAGGGAGGGCTGTGGCTATAAGAGAGGACTTCTTTAAGCCACCAGGTTGTTGATGGATGCTGATGGATCCAGTCTAAGCTCTTAGGAGCTGACTAGAGGATCAGGATACCCGGTGGCTTCAATCTAGGGACTCTGGTTCCGATTGGAGACCATATCCACAGTCTAAGGATTTCGACTCCGGCTGCCAGGATTAAATCATCAAACCAGAGACTACCTAAGGAGGAAACCCAGGTTGGGACAAATCGGTCACCTGGTACAGACTTTGCAGACCTCACACAGCTTTCTAAATCTGCCGTTATTCCAGTCACGGTGGGTGCCCGCCGAAAGCGGGGTGCTGCTGGATTGGAGTAATTAGCCCTGGAACATCTGAGGCATGGACATTCTAAATCCCTAGTAAGCCAGCGGAAGGGTGAGACTCTGTTGCCTGTTACATTTGTGTGCTTTGCTGGTTATGTGTTATGTGCCGTTAATATTTTGGGGATCCAATAAAGTCTAATTATTGTGGTTCCCTCACCCTGTGTTGTCTGAGTAGTGTTCCACCCACGGTTAAGGAGGTCGTGCGTTCAGTTGGGATGAGCCCTGAGCCACGCTGTCTTTCTAAAGGCGGCTGGTTCAGTGGACGAGAGCACCCACTGAGCCCCGTGTCTCCACAGTGGTATATTAAGGAGAGTGGCAAAGTGGGGGGATAATATGGAGAGAGGCAGCATGGGGTTATATTATGGAGAGAGGCAGTGTGGGTGTTATATTATGGAGGCAGCGAAGTGGGTATATTAAAGAGACTGGCAATGTGGGGGGATAATATGGAGAGAGGCAGCATGGGGTTATATTATGGAGAGGGACAGCGTGGATGGTATATTTTGGAGTGGGGCCGTGTGAGGGGATATTTTGCAGAGAGGCAGTGTATGGGGAATATTATGGAGAGGGGCAATGTGAGATGTAGCAATGCTGAAGATGCTCACCTGCTTTTCGACTACGTCGGGGGTTTTTTTTTGAGTAATAAAAATGGAGTCCTAAATGTCTTCTGTTTTATTTCTAATAAAATATTTTTTCTCTGTCTTGTTGTTTTATTTTTCTTTTATAATAACTAATAATCACAGATACTGTCACAGAGTGGGCATCTGTGATTTGATGCTGGAGTAACCTGAAAACAGCCCATACATTCTAGCATCTAGACTGTATGGGCAGATTCCAAGTTACTCCAACAGCCAATCACAGATGCCCATTCTGTGTGACAGCATCTGTGATTGACTGTTGGATCCTCACACATATAGTAGTGTAAAAAATAAATAATTTAAAAAAATGACGTAGAGCTCCGCGGTATTTTTGATTCTCAGCGCAGATAAACCAGACAGCTACGGGCTGCTACCCCCATTTTCCTGGCTTTACCTTGGCTAGCAATCAAAATACAGGAAGCCCATTAATTTTTTTTTTAGTTTAAAAAAGTAATTTAAAAAAAAGAGTGGGCTCCTACCGTATTTTGATTGCCAGGCAGGTAAACCAGGCAGCTTAAGGCTGCGATTCTCAGCCTGTAAGGGCCAAGTGTTCTGCCCCCACACTAAAAACCGCAGTCAGCAAGCTGACCCTGGAAATGGCGCATTGTTTCTTAGTGCCATTTCCAAACGCTTTACCCAGCTTGTCCAGAGGCCCTGATGGCAGTGGCACACTGAGTAATAAAGGTTATTGGTTCATGCAATACAATTGTACATGGGGCTAAGCATGGTGATTTACTAATGTACTAATGTACTGACGGTGGTTTTGAAGCTGCAATCACTTGCGAACTGTGGTTCTGGTGCTGCATTCATGTACTGATGGTGGTTCTGCCGCTGCATTCATGTACTGAGGGTGGTTCTGACTCCACATTCATGTGCTGATGGTGGTTCTGGTACTGCATTCATGTTCTGATGGTGGTTTTGATGCTGCATTCATGTGCTGGTGGTGGTAGTTCTGGTGCTGCATTCATGTGCTGATGGTGGCTCTGGTGCTGCATTCATATGATGATGATGGTTCTGGTACTGCATTCATGAGCTAATAATTGTTCTGATGTTGCATTCATGTGCGATGGTGGTACTGGCACTGCATTAATGTGCTGATGGTGGCTCTGGTGCTGCATTCATGTGCTGATAGTGGTTCTGGTGCTGCATTCATGTACTGATGATGGTTCTGTTGCGACATTGATGTACTGATGGTGGTCCTGGTACTGCATTCACATACTGACAGGGGTACTGACTCCTGATTCAACAATCCAAAACAAGTTTCATGGCTATGTTAAAGCTTAAAAATCCTGAAAAATTTGTTTTGAGATTATGAGGAGAATTTGGCAAGATTCTGCTCAGTTTCTTCTCTTCTTCTCGAAAAACAGTGTAAATAGCATATGTTTACATATATATCTTCAAGCAGAAACTCAGCACAATCTCTCCAAATCCTCTTTAAATATTCAAAACGTAGCTCTGGTGATGTATTCATGTAAGCCTCTGTCCATGATGCTGACTGCTCACATCCTCTTGATGTCTGATGCATTCTTTTTGTTATAAAAACTACAAACTGCTGTTGCATCTGGTGTCTATAATTGTCTGCATCTCTGACATCACATCAACAACGCTGAAGCCAATCAGTTAGCTGCTGAGCTCCTTAATTGGTTGCAGCGCTATCATTGTGATGTCACATCAGTGCTGCAGACAATAGCAGACCTGGGGAGAGTGAATAAAAAAAACAATGCAAGGAATGGGTTTCCAAAACCGGAAAACCTAAGGGTACGTGCACACAAGGTATTTTAAACTTAAGCAAAACCGCCATGTTTTTCAAATAGAAGATGTTGAAAACCATGGCATGTTTTTTCATTACCATGTGTGTCCTAGCATTTTTTTCTATTTTATTTTTTTTTTAGTATTTTCCCAATGTTATTGTCACATTTTATATTGCGGTTTTAAGAAAAAGGGATGGTAAAAAGCAAAAAAAGACGTCCGGGCATCTTCCAAACCTTCCCATTGATCTGCATTGTAAAGTACAGAGTGTTTTCCTAGTGGAAAATACCAGAAGAATGAACCGGTCACTTCTTTTAACCACTTGGTGGTTTTAGAAACTTGACGTGGTTAAAAGATACTGAAAAACCTGAACCTGTGCACAGAAAGTAGATGCCGATGGTTTTTTATTTTGAGTACGCTACAAGTTGGGACAGATAATTATCCTTAGTTACTGACAGAAGCCGGTTTCCTTTCTGAGATACGCAGGTTTCAGTTTCCCAGTCTATATCGGGGTAGTTGAAGTCCCCCATAATAATCACCTCATTGTGATTTGCTGCTTTGTCTATCTTTTTCAATAATACATTTTCAGTGGTTTCTGTTATATTTGGTGGCTTATAACAAACCCCTATGAGGATTTTATTAGTTTTCCCTCCTTGTATCTCCACCCATAGAAACTCCACCTCTTAATTTCCCTCTTGAATATCTTCTCTTAGTCTGGGCTTTAAACTGGACTTTATATATAGACAGACTCCACCCCCTTTCCTTTTTTTACGATCCCTCCTAAACAATTCATATCCTTGCAGGTTAGCCGCCCAGTCATAACTGTCATCTAACCATGTCTCAGTTATTCCTACTATGTCGCATTTTTCCTCATACATTACCAGCTCCAGTTCTTCCATCTTATTGGTCAGGCTTCTTGCATTGGTCAGCATGCAGGAAAGAAGTTTTGCTCCCCTTTTCTTAGCTTCCTTCTTAGTACCCTGTCTTGGGTCCTCTTTACGGCATCTAGTGTCCTTGATTAGTTTGTCCTTCTGCTGCATGTTCTTGTCTGCTGTTTTTTCTCCCATCCCCTCTTCTTCTAGTTTAAAGCCCTCCTGATGAGTGTGGCAAGCCTTCTGGCGAACGTGTGTTTCCCAGGTTTTGTGAGGTGTATCCTGTCTCTTGCGAGAAGTCCATCGTAGAGGTAATTCACTCCATGGTCCAAGAATTCAAATCCTTGCTGCCTGCACCATCGTCGTAGCCACTTGTTCAAATCTAGTATCCTATTCCATCTTCTGACACCATGGCCATCGACTGGGAGGATTGATGAGAAAACAACCTGTACCTGTTCCTTTATTTTCTTCCCCAGAATTTCAAAGTCTTCACAAATAGTTGGTAGATAATTTCTTGCCGTGTCGTTTGTTCCTACATGTATCAATTGGAATGGGTATTCGTCCTTGGATCCGAGGATAGTTGGTATCCTGTTGGCCACATCCTTGATTTTTGCTCCCGGGAGGCAGCATACTTCTCGTGCGGTTATGTCCGGCCTGCAGATAGTTGCCTCTGTGCCTCTTAGTAGTGAGCCGCCCATAACTACCACTCTTCTTTTCTTTCTGGACGTACTGCTTGTTGCTCCTGAGTGTTTTTGAGTGTCTTTTGTTTCTGCTTTTGTTGACAAAGTAACTTCTTTTGATGATACTGTGTCTTCTCCTGTAGATATGGTATCATCCTGAGCTGTGCCATTTTCGTTCTCCAGCATGAGGGCTTCATATTGGTTGCTAAGCTGTGTGGGTGGTGACGACCACTTGATACGCTGGCTTCTTTTGGTCACATGTGTCCACTTTTCAGCCTCGGTATGTGTTCTGAAGCTTTTCTCACTTTCCATATCCTGAATGGTTGCTTCTGCCTCGTCCAAGAAGTCCTCATGTTCTTTAATTAGCTTCAAAGTTGCTATTCTTTCCTCCAGTCCCTGCACCTTTTCCTCTAAGAGGGCAACAAGTTTGCACTTTTGACAGGTGAAGTTGGATTTTTTGTGCGGCAGATCCGTAAACATGTAGCATGTGTTGCAGGTGACCATGTGGATTTTCTTCTCTTCCATATTGCTGATGTAGCGTATGGATGCTTTTCTTGATAGCAAAAGTATAGAAGGTTATAAATAGCACAATCTTACAGGTAGATAGAAGAGCGACCAAGATTATTAGAGGAATGGGTGGGCTGCAACACCAAGACAGGTTATTAAACTTGGGGTTATTTAGTTTGGAAAAACAAAGGCTTAGGGGGGATCTAATCACAATGTATAAACATATGAGGGGACAGTACAGAGACCTTTCCAAAGATCTCTTTACACCTAGGCCTGCGACTGGAACACGGGAGCATCCGCTACGTCTTGAGGAAAGAAGGTTTAATCATAATCACAGACGAAGATTCTTTACTGTACGAGCAGTTAGACTATGGAACTCTCTGCCGCATGATGTTGTAATGAGTGATGCACTACTAACAATTAAGCAGAGCCTGGATGCCTTTCTTGAAAAATATAATATTACCAGTTATGTATATTAGATTTTATGACAGGGTGTTGATCCAGGGAACTAGTCTGATTGCCGTATGTGGAGTCAGGAAGGAATTTTTTTCCCCATTGGAGCTTATTTGACACATTGGGGTTTTTTTGCTTTCCTCTGGATCAACATGTTAGGCTACGGGTTGAACTAGATGGACATAGGCGGGCTTTGCACATTGCGAAATCGGTAACAATGTGTTACCGATGCTGCACCGATAGTCCCGCCCCCGTCGCACGTGCGATATCTAGTGAAAGCTGCCGTAGCGATTATTATCGCTACGGCAGCTTCACATGCACATACCTGCCGTGCGACGTCCCTCTGGCCGGCGGCCCGCCTCCTTCCTTAGGGGGGCGGGCCGTGCGGCGTCACAGCGACGTCACACGGCAGACGGCCAATAGGAGCGGATGGGCGGAGATGAGCAGGATGTAAACATCCCGCCCACCTCCGTCCTTCTGATTGCAGCCGGGAGGCAGGTAGGTGATGTTCCTCGCTCCTGCGGCTTCACACACAGCGATGTGTGCTGCCGCTGGAGTGAGGAACAACATCGTACCTGTCGCACCATCGGCATTATGGAAATGTCGGAGGCTGCAGCGATGATACGATAACGACGCTTTTGCGCTCGTTCATCGTATCAAAAAGGTTTTACACGTTGCGATATCGACTGCGACGCCGGATGTGCGTCACTTTCGATTTGACCCCATCGACATCGCACCTGCAATGTCGCAACGTGCAAAGCCGCCCTTAGAGTCTCCCTTCAACCTTAAAAACTATGAAACTATGAAACTATGAGTATTTTCCATAGTGGGATCTGCCCTCAAAAAATGTCATTGCGACTTCCGGTTCCGGCGCTGTGATGTTTGGACGCGGGAGACAGAGCTACGCACGTTCCTCAGCCCCACACACCGACTACAAGAGCCCCACGGCCGCGGGAGGAGGCGGAGAAAGGGAGGCGAGGAGCAGGAGGTGACCGTGCATGGAGCGGTACCTCCTCCGGAGCAGCGGCAGACAGCTGAAGCAGGGTGCTGCAGAGAGAGCAGAGCACATGGAGCACAAAATGGCGGCCGCGGGCCGCGGCGATATGCAGGGAGGTGAGCGGGGACAGATGGAGGAGGAGGAGGGGGAGCAGCTGAGAGAGCAGCGGAGAGCTCAGCAACACGAACAGCAGACAGCCCAGCAGCATGAGCAGCAGACAGCCCAGCAGCATGAGCAGCAGACAGCCCAGCAGCACAACCAGTTCCCAGGCCTGCAAATTGTTTATGACGTCTGGCTGGAGCAGTGGCAGTGCACCTGGCAGACAAGATCAAAGACTCTCTAGAGGCCATGGTGGGGGCAGCGCTAGCACCCTTGAAGGAATAGATCACACAGCAGGGAGCCAGGATGTCAGAGATGGAGCAAAGAATCTCTGACACAGAGGACAAGGTGACAGCATTAAAGGGGCAGCTGCAGGAGATGGTGGAGGGATCCCAAGCCATGAGAGACACACTAGAGGATCTGGAAAACCGCTCCAGAAGAAGCAATTTAAGGCTGGTGGGACTGCCGGAATCCATAAGCATGTGACAATTGGACAACATATGTGAAGCAGAGCTCCCCAAGGCGCTAGGTCTGATGCACAAATGCAGGGTGGAAAGAGCGCACAGAGTGGGCCCTGTAAGAGAGCGTCCAAGCACAGGAGGAACAAGTGGGAAGGAAGACAGCACGGGAGTGACAGGACCAGCCAGGCGGCGCCAAGTGATAATAAAATACTTGGAGTACAAAGACAAAGAAGAGATACTGCAAGCGTTTAGAGGAAGGAGGACCCCACTGTCTTTACAAGGGCATAAAGTGCTGATCTTCGGGGACTACTCGGCGGAGGTTACACGCAAAAGGAAAGCCTTTAGTAAGATTTGTACCGCGCTGTATCGTAAAGGCATAAAATTCCAACTGCTCTATCCTGCAATACTGAGAGTAACAAGACGTGATGGATCCCTTTTTGCGACGAAAGACTTGAGTGAGGCGGAGAGATGGATGGAGGAGATGGAGAACAGAAACCAGATGGAGGACTTCCCGGAGAGGCAACATGATCGGCAAGGAAGAGAGGAGGAGAGCCGGGCATCGGGCCGGAACGACTGGATGGAGGGGAAGGAGATACATGCAGGAAGCCCAAAGGCAAGGTCGCCATCGCGTAGGCCTGGAAACCAGAAGAAGGGAGCGCCATGAGAGAGGCTGCAAGGAGAAGAATTGATATTTTGAACTGAACTGAGGGGCCCAAGAGAGAGGGGACTGACGGAATGCAGGGGATGAGTAACATCTACTGTTTATTATTGCGTTTTTACTTTCTGCTTCCACTTCCTCTTCCAGTTCCTACTTCCTCTTCCACCTCCCCTTCCGCTTCCTGCTTCCCCTTTCACTACCTCTTTCACTTCATACTTCCTCTTACACTTCCTACTCCACTTCCTCTGCCACTTCTTACTTCTTCCACTTCCTACTTCCTCTTCCACTTCCTCTTCCACTTCCTACTTCCTCTTCCACTTCATACTGCCTCTTCCACTTCCTCTTCCACTTCCTCTTCCACCCCATCTACCTCTTCCTACTTCCTTTTCCACTTCCTCTTCCACTTCTCAATTCCTCTTCCACTTCCTACTTCCTCTTCCACTTCCTCTTCCACTTCAGACTTCCACTCCCTCTTCCACTTCCTACTTCCTCTTCCACTTCCTCTTCCACGTCCTACTTCCTCTTCCACTTCCTACTTCCTCTTCCATTTCCTTTTCCACTTCCTCTTCCACTTCCTACTTCCACTTCCTGTCCCACTTCCTCTTTCACTTCCAACTTCCTTTTCCACTTCCTCTTCAACTTCCTACTTCCTCTTCCACTTTCTCTTCCACTTCCTACTTCCTCTTCCACTTCCTTAGACACTTCCTCTTCAACTTCTTACTTCCTCTTCCACTTCCTTTTCCACTTCCTACTTCCGCTCCCACTTCCCTTTATATTTCCCACTTCCTTTTCCATTTTCATTTCCCATCTCCCTTGTGCTTTCTTTTTCTTTTCCTCCTTTTTTCTCTCTTCTTGTAGGCTTTTCCTTTCTTTTCTCTTTCTCTTCAGTTCCCCTCGCCTCTTCAATTTATATTGACCAAGGTGCCCTGCCCCCTAGGGGGTGTAGGGGGGTCCTAACATCTATGAGGGACCGGGTTTCTCTCTCTTTAATATCTACTGATAAATCGCTCCTCTGGTAGCCAGGTCACTTATGCTGATGGGAGGTGGAGTGAAATTGAGATCAGAGGCAACAAATAATAGGTATGGGCAATGAGGTGGGGGTATTGTATGCTGGCATGGCTATTGACCAGGAAGGCCTTGCTCTGGTGTGTTAGATAACAGAACAATGGGGGACAGGCTATATGTAAATGTTAATCAGTTGGCTGAGAGGGGATTGCGGAGCCAGGAGCAGCACAGAAAAAATGGAAGTGATGAGACGATTGATTGTAAAGGGGGGGACAGTTGAGGGGTTGTTAGTTGATAATAGATCTAGGTTGAATAGTTGGGTTCAGGGAAAGCAACGCTATAAGCACACTGAAAGACAACTGAGGGCAGTTGGGGGGGTAGCCAACAGGTTTATAGTTAATGCCAAGAAGGGAACACAAGGTTCGCCCAGGCAATACATAGTTGTAAGCACACAGCGGAGTTAGAGGAAATGCAAAGCCACGCACACGGGGGGACACATAGCGATGCAAAAAACATGAGCAACGGGGACTATGGTTAAAATAGTGACATGGAACGTGAAAGGTTTGAAATCACCTCACAAGCGCATGATGGTTCTGAGACATCTTAAAAGATTGAAGGTAGATATCGCACTGCTGCAGGAAACGCATTTACCACGGGAAGATTTTTTTAGAATGCAGAAATTATGGGTAGGAAAAGTAGTTGGGTCGGGCTCCCCGGGAAGGAAAGCAGGGGTCATGATTCTATTAAACAAACATTTCAACCATACAATAACTTCCCAAGATAGCGACGAGGAAGGTAGATATGTCCATATAAAATTAAACAGCCCGCAGGGAGAGTTTAGCATACACAACATATATGCCCCCAACAAGGAGCAGAATGCGTTTTTCAAACTTATCACAAGTAAAGTGGGAATGGACACAGAACGGAACAAAATAGTGGGAGGAGATTTCAATGCGGTGGTCCTAGGGGAAGAGGATAGGCGACATAACAGGGGTCAAGGTGGGCAGACAAGAACGACAAAAGGCTTGATGGCTAGGCTGCTGGAAGACACAAATCTGAAAGACAGTTGGAGGCTACAGCACCCATATGACCGTGAATTCACTCACTACTCACATCCGCATGACGCATGGTCAAGAATTGATTATATTCTGGTTGACAAATCATTTTTGAGTAGGGTCAGGGATGTGGATATTGAGAAAATGGTGATATGGGACCACAGCCCGGTGACCTTAGAAATAAATGACACAGTTCAGAGGGGATCGGATTATTTGTGGAGGTTCCCGACTTTTCTACTTAGAGATACAGATTTTGTCAAAATTCTGAAAGGCTGGTGGGAAGAGTATAGCAACACCAACAGCGAACATGAGACAGATGTAATGTTATTCTGGGAAGCAGCAAAAGCAGTGCTGAGAGGGAGGCTAATGGGGTATACTGCTACAATCAAGAGACATACACATGCACAATACCAAGAACCTAGTGATACGCTTAGAGAAAAATATATGAAATATTTGGGAACTATGTCCCAAAAAGCAAAAGAGGAATGGAAGGGGGCGAAACAAGAGTTCGAGCTTTGGGCAGGAAAAAGGGAAGAGCTAGTACGGTCACAAATGGAGGTTGACCTGCACAGATATGGCAATAAAGTAGGGAAATTACTGGCCAATTTGGCTAAGGGAAGGCGACCAATGACTTCAATAATCAGTATGACTGGACAGGAGGGGAACAAATCCACAAAACCACAGGAAATTAACCAGATCCTGGGGGATTACTATGAGAAACTGTATAGTAAGGGGAATGAGGGGGGTGAAGGAGGGGCAGAATGGCTGAAACAAATAAACCTCACCTGACTCAGCACAGAGGAGCTGACAAGTCTGAATGCAGAAGTCACAATAGAAGAAGTCCAAAAGGTGATAGGAGAGTTAAACGTACATAAAGCTCCGGGACCCGATGGGTTCAATGGGGAATTCTTTAAAGGGATGAAGAAGCAGATCTCACCGATATTGACACGTATGTTTAACAAAATACTGGGAGGCACGTAAATATCGAGTTACCTCAACACGGCATATATAAAACTTATGCCTAAGGGAGAGAAAAACCTAGATAATCCAGCAAACTATAGACCGATCTCTTTGATCAACCAAGACCTAAAATTACTGACCAAATTGATGGCCAACAGACTGGCGGAGATATTGCCGAACGTAATCTCTTCGGCCCAATCAGGGTTTGTAAAGGGGAGATCGGCGTGACCAATATAAGAAAAACCATGCTAGTAATGGATGCCAATAGGCACGGACAACCACAGAAGGGGGCATTTCCAGCCATGATCACACTAGATGCCGAAAAGGCATTTGACAATGTAGGGTGGTCATGGCTGGAAACAGTAATGGATGAGGTATGCATTCAGGGAGCATTTAGAACATTCATTAGAGTATTATATGCGAATCCTAAAGCCAGGGTGGCGACCCCAGGATTTCTGTCGAGACCTTTCCCATTGACTAAAGGGACTAGACAGGGGTGCCCACTGTCCCCCCTCCTGTTCAACCTGGCGATCGAGCCCCTATCAAAAATGTTGAATGAGGGAAATTGCTTTGAAGGTATCAGCATTGGAGGGGAGGTGCTACGGTCAGCCCTGTTTGCGGAGGACATTATATTGTTTATGAATAAACCCCAGAAGGAACTCCCAAGGACACTAAAACGGATAGAAGAATTTGGAAACTTGGCAGGTTTTAAATTAAATAAGGCAAAATGTGAAATACTGTTTCTACACTAACAGGGCACAGCGGTGTTGGCAGCTAGGGGAATGGGAGACAATGTTCATGGGATACCAATAGCGAGAACCCACGTTAAATATCTGGGAATCCAAGTGGGACGCCAACCTGCATCGATATATGAGTTAAATTTTAAACCACTGATAACGAAAATAGAACGGGAATTGAAGATGTGGGAGGGGCTTCCATTATCACTACTGGGTAGGAACCATCTTCTAAAAATGATGAGTTTCTCAAAACTATTATACCCAATGCAGACTATCCCTATATTATTAAAACACACAGACGTAAACAGGCTGAACAAGGCGTTTTCGACCTTCTTGTGGAGGGGAAAAAGGCCGAGAATAAAGGCTGAGAAACTAATGCAGATGCTGGAGAAAGGGGGTATTAAAATGCCAAACATTAGAGGGTACAATCTGGCGTGCCTCATGAGACATGTAATAGACTGGTTAAGGAAGACAAACGGTTACTCGGACGTGAGATTGGAAGGCGAGTTCTGTAAACCCTGTGATTTGGGGGCAATATTGCATACGTCACTTGCTAACATACCACGGCACATTAAAAACTCACTAATATGCAGAGATACAGTGATGGCGTGGAAGGCGGTGAGAAAAAAATTCAACTTACCCTGGAGAATATCTAAATACTTAAACATATGGAGTTTCCCGGAATTCTCAGCGGGCAGGGAAAACAAATTATTTATAGAATGGAGGAAAAAAGGTATAAAAGGGGTGAAAGATCTACTTCATGAGACGGAAAATAGATGGTTGTCCTATCAAGAAATTGTGACAAAATATGGGCTATCTCCATTCCAAGTTATACAATATAAACAGATAGAGAAAGGTATAATGCAGCTGTGGCGCCCTGGACAAGCCAGGGGCCACAGGTAACTACACCACCACACCCTACACCCCGATTAGGCACATCTAAGCCAGACACAAAACCCTTGTTGCCTTCCCCAGGGGCTGATGTCCACACCAGGGGGTGGAGCCAGGCGGTAGGTCTCCACCCACCAAGGAGTTCACAGTCCTGGAGGAGGGAAAAGCGGCAGTTAAGCTAGGGAAGTGAAGGAGAGAGGAGTTGAGTTTGGACAGTGAAAGTGGAAGGAGGAAAGTGAGCAGTAGTGAAGTGGCAAGAGATCAGACTGAAGTGGGTCCGGGTGTGTGGCCCGGACGGAGCAGCAAGGTTGGCAGACGATGGTGACTGCCCCTGCGACCCTGCACCTCACCAGGCCCCGCAACCCGCCTGCCATCCAGCCCTACCCCATCACCGGGCCCCGGGACAACCAACCCCCTACCCACGGAGGGGAGAAATAACAACTCAGCTGCTCCCTGTCACCGCTCCTCGGATCCCCGTTCAGAGCAGCGGTGGTGTCACCAAAATCACCACAACCGTGGGTGGCGTCACGGACAATATCCATAATTAACACTCCCACAACCAATCACCCCCTTTTCCAAACAGTTTTTATTGATTTTACAAATTCTACACAATATCATATCATAAGAAGTATTATCAGGTTACATTGACATAAAATAAGTCAAAATTATAAAATCCGAACATAACATACATGAAACAAACCCTTAAGCCCCTGTGCCATTCTTTAATATTTCTAATGTTGATGCCGTGCCTTGATCATGCCATACCATCTTACCTTTGTCCTTCACCTTAGTCCCCGCTAAGTAATCCTCAACTTTCCCAAGCTGCCCTGGATTTCACTCAGAAGGTACCACTCCGTATGCCTAAAAGGTGCCACTAAATGGTTTATTTCTTCCTGTTTCAAATAAACTTCAATAAAAGTTTTCCACCTACTAAAAAACTTGGTAGTCTTATTGTCTTTGTCCCTTTCTGCTTCTAGTTTCTCCATCCTCAAAAGATTATGTAGTTCCCCGATGACTTCCCCTGTGGATGGAGCCTCCTCCTGTATTCAGTGCCTTAGGATGCACCTTTTAGCTATCATGGCTATGTCATGTATGATTGCAAATGTCTTTTTGTCCTGAGGATTCAGTCCCCCTCTAACTCCACCCTCAAAGAAGTGAAAAATCCACA
The DNA here is from genome assembly GCF_048569485.1 of Anomaloglossus baeobatrachus. Lineage (NCBI taxonomy): Eukaryota > Metazoa > Chordata > Amphibia > Anura > Aromobatidae > Anomaloglossus > Anomaloglossus baeobatrachus. The sequence goes on along the minus strand of NC_134357.1, from coordinate 273,475,898 downwards.
CCATTAACTCTGATTTGCAGGAAATTCTCCATGTTGTCTGGGCTAGTGCTCTGACTTGATTCCAGAACCTCTTTATCGTCCTGCATTCCCACAGGCCATGTAACATGTCTGTTTTTTCTTTGTGGCACTTAGGGCACCGTGCCTCCCTGCCCGGTATGTTGAAACCCAAAACTGCCCTGTGTAATATCCTAAATTGGGTGTCTCTCCAGCTCTCATTGGTGACTTGTTTCCGCATCTGAACCCATCCTTTCAGTATGACCTCCACCACTTCTTGCCCTTTCAGTTGTTTTTTCCATGCTAAAAGTGTACGACTATCTTCCCGGGATATTAGCACACCTCTAAATGTTTGGTATATTCGAGAGACATTCAAATTTGTTACATTGCTTTCCATAAGCTCGTCAATCATACTCTTGTTCAGTTCCCTTCCAATCTCACCCAGCCCTCTAATTATTCCATGTTTCAATTGTTCGTACTGAATAATGTGGAAGCCATTGAGGTTGTATTTATCAAGCACTTCCCGACCTGTCATCCACCTTCTCTCTTCCACATTCATTACATCTATCATTCTCCTAATGCCCTTCTCTTTCCATTTGAGGAATAGTTTATTCTCTCTCCCCTGGGGGAAGTTTGGTGATGCCCAAGGATTTAGGTATTTTGATATCTTCCATGAAAGTCCCAATTTCCATCTTACCAATCTCCAGGCCAACATGGTGTCTCGGAATATAATGGAGTTTCTTATGTGACCTTCAACCTTGGACAATGGGGAGTGAAGAATAGACGTCAGATCCCATGGCTCTACGTACTTGAGTTCCATACTATAATCCAAGTGTCTACTCGTTCCTCTCAGCCAATCAATCACGTGTCTCATGATGCACACAACGTTATACCCTCTGACGTCCGGAAAATTTATCCCTCCCTCCTCCACAGACTTCATCAGCGTACGCAGCTTTATTCTGGGTTTCCTTCCCCTCCAAATAAAATCTGCATACGCTGAGTTGAGTCTGTTGACATCCCTTAGTGTTAACAATAATGGAATCGTTTGGAAGGGGTACAGCAGCCTAGGGAAGCTCATCATTTTTATGAGGTGACATCTTGCCAATAATGGCAGGGGTAGTCCCTTCCAGCCCTTTAATTGATTTATGATTTTTCTGATCAGTGGACCATAGTTCATTTTATAAATTGATTGCACCGTCCTTCCTACATGCACTTCCAGGTATTTGACTGATGATTGTGCTACCGGAATTCCATTCACATGCCCTTCACTTAAGATACCCCCAGCTGGCCCTTGATCCCCGCTCAGGAATAGCAGCTCATATTTCTTTTTATTTAATTTAAAACCTGAAAAGGCGCCAAATTTTTCTATCATGCTAAGTGTCCGGGGCAGGTCCGCACCAGGGTCCCCCATAAATAGAATCACGTCATCAGCAAAGAGCGCTATCTTCATTTCTGTTCCCCTTATGTTGATCCCTTTGAAACTATTATGACCCTGCAGCACTCTTGATAGGGGTTCAATTGCCAGGTTAAATAATAGGGGGGATAGCGGGCATCCTTGTCTCTTCCCTTTCATCAGAGGGAACACGTCGGACAAAAAACCTGGGGCGTGGATCCTTGCTCCTGAGTTGGCATATAGGCTGTTAATATAGAGTCTCATCTTACCCAAGATCCCCGCGGCCTCCATCACCTTGTCTAACCAGCTCCAGTTAACATTGTCGAACGCTTTCTCGGCGTCGAGTGTGACTAATGCAGGACTTGCCCCCCCCTTCGTGCGCCCCAATCTAACTGCGTCAACCACTAGAATCGTCTTCCTAATGTTGGTCACCGCATTTCTCCCTTTTATAAACCCTACCTGATGTTCTGAAATTAACCTAGGTAAGACCGTGGCCAATCTATCCGCCATGATTTTAGACATTATTTTTAAGTCCTGGTTGATGAGCGAGATGGGCCGATAACTCGAAGGGTCGTCCAGGTCCTTGGTTCCCTTAGGTATTAATTTAATGTATGCTATATTGGCATTTTTAGGGATTTCTGTTCCCCCCAGAATTGCATTAAAGACTGAAGTTAGGTCCGGTGAGATCAGATCCTTGAGGGCTTTATAGAATTCGCTGTTGAAACCATAGGGCCCTGGAGCCTTATTAGTACTAAGTTCCCCAATTGTTTTTGAAACCTCCTCCTCTGTGATATCTGCGTTTAAGGCTTCCAGTTCCTTCTCCGTTAAGCTAGGTAGTTGGGCTTGTCTTAGCCACTCCGCCTCATCAGTCATGTCGTTATGTCCTGGCCCGTACAATTTTCTGTAATATTCTCCCAGCACCTTATTAATTTCCTTGGGATCCGATGTCACCCCTCCACCCTTTGTTTTCATTTTAGAGATTACCGTTATCTTTCTGTTGCCCCTTGCTAAATTTGCCAGCATCCTCCCCGCCTTATTCCCAAATCTATGAAGATCAGCCTCTTTATGTGACCAAAATAATTGTTCCTTTTTTTTTGCCCACTCGTCAAAGTCTCTCTTGGCCGCCATCCACCTATCTTTTGCCGTGATAGATCTGACTGCCAGATAATTAGTATACGCTAGTCGCACTGCCTCGCTGTGAAAATTGTATTTCACGTTCGTCTTTCGTTTGACCATGGCCGCATACCCCACCAAACGCCCTCTCAAGACCGCTTTCGCCGTTTCCCAGAATAATACTGGCGTCGCCCTATGCTCCTTATTATTTTCTGAGAACTCTTCCCACCATTCCTTTATTATCTTGTGAAAATTGTCCTGTCTGAGGAGAAACGACGGGAATCTCCATATAATGTCTGATCCTCTCTTGAATTTTTCTCTAAGGCCCACTCTCACCGGACTGTGGTCTGAGATCACCATACTCTCAATCATGCAGTTTTGCACACCGTTTGCCAGTTCCAAAGACAACCAAATCTGATCTATACGAGACCAACTATTATGTGGATGAGAGAAGTGCGTATACTCTCTGTCATGTGGGTGAGTTAGTCTCCAAATGTCTTTTAGTCCTACATCCTCCAAAGAAACCTCTCTGTGGGCTGAGCCCTTGTCCCCGTGTCCCAACTCACCCTCTCCCTTGCTTCTGTCCTCCGCTGAGTCTGGCACTGCATTGAAGTCCCCCCCCCCACTATGATGTTAGGTTCCTTGTCTGAGAGAATTATGGTTATTATGGTGTCATGGAACTGATTCTGTTTCGAGTTTGGACCATACACATTATATATACTGAGTGTTCCCGCTGGACTGGTAATTGTTAAATGCTGCCATCTTCCTTGATCATCCTCTTCCTGAGCCACCACTTCATGGCTAAGCTGTTTGTTTATCAAAATCATTGTGCCCGCCTTCCTTCCCTGTGCCGCTGCCCCATATACTGAACCCACCCAGTATTTTTTCATGCGGAAAAAATCTTCCCTCCCTAAGTGGGTTTCTTGTAATAGAGCAATATCAGTTTTTAGTCTTTTCAAGTGTCTTAGTACCATTGCTCGCTTGTTAGGTGATCTTAGGCCCTTAACATTCCACGTTGTTAGTTGCACCATGTTTGTCCAAATGGTTTGCTCTTGTTGATACTGCCCTTCAAGACCTCGACTGTAAAGGCCCTGTCACACACAAAGATAAATCTGCGGCAGATCTGTGGTTGCAGTGAAATTGTGGACAATCAGTGCCAGGTTTGTGGCTGTGTACAAATGGAACAATATGTCCATGATTTCACTGCAACCACAGATCTGCCAAAGATTTATCTCTGTGTGTGAAAGGGCCTTAAGAGAGACACGACTGTCAACAATGCCCTCACAAGTGGTTCCTCCAGAATGGCATTTCTTTTCCCCAACTCGTAAATAAACCCCTATACAACATATGAAAAATATAAATCCTATAACGACCAAACAGGTTTTCCCTTTAAAGGGACTTTCGGCTCTTTTTGCCATGTTAGTGACTTCCCTTCTTCCTGGCCAAAATATGAGTCTCCCTAATCACCCCCCTGATAAACAAATTCTATGTTTTTCCCCCCGAGTAACACACAACAACCTTAAGTATTATGCAAGGATTAAAACAATATGTCGTATATAGTAGAACCTTAGCGAGAGTTCATCCGCTGGCTTAGTCCTGGTTTTGTGGGACCTTCCTTTCAACCCGTTCGGATCCACTGTATTTAGATCTGAAAGACAATCCAGAGAGAGAGAAGCAGAGCAGAGAAAAGAGAGAAGAAGAAGAGAGAGAAGAGGAAAAAGAGAGAGGAGAAGAAAAGAGAGAAGAAGAAGACGAGAGCAGAAGAGGGGAGAGAGCAGAAGAAAAAGATAGGAGAAGGAGAAGAAAAGAATGCAGAAGAAGAAGAAGAGAGAGGAGAAAAGGAAGGAGGGAGAGAGAGAAGAAGAAGAGGGGAGAAAAAGAAGGAGAAAGAGAAGAAGAAGAAAAAGAGCGAGGAGAAGAAGAAGAGGAGAGAAGAGAAGAAGAAGAAGAAGAAGAAGAGAGGAGAAGAAAGAGAGGGGAGAAGAAGAAGAGAAAGGAGAAGAAGAAAAGAGAAGAGAATAAAAAGAGAGAGGAGAAGAAGAGAGAGAAGAAGAGGAAGAGAGAGGAGAGGAAAAAGAGAGAGGAGGAGGAGGAGAAGGAGGGGGAGGAGAAGAAGCAGAAGGAGAAAGAGAAGCAGAAGAAGAAGAAGAAAGAAGAAGAAGAAGAAGGAAAAGAAAAAGAAGGAGAAGAGGAAGGAGAAGAAAGAGAGGAAGCAGAAGAAGAACCTCTCATCCTCTTCTCTCCCCCGCCACCGAAGGTAGGAAAAACGATTGGTTCCCTCCCTGTCCCCCTCACACCGGCCCTTCCCTCTCGGCCTGCTCTCCCTCTTTGGTCAAGGGGAACAGAGAAAAACCAGTAAAAGTCAGTTCAAGAGTCATCACGTGTCTTGGTGGCTCTCAAGAGTGCTGCTCCCTGAAGCCCGGTCTGGGGCTGGGTTGCTGAGCTGGACTCCGATTCCCCTCTCCGTTGGTCTCAGGTTGTGTTTGCCTGCTGTGTTGTCCAACCTCTCTTCCTGAACCTGTAGGGGAGCCTTTTCTGTAATTTCCTCCTTCATTAGATCTCCTCTCCTGAGCCTCTGCCCGGCTTCTGTCGTGTTCTGACATAAGGATGTTTTCCGCTTCCTTGTGGTCTTTATAATATGAGAATGTTCCATTAGAGTTCCTAACCTTTAGTATGGCTGGGTAAAGTAGTTGGCATTTTACTCTTTTGCTGTACAGAAATGTGCACAGTTTGCTGAAGTCCTTCCTCCGCTTGGATACATCAACCGAATAGTCCCCAAAGATCAGCAGTCTATTTCCTTGGTATTGTAGGGGCCGTTTACGTTCTCTAAAGGCCTTCAATATTTCTTCTTTGTGCTTGTAGTCGAGGTATTTGACTATCACTTGTCTGGCTCTTGGCGGGGATTTACTGCTTGGGCTTTGTCCTTCTCCTTTGTTCATCTCTTGTTGCCTCAATGGTCCCACTCTGTGGGCCCTTTCCACTCTAAATTTCGCTTTTATACCCAACGCCTGTGGTAGTTCCACCTCACAAATGCTGTCTAGTTGTCCCAGTGATACCGATTCTGGCAGCCCCACAATACGAAGATTGTTTCGTCTCGACCTGTTTTCTAGATCCTCTGCCTTGTCTTTCAGGTATTCATTAGATTTTATTAAAGTTGCTATTTGTTCTTGCATGGTCGAGATTGCCTCCTCAGAATTAGAGATTCTCTGCTCTGTTTCTGTCAGTCTATTTGAGTGATCAGTCAATTGCTTCTGCATGGCGGCTAGTGAAGATTGTATGGCTGCCTCTATGGCTATTTTTATGTCCTTAGACAGATGAGATGTCACTTCTATTGCCAATTTTTTATAATCCACATGGATCTCTTGTACTTGCTTATTTTGGCCAGCAGGTGGTGCTGTTTTCTTAGACCTTCTTGTTTGTGTGGAGCCTCTGCCTCCCTCTGCCGCCTTATAGGGCTGAGGTGGTAGTGGGTCTTGCTGCTTTTTGCTTCCTTTACCAGGAATGGCAGAGGATGAACTCCTCCTGTAGTGAGGTTGTCCCCAATTGCCTCCTCTCTCCCTCCTTTGCTGGCATGCATCTTCCTCCGGCCCTCCTGATCCTCCACTGCCCCCCTCCATATCGCCGGCCTCCTCCTCTCTCAGCTCTCCCTCCATATCTCCCTCATCCTCCCACTGTGAGCTGCCCTCCTCTGACCCCTGCATCCACCTCTCTCCCGCTCCAGATTCCTCTGCCTCCTCAGCCGTGTCCTCCATTACTCTGCCTCTCCGGCATGAATCCATCTCGTCTCTCCCCTGCACCTCTGGCTCCACACCCGACAGGCTCTCCGGCGCCATGTTCATTGCTTCCACTCCTCTCCCAGCCGCAGCATCTCCGCTCCTCACGGGTCCCTCACCGCAGCCAGCGCTTCTCAGCCGGTATCGATCCATCACTGCTGACCTCCGCTTTCCTGCTGTGTGACTTTCGTCTTATTCCCGGAGGCGGGGGGGCTTCTTTCAGACTGGTTTTTCCAGGGGGTGGCGGGAGCTTCTCCCTCAAGCCTCCACCTCAGCCAGGACCGGATCCGGAAGTCCAATCACCCCCTTTTCACTCACGGGCGAGGAGCGCCGCTCGAGTCCCCGGGATCCGGCCCACCGCTCGAGCCACCACCGAGCAGCAGCAGCCGCAGCAGTGGCAGCCGGACCCGAGCAGTGGGAGAGCGTAGCGTCCCCTCCTCCGCCCGCGACAACTTGGCGTCATGAACAGGATCTTACCACTCTGCCGTCTGGTAGAGGTGCGCCTTGTTACCACTGGAGGTGTCCGGCCGGAAAATTTCAGAAGCCGCCATCTTTGGCGCCAAAAGTTCCCGCTCAAGCGTCTCCTCGAGTAGTGGAGGCGCGAAGGCCAAAACCCAGCCCCTGTAGAGGAGGAGCTGGAAAGTGGCTAAGGGGGACGAAATGGCGTCTGGCCGCATGTAGCTCGCGGCTGTACAGATAGGGACGCCGGAACCCCACGATCCGCTGACCCTTGCAAAGAATGTCCGCTCCACCTAGCTATGCGGAGGCTACCGAGCCGGTGCCCGGGACAGCGGCATGGCTGAGGGCCCGAACGGCAGGGATCTGCCAACACTACCGGAGCCAGATCTGTAGGCTGATGGAGCAGTGCACCGCGGAGGTGGAGGAGGTAGCTGCAGTCGGACGGGTGTATGGAATGGAGGCCATGATGGAGGAGCTGGTGAGTGACCCACGCCCCTGTGTCCCCGAGGAACCGGCCATTGCGGCTGAGGGACCCGGTCTGCCCCTGGCCCTCATGCCGCCTCCGTCCTCCTTGCCCGTGCACCGCGCTACATCTGGCCCGTCGGGCGTACACCCCTTCGTAACAGTGGCCGAGAGAGTGGTGAGCCTGGAAGCTGCGGCAGCTGGCGGCAACCCGCCTGGTGCAGGGACGGACGATAGTGATTCCGGGCCTGACACCGAGCCCGTTTCGGAAGAAGATGAAGGAGTCGTCGCCCTGCATGACATGGAGGCCACTTACATCCCCCGGAGTGGAAATAACGGGTATCGGGCGGCCCTTCCTCGCCGTGCTTGCTATGCGTTGGAGGGGCTGGTGCCCGTGTTCTTCCACCCAGAGCCGGGTGGAGAGGATGAAGATGCACCATAAGGGCAGTGGAATGCCGTTGTCAATGTCCCCGTTGGGACCACCACTGTTTAAAAGTTTAAAAGTTGAAAGTTTGAAAATGAAAATGAATAATTGCTGGAAAGTCATCTGATTTACTGCTGATTGAAACCGGTCGTGGCCGGCAACTTCTCCCCGTTGGGACCCCCTCCACTTTGCATAGAAACTACTATGAACATGCCTGAGAACTTGCAAGGCAACCACAAACTTGTGGCCTGTAAATAAAAATGTTGTTGCATTCAAACAGTCAAGTCCCGACAGAAGGCAACCGTCCAACCGTGAAGGGGAGACACCGCCACCGCCAAGGACAACCGTTTCCCAGGGCCAGCGCCTGCGGGCAAAAGGGGCTCCTCCGGCCTACATCCAAGTCGGGGAGCGGGTTACCGGTGGGAACCCATCGGAATCAACATAGAACATAGGTGCAGGGAGAGACAGTTATCACTAACCTACGGGGAAGAAACAACCGCAGCCGTCTGGGGGACCCGTCCATCCAGCCGTGTGTTTTACCGAGAACTGTGTCATCGTCTCAGGCTGAGTGAGTACCCCCGTGCCGTACGGCACAGCGCTGCCCCTGCGACCCTGCACCTCACCAGGCCCCGCAACCCGCCTGCCATCCAGCCCTACCCCATTACCGGGCCCCAGGACAACCAACCCCCTACCCACAGAGGGGAGAAATAACAACTCAGCTGCTCCCAGTCACCGCTCCCGGGATCCCCGTTCAGAGCAGCGGTGGTGTCACCAAAATCACCACAACCGTGGGTGGCGTCACGGACAATATCCATAATCAACACTCCCACAACCAATCAACCCCTTTTCACTCACGGGCGAGGAGCGCCGCTCGAGTCCCCGGGATCCGGCCCACCGCTCGAGCTACCACCGAGCAGCAGCAGCCGCAGCAGCAGCGGCAGCCGGACCCGAGCAGTGGGAGAGCGTAGAGTCCCCTCCTCCGCCCGCGACACAGCTACTGAGAGATGTCGGGAAGGAACAAGAGATAAATGACATGGACCAACTTATTATGCAGGAGCAGCGGGAAATTAACATAACTTCACTATACAAAGCTTTACGAGAGGTGTTAGTTCCCTTAAGCACGGATAAGACCCTGGGAACATGGGCGAGACAATTGGGAGATGAGACAGCAGGGGACAAGATACTAAGAGGATGGATGAGAATGAGAAAAGAGGTGGTTAATGAGAGCTGGAGGGACACACATTTTAGACTGATGCACAGGGTGATCTATGGCTTCAACATACCAAACAAACAGAAGGTTAATAAGATAGTACATTGTCCCAAATGTAGGATGCTAAACACGGATCTGTTACATGGGATTTGGCAATGCCCAGAGAGTCAAAAATTCTGGAAAAAAATACAGGCGCTAATAACTAGTATATGGGGGGTAGAGGTGGACCCATTGATATGGATTTTTCATGATGACCATGTTGATCAAATGGCAAGAGTGAGTGAAAAAAGAGATAGAATACCAAAGCTGTTCCATAGTATAGCCATAATAGGAAAAAGGGCATTGCTAGGCAAATGGCTTGAAGGCAAGGTTCCGTCAGAAGACGAGGTAATGAGGCAGATTAAAATGCTACTTAGAATTGAACAGAGGACAGCAGAAAAAAACAAAGACGGTTTGACCGACACATTCTTTAAAAAATGGAGAAAATTCATTGAAAAACAATGTGAAGCTATAGAAATACAAACAATAGTTACCCCCTTCACGTACACAGAGTGGTATCTACTAGAAGACATTAAGGGAACATTGGGGAAATTAAAACAGCCATAATGTGAAGGTGTGATAAGAAGGCAAATGATTCATCTAGAGGCATGGTGGGAAAAAAAATGACAAAATATGGCGTGGTTGGGTATTCTTCGGGTGGGCTAGACAGGAGGAAAAAAGTGTGCTAAGTTGTTGTGGGGGTTATTTTAGAATAGAAGGGGGGGAAAACAAGGGAAACAGGAGGAATAGTTAATTGCCAATAACCTGTTAATGGACATGGTGAATCCATACTTGCTATATTGTTTAACAAGATGTAATGCATATGAAAATTTGGAATAAAATTTGGTGTTTAAAAAAAAAAAATGTCATTGCACCTTCCCTAAGTGGTATGCGCTCAAAATTAGCAACAGTGAACACTACAGCTTCCTTGATAACCTATCTGTTGAATAGGTCATCAATATTAGTTCAGGGGGATCTGATTTTGCATCCCTGCCCATCAACTACATGACGAGGCTCCAGTACTATGGAGAGTAGCATCCTATTAATTATCTATGAGACCCAGCTCTGTAGGTAAATAGCGGCTCTTCAAGGTCCTGAAACTTATGGTCCAGTCACACATAACGATATCGTTAACGAAAAAATTACTACGTCACAATTTCCGGATCGTTGTTAAGTCGTTGGTGAGATGTCACACAGTCATTTTTCCAACGACTTTAGTAATGATGCAGCAACCTGTATAACGATCTCGTTGGTCATTGGGACCCTGTCACACAGCAGCTATGTAACGATTCCAACCTCGAATAGGAGCGTAGTGTTTGACGCTGTGAGCCACGTAGCCGGGCATATGCGTCGCTTTTTCCACACCCCTCCGCTCAGATTGGTGGCCAATACTGCGTTCTGATTAGGCGGCCGACCTAGAAGGCAACTTTGTATCGCTTCATCCTTTGTCCCTTTTTGAGCCTTGCTTTGAGGATAGAACCTGCGACTCCACCCGTATTCATTCGTACTTTGTTCCTGGTTGCTTGCTTGCTTTTCGGATCGAAGCTGCATCTGCACTTTTATTATCATAGCATATTGCAATTTTAGCATATCAAAAAGGAACAAAACATGAAGTGATACCCAATCAGTACGGTTCTCAGCGCCAACCAATCGGTGCAGAGACGGCGTGGAAAAGGTGACGCAACTACACGCATACGTGTGTCTCATCTAGGTCGTTAACGAAATCATTGGTAGGTGTCAAACGTACAGATCCATCCTGCCCAGCAGGACTCCAACAAACCAAAAATGGCCCAGGACATTCAGCAACGACCTCACAGCAGGGGGCGGATCGTTGGTGCGTGTCAAACATAACGCGATCGCTGGTGAAGTCGTTGTTTAATCACAGAAACTGTGACGTAGCAACGATGTCGTTAGCGATCTTGTTATGTGTGAAGTGGCCTTAAGACCAATAAATAGGACTGAGCGGTAATACTGGACTCAGCTATGACTGCATGTTATATGGTCGTGTTACACAACCTACAAGTGCACAAAGATATTACACATTCACCACACGAAAGGTGGCCTGTGCGCCACCAAATGCCAGGGCTGAATTTTAGTCCCAGTCTGCCCCTGATATAGACTGTTGGTTACAGCTCCGTCCTTATGTGTGATTTTAACTTGTTGAAAATAAAGAAAAAAATTTTACTACTCACCTGGCCTGTTCGCAGGACTGCTTCAACACAAAAATGAAGCCCCATTTATCATTAGAAAAAACACTAAATTTTCTTGAATATTCAAACGATAATTTTTTTTACAACTCTTTAACCCATATGCACAGAAAAATTAAATGTGCCTGTTAGGCCCCCTTCACATGTCAGTGATTCCGGTATGTATGTCACCGGTGGCGGAATCACAGACATATGCAGATTCATAAAAATCAATGGGCTCTCCGTACACATCAGTGATTTCTCAAGTCCATTTTTCTCCTGCAGCACTGATGTGACACGAACCACACAGTGGTGTGATCGATCCATGTGACACGTACCAGAGAAAACATGTGCCTGTGAAATAAAATAATTTTTTATACTCACCCTCTCCAGCCCTGCTGTCTTTAGCACTGCTGTCACTTTCTTCCAGGCCGGCTAATTATGCTCATGAATATTCACTGCACTACACCCAGAAGTAACAGCAGCGGGGAGACAGCAGACGTGAATACTTGGGTTCACCAAATCCACACGGACTGGAACAAAATTGTAGGTTCGGGAACTGAATTTGACCCCAGACAACAAACCATGCACAAGTAAATGGGGACAAGAAGTTCTATGCTGTAAAATGGTCGTAGTAAGGGCTAGAGGGCTACAAAAGAAAGCAAAATGGGGGTAAGAGCAGGCTAATTATACATACTATTTTTCCCAGAAGATAACACTGCAGTCAGACTTTTTAATTCTGGACCCGCTCATTAAGTTTCATTAATTTTCACTGCTTTCCCCACCCACCATCTGTGCCAGCATCTATGATTGGTTGCAGACTTCTATACACACCTCCATGCTCTGTATCAGCATCTGTGATTGATTGGAAACCAGTTTGTTGTATGGTAGTGTGAAAATAAATAAATACAAAATTTTAAAAAATGGTTTTGATAGCCAGCACGAGTAAAACAGATAGCTATGGGCTGCAGGCCCCAGTGGTTGCTTTAACATGGCTAGTTATCAAAAATAGAGACGATCCCATGCTATTTTAAAAAAATATTTAATTAAATAATTTTTAAAAATGGCTTATGGTCCCCCAATGTTTGATAACTAGCCAAGGTAAAGCTGACAGCTGGCGGTTGGTATCGTTAGGCTAGAAAAAAACATGGTTATTGGCCCATCCCAACCTGAAAATACTAACCCACAGACTCTCAGATTTGGCGCATCCTTTAGATGCACCAATTCTAGTGCTTAACCGGGCTCATCCTGATTGCCCAAGTGCAGTGGCAATCGAGGTAATATTTAGGGTTGATGATAGCTCTGATTTGTAAAATCTCACAACTGCCAGCAAGCCCCCTAGGTTAGTAATGGGGTGGCGTCTATAAGACACTCTCACTACTAACCTGTAAATTTAAAAAAAAAACAAAAACAAACAGAAAAATCCTTTTTTTTTAAATAAAAACACACACACCATCGTTCTCCCCTTTATTACTCTCCAAATCCTTTGATTTACAGGTAACTTTCAGGTGTGTCTCATAGATGCGTCCCCATTGCTAACCTTGCACTTGATGGCAGCTGTGATTTTTGACAAATCATAGCTGTCATCAACCCCATATATTATTCCACTTGCCACCACACCAGTGCAATACTTATGAGCCAGGTAAAGAGCTAGAATTGGTGCATCTATTGGATACGCCAATTCTGGGGCAGCTTTGGGCTCCTAATTTCAGGCTGGGATGGGCCAATAACCATGACCCTTCCCACTCTGATAATATCAGCCCCCAGCGTTTAGCGTTAACTTGGCTGGTTATCAAAAATGGGGGGGACCCAACGCCGTTTTTTTAAATTATATATTCAAATATTTTTTTTTTTTTTTTTTAAAACCTAGTGGGATCCATTATTTTTTTGAGAACTAGCCAAAGTAAAGCATAATGCTGGGGGAATAATTTCTATTATTCATGTATTCATACCGAATAATGAACCAAATGTAAGTCAAAGGGAAACTCAAATATTTTTCAGGGGCACCTTGGAAGTAGGTCTGGGAGTGCTGTAAAAATGCTGAAATAGATGGAAAAGTTCTGAAACTAAATGGGAAGATGCCTGGGTGCATTTCTGACTCACATTTGTTTTTCTGGGAATAATGTTGTCTGAGTATTATGTGGAAAACTCGAAAAGTAGGAATATTACACTTACTGAGTTTCCCCCAGCTGTCACACTGCTTCCGGGTTCCCGCTCATTAGATCTCATGCATATTCACTGCTTTCCCCGCTCACCCTCTGTGACAGTATTTGTGATTGGCTACCCTCACAGTAGCTGTTTCGGGCAGGATGTGAAGTGTAAAAATAAATAATTTGAAAAAATGACTTAGGATCCCCCGTGTATTTGTACGCAACGCAGACAAAGCAAATTGCAACAGGCTGCAGGCCCCAGCTGTGCGAGTTATCTTAGCTATGTATCTAAATACGAGGGACCCCTGGCTTTTTTTTAAATATTTAAATAAGTCATTTCAAAAACAGCATGTGGTTTCCCCAATTTTGATACCTAGCCAAGATAAAGCAGACTGCTGAGGGCTGGAATTCTCAGGCTGAGATGAGAAAAAGTTCAGCAGCACTTGCTTAGCATGGGTTCTAGGTATAAGTGTGTGGCTGACTGTAGACGTGTGCCTGGTGCAGACCTGTGTGCGAGTGAGCTGGCGTGGTGATCCTCTAAAAAATCAAGCTTAAAGTACCATCACTTGTTAGGACCTTGTCTCATTGGTCTGTTTAAAACTACTGCTGTCATCAACCCGTTGGGTTTCTGTCTGGCCTTACCAGCATCATATAAAATCCATAATGTCTTCCACAAAACCGTATTAGGCCCCCTTCACACGTCCGTGAAAAACACGCACGTGTGTTACGGGCCGTTTTTCGGGTCCGTGTCCCGTTTTTGTGTCCGTTTTTATGGTCCGTGTGGCACCTGTGTGAATTGCGTATGCTAGCCGTGTTTGTGTGCAGAACGTCCGTGTGTGGAATTAACGTGTATGTGTACGTGTAATGTCCGTGTGTAATGTCCGTGTGTGTGATGCACAATGTCGTTTATAAATGTCGGCTGACAGCAGACAGAGTTGCGCGATGAGAATGAACTCGGGTGAACTTCACCCGACTTCATCCTCATACCGCGGCTCTGTCTGTGTTGAGTACTGATTAGCGGTCACCTGTGAAGGATTCACCGGTGACCGCTAATCCCCCGATTGACTGAAGTGTCCCCCCCTCTCTCATACTCACCGATCACCGGCGCTGCACGGCATTCACACGGCTGCGGCGGCTTTTACTATTTTGAAAAAGCCGGCCGCCCATTAAACAATCTCGTATTCCCTGCTTTCCCCGCCCACCGGCGCCTATGATTGGTTACAGTGAGACACGCCCCCACGCTGAGTGACAGGTGTCACACTGCACCCAATCACAGCAGCCGGTGGGCGTGTCTATACTGTGCAGTAAAATAAATAAATAAATAATGGATGCAGCGGTGGCCGCGGGTAACCTCAGTGACAGCAGCTGATCGCGCTACTCATCTCATTTGCTGTGTGGAGGTGACCGGAGCGGCGGTGTCTTCTGCTGCTCCTGTCACCTCCATGCAGCAGAGCTGGACGCGACGCTGGAGGTCCGTGGAGTACGCCGGACATGGAGGGTTTGTCGGGGTTAATAAATTGGTAATGAGGGAATTTGTGTGTGTTTTTTATTTCAAATAAAGGATTTTTTCGGGTGTGTGTGTTTTTTTACTGTCACTTACAGATTAATCATGGAAGGTGTCTCATAGACGCCTGACATGATTAATCTAGGACTTATTGGCAGCTATGGGCTGCCAATAACTCCTTATTACCCCGATTTGCCAACGGCACCAGGGCAAATCGGGAAGAGCCGGGTACAGCCCCAGAACTGTCGCATATAATGTATGCGGCAATTCTGGGCGGCTGCTGACTGATATTGTTAGGGTGGGGGGCTCCCCATAACGTGGAGCTCCCTATCCTGAGAATACCAGCCTTCAGCCGTATGGCTTTATCTGGCTGGCATTAAAATTGGGGGAACCGCACGCCGTTTTTTTTTAATTATTTATTTATTTATTTTACTGCACAGTATAGACACGCCCACCGACTGCTGTGATTGGGTGCAGTGTGACACCTGTCACTCAGCGTGGGGGCGTGTCTCACTGTAACCAATCATAGGCGCCGGTGGGCGGGGAAAGCAGGGAATACGAGATTGTTTAATGGGCGGCCGGCTTTTTCAAAATAGTAAAAGCCGCCGCAGCAGTGTGAATGCCGTGCAGCGCTGCGCCGGAGATCTGGGAACGGTAAGTATGAGAGAGGGGGGGAAACTGACTGACAGACTGTGAGAGAGGGACAGACAGACAGAGAGACCGACAGAGAGACAGAGAGACTGACCGACGGACTCAGGGAGATTGACCGACATACACAGAAATAGAAAGAATAGCCGACATCACTAGAAATAAAAACACCAAACGGACACGGACTATAGGTATATGCATACGTGTTTACTAACGTTTGTGCACATACCCATAGACTTTCATTGTGTCCACGTGTGCGTGCTCCGTGCAGATAACGGACATGCATCCGTGCCAAACGCAAACACATACGGATCACGGACACGCACACACGGACATAATGAAATAACGGACGTGTGACCACAATCATAGATTAACATTGGTGCACGTTTGGCCGTGTCTCCGGTATATACGGAAACGGACCAAACACGCACGTGTATCACGGACGTGTGAAGGGGGCCTTAAAGAAATTTGTGGGTTAGGGAACTCCTCTTCCTGCCCCTCCACCTCAGTTCTTAGTTGATGGCTCATTGGAGTTTCAGGTATTGAGAATTATAGATTCTCACGTTGTTCATCGTTCTCTACAGTACCTGATTCACTGGCAGAGTTATGGTCCTGATGGAAGGACTTGGGTACCAGCCCCTTATGTCCATGCGGAGTGCCTGGTTAGGGCATTTCATTGCTGTCATCCAGTGAGACCTAGTCCTGAAGGTCCAGAGGCCCCTTGTAGAGGGAGGGGTACTGTCACACGGTGTTTTTCTCTAAACTCACTGACTATCATGAAGGCATCTGAACTGTAATGGGGGAGAAAAAAGGCGCAATAGGGTTTTACCCGGTTTACAGAGTAAAAGAGGATAAAGACAGTGCACTCACCTGGCCGGGTTGTGCCAGTCACAACCCCTTTGTTAGCGTGGATGAGCGCTTAGGTGGTTCTGCAGCGGCCCCGTTATAGAGCAAATTTTTAGATATAAAGGACTGGAGAAAACGGGTTTAATGCCGCGCTAAAAACCACGAGCATGTATAAATCAAATTATTCTCTTTATTTAGATCATTCCTACGCGTTTCAGAGGCTCATCTGCCTCCTTCCTCAGGGAAAAGAACTATGCCTCCTCTGGTGCTTCTGAGTTACAGAGACAGGCTTGGGCATCGACCAGCTGTGTTCTCATTAGTGATTGGGATTGCGGTAGCCTGCTGGTTACCTCTGGGATCACATGTTGTGGAAAACCTATCATAGTTACTCTCTGCCTTTTTAAGATGCAGGAGACTGTCTTCCCACACCAACTATGGCTTTAGTTACATCGGTCCATGTGCCGTTGTGGCCCATCCCACTGGTCCTTATATTTGACCACCAATGGGTTGTCGGTACATTGAGCCCTACTCTCAGCCTTTCTCAGCAGCTGCCAAATAAGCAACCTAGGATGGCCTCTCTGGTTTCTGGGTCAGAGTACCGCATCTCAAGTAGATCTAGCAGAGACCTTGAAGAGTGGGAAGCTGATGTAGACGTTATCCACATAGAGGTTGTAACCCTGGTCAAGTAGTAAGTGCACCAATTCTTACACAATTTTCCCAGCCACTCTCAAGAAGACAGAGAGGCATTCAAGGGGTTCAATCCATGTGCCCCTCCCATCGTAAACTCTAAATCTGTGTGCATACCCTGTGCTACTCTTCCATAGTTTATATATTTTGATTATGTTCCTTGCCCTCTTACTGTGCAGGTATTGCAGGAATTTCAGCCTACCCTTGAAGTGGATTAGGGACTCATCTACGCACATGTACCTTTGGATTTGGTTTGGAATCGCCATAATTGGACTGACCTGGACAACCATGTTTCCAAATTATTTCTACATCAAATTGAATGTGGTGAAAACAAAACCAATGGCAGAATTAGCATTTTTACCATTACTTCACACTTGGAATTTTTTCCTTATGTTTCAGTACATTACATGGCAACATAGATGGTTCCGCTCAGAAGTACAATACAGTTAGGTCCAGAAATATTTGGACAGTGACATAATTTTCGCGAGTTGGGCTCTGCATGCCACCACATTGGATTTGAAATTAAATCTCTACAACAGAATTCAAGTGCAAATTGTAACGTTTAATTTGAAGGTTTGAACAAAAATATCTGATAGAAATTGTAGGAATTGTACACATTTCTTTACAAACACTCCACATTTTAGGAGGTCAAAAGTAATTGGACAAATAAAGCAAACCCAAACAAAATATTTTTATTTTCAATATTTTGTTGCGAATCCTTTGGAGGCAATCACTGCCTTAAGTCTGGAACCCATGGACATCACCAAACGCTGGGTTTCCTCCTTCTTAATGCTTTGTCAGGCCTTTACAGCCACAGCCTTCAGGTCTTGCTTGTTTGTGGGTCTTTCCGTCTTAAGTCTGGATTTGAGCAAGTGAAATGCATGCTCAATTGGGTTAAGATCTGGTGATTGACTTGGCCATTGCAGAATGTTCCACTTTTTTGCACTCATGAACTCCTGGGTAGCTTTGGCTGTATGCTTGGGGTCATTGTCCATCTGTACTATGAAGCGCCGTCCGATCAACTTTGCAGCATTTGGCTGAATCTGGGCTGAAAGTATATCCCGGTAGACTTCAGAATTCATCCGGCTACTCTTGTCTGCTGTTATGTCATCAATAAACACAAGTGACCCAGTGCCATTGAAAGCTATGCATGCCCATGCCATCACGTTGCCTCTACCATGTTTTACAGAGGATGTGGTGTGCCTTGGATCATGTGCCGTTTCCCTTTCTTCTCTAAACTTTTTTCTTCCCATCATTCTGGTACAGGTTGATCTTTGTCTCATCTGTCCATAGAATACTTTTCCAGAACTGAGCTGGCTTCATGAGGTGTTTTTCAGCAAATTTAACTCTGGCCTGTCTATTTTTGGAATTGATGAATGGTTTGCATCTAGATGTGAACCCTTTGTATTTACTTTCATGGAGTCTTCTCTTTACTGTTGACTTAGAGACAGATACACCTACTTCACTGAGAGTGTTCTGGACTTCAGTTGATGTTGTGAACGGGTTCTTCTTCACCAAAGAAAGTATGCGGCGATCATCCACCACTGTTGTCATCCGTGGACGCCCAGGCCTTTTTGAGTTCCCAAGCTCACCAGTCAATTCCTTTTTTCTCAGAATGTACCCGACTGTTGATTTTGCTACTCCAAGCATGTCTGCTATCTCTCTGATGGATTGTTTCTTTTTTTTTCAGCCTCAAGATGTTCTGCTTCACCTCAATTGAGAGTTCCTTAGACCGCATGTTGTCTGGTCACAGCAACAGCTTCCAAATGCAAAACCACACACCTGTAATCAACCCCAGACCTTTTAACTACTTCATTGATTACAGGTTAATGAGGGAGACGCCTTCAGAGTTAATTGCAGCCCTTAGAGTCCCTTGTCCAATTACTTTTGGTCCCTTGAAAAAGAGGAGGCTATGCATTACAGAGCTATGATTCCTAAACCCTTTCTCCGATTTGGATGTGAAAACTCTCATATTGCAGCTGGGAGTGTGCACTTTCAGCCCATATTATATATATAATTGTATTTCTGAACATGTTTTTTGTAAACAGCTAAAATAACAAAACTGTTGTCACTGTCCAAATATTTCTGGACCTAACTGTATGTCCCACAAAAAAACAAGCCCACACGTCTATGTTAACATAAAAATAAAAAAAAGTTGACTCATGAAAGAAGATGAGAAAACAAAAGCGCAAAAATGAAAAATTCCATGGCCTGTAAAGGGTTAAAATAATAATAGTAACAAATAAACAAACCTACAGTACTGACTTATTTCTCCCCATATTTGCAGGGGTTTCCTCCGGGTACTCCGGTTTCCTCTAACACTCTGAAGACATACTGATAGGGACTGCACTGTATGTTCTCCTCGTGTTTGCATGACTTTTCCAGTTTCCTTCCACACTCCAAAGACATACCGATAGGGAATTTAAATTGTAAGCCCCAATGGGGACAGTAATGATTATATCTGTAAAGCACTGTCAAATTAATAGCGCTATAGAGGGAGTAAAATAAATACAATGATGATGTCCCAATAGGTGGTGGTAAAATTGCTGTAGAAATTTCAGGTGCAGGGATGGCTTAGGAACAGGTAGGCTGTCGGCAGTGGAATAAACTGTCATAAAATCTAAGATAAGTGATGATTGCCTGGGAAAATCTCCTAGTGAAACTTAAAGAAAAAATAAATGTGAGAATAGTCATGAGCCGCACTATTTATTCTGGGACCAGGAAAAATGTCTGTGCATCAACTAGTGTGAATAGCCTCATTTGAAGGAAGAGGAAAACAACTTGATCTCTGATGCCACCCATTGGATGCAGCAATCCTAAAAGTCAAATTTGACACTTTTAATGAGCCTTGCCACATGACTTAGGATAAGAAGCCAAACCAGAAACCATATCTGCAAATGTGTTTTGAAGTGTAGCCTCGATTTGATTAGGAGAGAGTACTCTGATTGGAGATTTTAGAGGGAACATTTCTCCTTGCGAACAGTACCAAGCTGGGATAAGGAGACTTCTAGACCATGCAATGCTCCTCAGAGGAGTCTAACCCTGAAACACGTGTGTGAAAATTAGTTTCTGGTTTGCCTTCTTAACCCAAGTCATGTGGCTAGTCTCATTAATGGGTAGATATTGACTCTAAGGATTGCTACATCCAATACTTCGCACCAAAGATCAAGTCCTCTTTCCTCTGAAGAGGCTATTTGCATATTTAAATTCCCAGAAGAGCATTACGTGACCTATAAGTCTCCAGTCACGAGCTTTGCACTCACCTCAAGGAGAAAATGTTCACCCTTAGGCTGTAGTCACACTTGCGAGAGACTCGCGCGAGTCTCACATCGCATCACCCGGCATGGCCACACACTCTCCTGACAGGAGCGGGTCAGCTGCATGTATTTCTATGCAGCTGAGATTCTCCTGTCCAGAGAGCTGCAGGCCATGTCGGGTGATGTTATGCAAGACTTGCACGAGTCTCAAGTGTGACTCTGGCCTTAGGGGTAGTTTGCACACTACGACATCGCAAGCCGATGGTAGCGATGCCGAGCGCGATAGTCCCCGCCCCAGTCGCAGATGTGATATCTTGTGATAGCTGTCGTAGCGAACATTATCGCTACGGCAGCTTCACATGCACTCACCTGCCCTGCGACGTCGCTCTGGCCGGCGAACCGCCTCCTTCCTAAGGGGGCGGGTCGTGCCGCGTCACACGGCAGGCGGCCAATAGAAGCAGAGGGGCGGAGATGAGCGGGACGTAAACATCACGCCCACCTCAGTCCTTCCGCATAGCCGGCGTGAGCCGCGGGACGCAGGTAAGGAGATGTTCCTCGCTCCTGCGGCTTCTCACACAGCGATGTGTGCTGCCGCAGGAACGAGGAACAACATCGTACCTGTCGCTGCCGCGACATTATGGAAATGACCGAGACTAAACCGATGATACGATTTCAACGCTTTTGCGCTCGTTAATCGTATCAAAAACGATTTACACACTCCGATGTCGACAGCAACGCCGGATGTGCGTCACTTTTGATTTGACCCCACCGACATCGCAGCTGCGATGTTGTAGTGTGCAAAGTACCCCTTAGGCCCTCAAGAGTCAAGCTAAACAATGACACCAGGTATTATTGCTTCACATACCCAATCACGAGCCCAGGAGCAATTACTTTCAGGTTAAATTCCCATGATGAGTATTTGGTGAGTTTTTGTTGCGCAATAAAACACAGTGGCTTACACTTGATGGGATTTATAGAAATATCATACCTTGTGTTTTTTGTTTTATTTTTTAATGCAGTGTTAACTGTCCTGCGGTGTGAGCTCCAGATACGAGTCATGTCAATTTCTCTTGTGAGTACCCTGAATTTTATGTACAGATTTTCCCCATAGAATTGCATTAGATGCAGAAAATCTGTAGGTAAAAGAAACACACATGTAATCCGCACAGGACTGTATCAATTTTGTCAAAGACAAATTCTAGGAAGTATAAAAAACAAAACAGTATGTAAAGTATGACATAACAAAAAGTCACAAAAACAGCAGTGTCAAAAATGCAATGCAAAAGATGTAACCTAATTTACAAAATAGCTGCAGTGTCTCTGTGCAAAAATCACCGAGAGGGGTCAGCTTTTTTCTGACAGCGCGGATGAAACAGAATAAAATCAAGACTATGGGAATCCAAAAAACACGTACAGCACACAGATGGCATCAGTGCACCATCCGTGCACTGTACTTGGAAAATATAGGAGAAGCTTTGTAATTGATCTATCCATATATAATGTCACTTGGATCAAAAACACTGATGACACTGGTGTGATTTTTTTTTTGTGTACGTAAAAAACATCGACGTCTGAATCAGGCCTAAGAAAGTCACATAAGCAACGAAGAATAAAGGCCTCTCAACTCAAGTGGATTTCTTGGTGGAACCAAGAATCAGCAAAAATATTAGTGCATGCTCTCATCATCTCCTGCCTCGACTACTGCAACCTCATGCTCTCTGGCCTCCCTTCCAACACTCTTACACCCCTCCAATCTATCCTAAATTCTGCGGCCTGCTTAATCCACCACTCCCCTCGCTATTCCCCAGCCTCGCCACTCTGCCAATCCCTTCACTGGCTTCCCATCGCCCAACGACTCCAGTTCAAAACATTAACCATGACATACAAAGCCATCCACAACCTGTCTCCTCCTTACATCTGTGACCTAGTCTCCCGGTACCTACCCGCACGCAACCTCAGATCCTCACAAGATCTCCTTCTCTACTCCTCTCTTATCTCCTTTTCCCCCAATCGCGTACAAGATTTCTCCCGTGCCTCCCCCATACTCTGGAACGCTCTACCTCAGCATATCAGACTCTCCCCTACCGTGGAAAGCTTCAAGAGGAACCTCAAAACCCATCTCTTCCAACAAGCCTACAACCTACAATAACCCTCAGTCCAGTACACCACTGCGCAACCAGCTCTATCCTCACCTATTGTACCATCACCCATTCCCTGTAGACTGTGAGCCCTCGCGTGCAGGGTCCTCTCTCCTCCTATACCAGTCTGTTTTGTACTGTTAATGATTGTTGTACATATACCCTCTTTCACTTGTAAAGCGCCATGGAATAAATGGTGATATAATAATAATAACTCCATAGAAAACCTTATGAAAACAGAAAACAAACGCATTTACTTTCAAAAAACAATTCTTTATTATTTTTCTCATTTTTCTTCCCTTCTATAGGTTAATGGACTGTTAGAAAATGAGACCAAGCAGCACATCCAAACACTTGCAAATACTGACTTTGGTGCAGGTGCAACTGCTATGGATGTCAGAGTGTGATGTTCATCCGGAGTATTAAACCATCACTTACAGGCCAGTATATAAAAATTAAAGCTTTATTTCTATTAAACTGCAAAGTGTTTCGATTCCAAAGGGGTCAGTCACTTTTAGCTGGACCTGTGAAATAGTTTCTCCTTAACTTCCCTTTGTGAGGAACTAGAATGCTTTCCTTTGGAGCGACAAGTGGATTTATCACATATCTACAATGGTGGAGTACTGATAAATGCAGAGTATGTCTGTTAGACTATTTTTTTTTTTTTTTACTTACAATACTACAGAAGGAAAAGCTCCACCTCTATTCTTCCTAAAATTATGAGTAGACAGTTCTAGCAATGCATAACATTTCTCAAACAGCAAGAGTAGCTTTGAAAAATTTTTAAGATTGTCTATTCTGTTTGCTTGGTCTACATGTTAGACAGCTTTAGTAAATTAGCCTCAACACATTTCTTGTTCTCAGTGGTTCTATTCGCAAGAACATATTGTTCCCATGTTGTGACCTTTGTAATGTTGTGAGACCATGATTAAGACAACTTGTTGAAACGCGTCGCTCTGAACTGGGGCTAGAATTTACTTTTGCATGTCCCTGGATTTTTT
Source organism: Anomaloglossus baeobatrachus (assembly GCF_048569485.1). Classification (NCBI taxonomy): domain Eukaryota; kingdom Metazoa; phylum Chordata; class Amphibia; order Anura; family Aromobatidae; genus Anomaloglossus; species Anomaloglossus baeobatrachus. The sequence goes on along the minus strand of NC_134357.1, from coordinate 273,452,614 downwards.
ATTCATTCTATTATTCCAATAAAGAAAGAAAAAACTTTTTTATTCAATATAAGTCTGCGCTGGATTCATACATCTTTATTGACCTTTGTAATAGTATAATAACATACTGTGTACACTTGTTACAATGATTCACCTTGTTACTGTGTGAACTCTTTGATGATGTTTTACAAGACTCGATTTGTGTCCAAAAAATTTCCCACAGTCTGAACAAGAATATGGCTTCTCTCCCGTATGAGTTCTTTGATGGCCCAGTAGCTTGGATTTTTGAGCAAAACATTTACCGCAATCAGTACATTGAAAAGGCCTATCTCCTGTGTGGATTTTAATATGATTCACAAGAATTGATTTCTGTGTAAAACATTTCCCACACTCAAAGCATGGAAATGGCTTCTCTCCAGTGTGCATCCGATGATGGTTGACAAGATCCAAATTACCGGCAAAACGCCTCCCACACTGTGAACATGGAAAGGGCTTCTCCCCTGTATGGACTTTCTGATGTTTAAGGAGATCTGATTTCTGCATAAAACATTTTCCACACTCAGAACACAAGAATGGCTTCTCCCCAGTGTGTATAACCTGATGCTTAATGAGATGAGATTTTTGGGTAAAAGATCGCCCACACTCAGAACACATAAAAGGCTTCTCACCTGTGTGAATTCTCTCATGAGCATCAAGCACAGATTTATGAGTAAAACATTTGCCGCATTCGAAACATGAAAATGGCTTTAATCCAGTGTGTATCCTCAGATGTCGGGACAGATTTGCACTGTTGTGAAAACACTTGCCACACTCAGCACATGGGTATATTTTCTTTCCACGTTCTCTACGATTTGGAAGGACATTTGATTTATCATGATAGCAATACTCGTGATTGGTGGCCTCAGATGAGAGATCGGAGGGTACTTTTTGGATTCCAAGCTCTCCCACTGAGGAATCTTGACTATTCTTAATGTCCATTTTCTTACGTTCTTTTGGTATATTCCAACTTGCTTGTGCATCTGTTGAAAAAGAGAAAAAAAAGTACATTTTATATTGCAGGGTTTTCTTTGGAGAGGTCTTATGAACCTGTGTATACAAAACATCCCCAATAAACATGTTTTTTTTCTCTACTCCAATGCATTTATTTTGGACTAAAACTAATTTATGCAATTTGGTATCATTAAAAATGTTGCACCATTTGCCTCCTACAGCCTCCGTATTGGACTGTATATTTATAGCTGAGGATTGAGACAACGGAGGATTCATCGTAACTACATTGTGATGGTATGATGGGAAGTTTGTAATTCTATTATTTTTTTTTTTAGCTTGTCAGTTCATTTATGACCAAAGATATCAAAATTCAATGTGCAGGAAGCAAAGGGCCTGTAAAAGCCAAATGGTGCAACATTTTTAATGAACCCTGTAGAGGGGAAGTGTTGGATATGTATATTATATGTATCCATCTGTCTACCAGAAGTTCTCTTCCCCCCACCACAGGCACAATCACAGTCTGTCTGTTGGGGGAAAGTATGCCCTGAACAAAGGAAGTAAAAATAGTGGGACAGCTTGTATAACCAATTGTACCATACGGTCCAATCAGCTGAGGGAGCAAGGGTACATCACATCCCTCAGCCAGGGATTTGGGAGTGAATCTTAGTCAGTTAGTGGGGGGGAGGGAGGGAATACAATAGACTGTTGACTTCATCCCTCTAACCTGGCAATCCATGCGCCCACGTTTTTGTTTATACACAGTTGAAATTAGACGTTTCCATCCACTCTCTATGAAGACACATCTGCATGCCTTTCTCACTATCTGACATGAAATCAGAATAAACCTTTCCCGTTTTAGGTCAATTAGGATTATCAAAAATTTTTATATTTGCCAAATACCAGGATAGTGAGAGAGAGGGAGAATGTTTTAAGGCATTTTTATTACCTTCTGCAAAGTCCAAAGTTTAAGTACATTTCATTAGTATTTGGTAGCATTGCCCTTAAACTTTATCACTAGGGTCAAACATTTTGTGTATAATCTTTGTTTATTAAGAAAAATACAATACAAATGACAAGAACCAAAGCATAGGATCAAATATTGCATACAAATTTGACTTACAGATCAATTCCTTAGAAATACAAAAAAGAGTCATGTAGACATATATCCTTCTAGAAAGTAGCAAAAGGCAATAACAGAGGGAAGGGAAGAAAGGAAGGGGACATGCATATCTCAAGATCTTTCAATTACGAATGTTATCTGCCCCTCTCCTCCCCCTCCACATTTGTTTGACTCTGCTCCCTCTGTGTACTTTGGATAGGGTATTATTTCAAAACCAAAATATAATGAGAGGGAGTCTACTTACCCACTTGACTCATATACCAGAACATTAGGCACTAAGAATGCAACTTAAGGTCAGGAAACAAGGTGGAAAAAAAAAAACGTGGGGGGGGGGAAATGAGCTAGCAGTGAAGATAGTAACGACATAGAGAGAGAAATAAGGTGAAGGGTGGGTAAGTCCGAGGGGGAGGGATGTCCATGTTCTCCCAGGTGCGGCTGTTGGAGAAACCAGGCCCGGCCAGTATTCCCCTTCTATTCAAGGACCAAACAGTTCTCTATACGCATGGGTCAAACATTTTGAATATCCTTCGACAAGCTTCTCACATCAGTTGGTAGGAATTTTGTCCCATTCCTCCTGGCAGAGCTGGTGTAACTGAGCCATTTTTTCTGTAGATCGTCTTGTTCGCACCAGGCTTTTCAGTTTGCCCCTAAATTTTCAGTAGGACTGAGATCAGGGTTTTGTGATGGCCACTCCAAAACAATGATTTTATCATCCTTAAGTCACTTTGTAACCAGTGTGGCAGTATGCTTCTGGTCACTGTCTAGTTGGAAGATCCATTTCTGCCCAAGCTTTAAGTTCCTGGCTGATGTCTTGAGATGTTACTTTAGTATTGCTATATAATCTTCTTTCCTCATGATGCCATCTATTTTTCGAAGTGTACCAGTCCTTCCTGCAGCAAAACAACCCCACAACATGATGTTGCCACTCCTGTGTTTCACAGTTTGGTTGGTGTTCTAAGGCTTCAAAGTTTCTCCTTTTTTACTCCAAATGTAACAATGGTAATTATGGCCAAACAGTTCAACTTTCGTTTTGGCAGACCACAGGACTTGTCTCCAAAAATGAAGGTTTTTGTTCCTGTGTGCATTTACAAACATTAATCTGGCTTTTTTATGTTTCTTTTGGAGTAATGGCTTCTTCCTGGCAGAGTGGCCTTTCAGCCCATATTGATGCAGTACTCGTTTCACTGTGACACAATCTTACCAGCTTCCGCCAGCATCTTTACAAGGTCTTTTGCTTTTGTTCCTGGGTTGATATGCACGTCTGACCAAAGCATGTTCATCTCTGGTACACAGAACCCGTCTCCTTCCTGAGTGGTATGATGTCTGGATATTTCCATTTTGTTTGTATAAAGTTGTACAGATGAACGAGGCACCTTCAGGTATCTGGAAATTGGACCCAAGGATGAACTAGACTTGTGCAAGTCCACAATTCTCTTCCTGAGATCCTGACTGATTTCTTTTGACTTTGCCATGATGCTACATAAAGAAGCATTGTGTAAGAGCTTCGTGCGATTGCAATTGAACGGTAAAACGTTCATCGCATGCACGTCGTTCATTCCTCATGAATTGAATGTCAGATTGTTCATCGTACCCGGAGTAGCACATATCGCAGTGTGTGACACCCCGGGAACGATGAACAGATATTACCTGCGTCCTGCGGCTCCCGGCCGGTAATGCGGAAGGAAGGAGGTGGGCGGGATGTTTACGTCCCGCTCAGCTCCGCCCCTCCGCTTCTATTGGCCGGCTGCCGCGTGACGTCGCTATGACGCCGAACGTCCCTCCCACTCCAGGAAGTGGACGTTCGCCGCCCACATCGAGGTCGTATGGACGGGTAAGTACATGTGACGGGGGTTAATCGTTTGTGCGGCACGTTCAACAAACAAATTGAACGTGCCACACATACGATGGGGGTGGTTACGATCGCATACGATATTGTATGCGAAATCGTAACGTGTAAAGCAGGCTTAACTGTATGTAAACTTTTGACTTTGCAAAAAGTAATAAAAATGCCTTAAAACATTCTCGCTCTCTCATTATTCTGGCTTTTGGCAAATATAAATAATTTTGTTCCTAATTGACCTAAAACAGGAAAGATTTATTCTGATTTCATGTCAGACAGTGAGGGAAAAACATGCGTTTGGAAATATTTTATTATATCTTTTCAAGGGAAAACACTGACGACATGACACTTTGATACCATGTAACGTACCATAATCAGTGTACAGCTTGTATAACAGTGTGAATTTATTCTGTCCACTAAATAACACAGTTAATGTGACTGAAGACTATTGGACCAATTGGCGTTGAGCAGAGTCCACAGCTCTAAGGAATGCAAACCTTTTCCAGTACAGAGTGCTGGCTATATCAATCTCATTGTTTTATTTATTTTTTTATTTTACTTATTCATTCCATAGCACATTACAGATTTTAGGCATTGCTTTGCCCATTGGTGCTCACATTCTAGAATGCTGTATATAAGTACCCAGGCGGCTCTATAAACATAAAAAACAGTTTTAATTACCTTGGTTTTTGGAAGTCTGTTTCCGAACCCAAACCTCTGGTTCGCTCATTTCTAATCTTGACCTCCAGTGTTCCTGTTAACTGCCATTTCTTAATTATATTTTGAAATGAAGAAAGGGCAACTTTGCTATCTTTTTACAGCCTTCTCCTCTTTTGTGGGACTCCACCATTTTCAGAGTGCTAGGCAGCTGATTAGAAGAACCATTGGCTGCTGTTTTTTGGCACAAAGTTAGGAGGCTGGGTTTTTATAAAGGTGTGAAATTTGCATCACCCGGCCTTTTCTAGCGATGATAGTGAGCAAGTCATAGCCCAAATTGGCCAACTAAGGTCTGCTAAAAGTTATCTGAGCACAAAAATCTCCAAGGATGTTCAAACTTGTAATTTTTAAAATGTAAAAGTTGAAAACTTTCTTTTTTTTTGCATAAAATACTTAGAAAATGTGTCATCTTTAACTTTATGCCTTTTAGAGATCATTTCTTCTTGAATTTGATTATCTGTTCACAAAAACAGCAATTTTGACAAGGTGTGCCCAAATTTTTACATGCAACTCTATATTGGTGTGAGCCAGATAGGACAGGTTTTAATATAAAGTGAGAAGAGTAAAGGCCCCGTTACACGAAACGACGTATCTAACGATATATCGCCAGGGTCACAGATTCCGTGACGCACATCCGGCATCGTTAGCGACGTTGTTGCGTTTGACACCAACGAGCGACTTTTAACGATGGAAATACTCACCAAATCGTCCATCATTGACACGTCGTTCATTTTCAAAAAAATTGTTGATTTTTGAGGACGCAGGTTGTTCATCGTTCCCGTGGCAGCACACATCGCTGTGTGTGACACCTCGGAAACGAAGAACTACAGCTTACCTGCGGCCGCCGGCAATGAGGAAGGAAGGATGTGGGCGGGATGTTACGGCCGCTCATCTCCGCCCCTCCGCTTCTATTGGGCGGCCACTTAGTAACGCCGCTGTGACGCTACACGAACCGCCCCCTTAGAAAGGAGGCGGTTCGCCAGCCACATCGCTAGGCAGGTAAGTCTGTGTGACGACTCCTAACGATATTGTGCGCCATGGGCAGTGATTTGCCCGTGACGCACAAACGACGAGGGTGGGTACGCTCACTAGTTCCCCAGCAAAATCTATGAGAATTCAGAAATGCTGTGCGAACGTTGCTTCTTCTTTCCTTGCAGTTTTGAGTGCATAAAAAAAGAAGCAGCATGTCAATTCTGCATTTTTTACCAGCGTTTTAGTGATGGGTGGACTCCCACATACCTGGGATCAGCAGGTCTAACCAGGTTAAAAATGGTTCTGGCCTGGAACTGATCCCAGGTATCTGGCCGGATGCTGGTCCCCATATAAGTGTATGGGGACCAGAATTCGGCACTAAAAAGGTGGTAGATGCGATAGGGGGATAGGAGCAAGCACATTATACTTACTGAGTCTCCAGCACGGCTGTAACTGCTCCCGTGGCCGTTCATTCTTCTGGTGTGGCTCATTAGCCTCATGAATATTCACTGCTTTCCCTACTCACCGGCGTCTCAGATTGGCTGCAGTGAGACCCCGGGCCAGACAGTCTATGGGTCTATTGTGGTATAAAAATAAATAATTAAAAAAATAGGTGTAGTGACCCTCATATATTGATAATCAGCACAGATAAAGTCCATGGCTGCAGCTTATCTTGGCTGTATATCAAAATAAAAGGAACCGCATGCGGCTGTTTTTTTAAATAGAATTTTAAAAAAACAAAAACGTGTGATCCCCCAATTTTTATACCCAGCCATGACAAACCCCGAAAGCTTTATCACGGTATTCTCAGGCTGGGGAGACCCGTGCTTATTGGGCCCTCTCCAGCTGTGACCGCAACTAACCTGAGGGACGTGGCCGCTGATCGCACGGCTCACTCAGTCTCTGCTTGCAATTCACATCAGGCAGTCATTGTTCTATGGCCGCGCGCTGTACCTTCTCAGATGTAGCAGAGCTGGGATAATCGTGGGAACTCGTGTGGATTACGTTGGACCTTCAGGAGTATTTTTGGGGATAAAGGGGTGAAAGAGGGTGGTTTGTTTTGTCTTTTATTGCAATAAAAGGCTTTTTTCAGTGTTTTTTATTTCTTTTCAATTACTGATTAGTAATGAAAGGGTCACATAGACACCTCCCATTACTAATCCAGAGCTTAGTGGCAGCTGTGAGCTAAAATTAGGGCAATCGGAAAGAGCCATGTAAAGTGCTGGGATTTTCGCATCTAATGGATGGGGTAAACCTGGGCGGCTGCAAGCTGCTATTTTTAGGTTGGTGGGGCCCAATAAGCATGGGTCTCCCCAGCCTAAGAATAGCAGCCCCCAGCTGTTGTGCTTTATCATGGCTGGGTACCAAAATTGGGGGGAACCGCACGTCTGTTTTTTATTTATTTAAATAATTAAAAAAAAAAATACGTATGCAGTTCCACTTATTTTGATACACCGCCAAGATAAGTGCATGGCTGGGGGCTGCAGCTATGGGATTTATCTGTGCTGGGTATCAATATATGGGGAACCCTACACCAATTTTTATTTTTAGAGTACGATATAGATGCACATAGTGTCTGAGTGCAAGCAGTCACACACACACTGCCACTCAGGGTTGGCGCATTGTTTGACTGCTACCAATGCTAATGAGCGGACCCGGACGTAAAATGAGCAATTACAGCGGCACCAGAGACTTGGTATGTATAATGCGCTTGCTCGTGATCACTTATCCCGTCTACCACCATTTGTAAGCCCCGGATTCTGGTCCCCATAGACTTATTTGGGGACCAGCATCCAGCCAGATACCTGGGATCAATTCCGGGTCAAAACCCTTTTTTTTTTTTTTTTTAAATTTTCCCCACAAACCCGGTTAGACCTGCTGACCCTGGGTATCTGTGAGTCCGCCTATAACTATTTGCATTAAAAAAAACAAACACACATGAAAAGGCGCAAAAAATGTATGTTTTTTGGATGCGTTTTCTGGCACAAAGTGTATTTTTCTGCCAGAGGGTGTGTTTTTCGGTGAAGGCACAAAACTGCAGCGTGCACACAAAGCCTAATATTGGTTGATGATTACATTTTTCACTGGACAGATACTTCTCATGTACAGTAAGTAATAAAGGATAGATGTGATGGATGATATACAACACCTTTTTATTTTCAGGTTATAACTCACCAGGGTTGATATTCTGAGAAATCTCCTCCTTATGGTGAAAATTGTCAATCAAATCATCAATCTCTTCTTCTTCCTCGACAACCTCAACTTTAATATGAATCAAATCTTCAGCCTAAATCACCAGAAATATAAAGTCTGATTATTGATAGCAATAATAACAGTTTCATAACTGGGCCAATTTTTGGCTTTCATTTTTCCCCTGCCCTTTATCTAAGAGCCATAACTTATTTTTTTCCATCTTCATTGCCATATGAAGGCTTGTCTTTACAGGACCTGTTGCAGTTTCCAATTACACAATGTACTGAAAAACATGGATAACATTTTATGTAGAGTGAAATGGTGAAAATAAAAGCAATACCGGTTGTGTTTTCTGAGTTTTGCTTTATTGCGCTCATTATGTGGTAGAATTGACTTAGCAACTTGATTCTCCAGGTCAGTTATACGAAGTTAATTTTACCATTTTTGAAAACTCATAACTGTATTTTTCCACTGATGGGGCTGTGTGAGGTCTTTGTCAGCAAGTTGTAGTGTGTATTGTGAAAATCGCCTCTTCAGAGATGAAGAGGACAGGAGATCTAGCTAGTGCCTCCTACTGGAAAAGGCAATCCTATAAATCAATATCGACTCTTTTAACGAGCCTTGCCACATGACTTAGGATAAAAAGCCAAACTAAAAACTTGCAAAAATCTGTAGACATGTGTTTCCAGGTGTTTGACTCCCATCAATGGAAAGCAAATTGGATATGGCTGGATGAGAAGCCTCTGATGGGTCTAAGAGGGAATGTTTCTCCTTGAGTAGAGTGCCAAGCTTGCGTACTGAGACACATAGGCCATGCAATGTTCTTCTGGGATTTTGTTTAATTTTTTTTTAAATCAAATAAAGTTTTATTCGGGAGATAGAAAGGATCATATACATTATGCAATTTGCACATTAACAAGTTTTGATGTCCAATAAATCATAATAAATAATTACCAAAGATTTACAGATGGTTGGCATTCTTGAAGACATCCAATGTCTGGCCACCCATTTTTGGTACTGTTCAGAGTCAACAAATTAGGTCATCTGTGATGGGGATTCCCATACAGTCATAGGCCCCTTTCAGACATCCGTATTTCAGGTACGTGTAACATCTGTTTTTAATACGGATGCCACACGTACCCATGTTATTCTGTGGTGTTACTCACATTGCCGTGTTTTCACACGCACTGTGTGACCCCTCTCGTAGCCCCGCCACACACACACACACACACACACACACACACACACACACACACACACACACAGTTTTTTCTCCAGGATCACAGGTTTCAGATGGATCGCCCACTGATGTGATCCATGTGGCATCAGTGTGACACACACTGGAGAAAACACGGGTCTTTGAAATAAAAAGATTTTCTATATTTACTTGTATCCAGTGCCGTTTTCTTTGGCTCTGCTGCCTCCTGCTTCTGACCCCCGCTCATTATATTCATTGATTATTCACTGCACTAAGGACCTAGAAGCCGGAGCATCGCGGGGACAGCATCGCATTCAGCAAGCAGTGTGTGTGCAGTGACATCCAGGAGGTCATTGGAGTTCGCAATGAACTCCGATGAACCCGTGAAGTCACCGTGGTTGTTACTGTAGCACAGGTGTGCCATCAGGATGTCAGAGTTCATTGGGAACTCCAATAATCTCCTGGACGTCACTGCACACACACTGCTTACTGGATACTCACCTGTCACTGGCGATGCTGTCCCTGCAGTGTTGTCACCGCAAGTCTTCGGTTTCCAGGTCCTCAGTGCAGTGAATCATCTATGAATATAATGAGCGGGGGTCAGAAGCAGGAGACAGCAGAGCCATAAAAAAAAAAAAGTGCTGGATACAGGTGAATATAGAAAATCTTTTTATTTCAAAAACCCGTGTTTTCTCCGATACGTGTCACACTGTCAATGACAGCTGATCACCTGATGAAGGCGAAGTATGCTGCCGAAACATGTGAAGTGATGTTCCTGATCTCTGAATAAAGAAGTAAATATAAGGCTATGTGCGCACGTCGCGTAAAAACATGCAGTTACGCTGCGCTTTGTAGCGCAGCGTAACTGCATGCGTCCTGCGTCCCGTGCACAGTCTATGGAGACTGTGCAGGGGCCGTGCGCACGTGGCGTTTAAGAGTGCAGCGCTTCGGCTACTGCCGAAGCGCTGCGCAAAAAGAAGTGACATGTCACTTCTTTCCTGCGCTTTGCCGGCAGCTCCTGCTCTGTCTATGGCAGGAGCTGCAGGCAGAGCGCATGGAATCGGCGCTCACTACGGACATTTCTGCAGCGATCTAAAGCGCACATGTGCTCTTCAGATCGCTGCAGAAATTTCTGCAGGGCTTGTACGCAACGTGCGCACATAGCCTAACCATGCCTGGTTCCCCTGCTTCCAAGCTTCCAAGCTTTGGCAGCTGATAAATAGCACGGCATCCTTTCTTCTCCATAGAAGCTGTGATTGCCTGGTCGCTTGTGCTCCATATACATCAATGCCATAAAATTGCTGGATATAGTGAAACTCTTAGTCTTCATAGGCAGGGTTCCAAAGGAGCAGTTAGACTGGAGTCACACTTGCGAGTCTCGCATCACATCACCCGGCACAGCGCAACAATCTCCTGACAGGAGCAGGTCGGCCGCATGTATTTATATGCAGCTTAGACACTCCTGTCTGGAAAGCGGCAGGCCATTCAGGGTGATACCAATGCGAGACTCGCAAGAGTCACTCGCAAGTGAGATTCTGGCCTTATAATGAGCATGGAGATCTTCAGCAGACCCCATACTAGCATAGCAATGCATTGGCGACCTACGATCATGTCAGTTTTTGCCCATTCCTCAAGACAAAATTGCACCAACTCCTTCAAGTTAAATAGTTTCCGCTAGTGAACAGCAATCTTCAGGTCTGACCACAAGCTCTAAATTTAGTTTGAGGCTGGGCTTTGGGGGGCTTTGCACGCTGCGACATCGCTAGCGCCGATTGTAGCGATGCCGAGCGCGATAGTTCCCCCCCCGTCGCAGATGCGATATCTTGTGATAGCTGCCGTAGCATTATCGCTACGGCAGCTTCACATGCACTTAGCTGCCCTGCGATGTTGCTCTAGCCGGCGACCTGCCTCCTTCCTAAGGGGGCGGGTCGTGCGGCGTCACAGCGACGTCACATGGCAGGCGGCCAATAGAAGCGGAGGGGCGGAGATGAGCGGGACGTAAACATCCCGCCCACCTCCTTCCTTCCTCATTGCAGGCGGGACGCAGGTAAGGAGATGTTCCTCGCTCCTGCGGCTTCATACACAGCGATGTGTGCTGCCGCAGGAACAAGGAACAACATCGTACCTGTCACTGCAGCTAAATTATGGAAATGACCGACACTGCACAGATCACCGATTTACGACGCTTTTGCGATCGTTTATCGGTGCATCTAGGCTTTACACGTTGCGAAGTCGTTACCGGTGCCGGATGTGCGTCACTTTCGATTTGACCCCCACGATAATCGCAGTAGTGATTTCGCAACGTGCAAAGCCCCCCTTTGACTAGGCCACTCCAATACATTTACACATTTTACTTAAACCACTCAATGTCACATGGAGTTTTGCCCAAACGTCGCTGACTGTTATGGCGGCATTGGACTCTGCAGATTCTGGACACTCCACTCGATGATTTCTCTGGTGTCTGAAATCAACACAGGCACACTCGGGCATTGACCTGCTGTGTGCTGATTCATAGGCAGGCTAGCAAGAGTTAATATCCTGCATAACAGAAATTATTTTTTTTTAGACGGAGCTTCCAATGCGCAAAAAATAGTAATACCCACAGACAGTAATTATGGATTGTACAGAGTCCTGTTTGCAAATGGAACAATTTGTATTGAGTTATAAATAAAAACAGAACTACCAGTGTCAGAAGAAAAAAAAAAAGTGGACAATACATTACTATTTATTATTAAAAAAGGTGTTATTAAAAACTGAAAAGATTGTAAGGACAAATGTGCCAGAGAAAACCTGCAACCAGGACCTAATCTGAATGAGTCAAGGGGTAAAAACCCATACAATTTAATATAATCAAAAAAAGTGAACTAGAAATAGAGAGGCACAAATAATGTTCCTAGGTGACCACAGGATGGTCCTGTAGTATCAAGAAATGGAATCAGTCTATGCAAGGCAATCCAGATATGGATAACTACCACTACTATTCAATACAATTGACTACAAATGATTCACATTGAAGGCATCAAAACTGTGAATTAACACATGTGGACTGAAATACTTAACAAAAAAGTGTGAAACAACTGAAAATACAATATGTCTTATATTCTAGGTTCTTTAAAGTAGCCACCTTTTGCTTTGATTACTGCTTTGCACACTCAAAGTCTCTTCTGCTTGTTGCCTGTCCTTAGCAGTGGTTTCCTAGCAGCTATTTTACCATGAAGGCCTGCTGCACAAAGTCTCCTCTTAACAAGCGTGCTGGAGATGAGAAGGTGTGTCCAAACTTTTGGTCTGTACTGTATAAATATAATGTATATGTACAAATATGACAGATCCACATGGTCTTAAATTGTATGTATTCAAAAGTTAATCTCTTATAGTCTGCTTGCTCCTTTAATCACATGTTGTGGAGAGACCTATCACATTTGCTCCCCTCCTATTTATACTGTTGGAATCCTTCTACCCATGCCAGCTATAGTTTATCATGTGTTGATCTGTGAGGTGTAGTGTGCCAGACTCTCTGGAGAAAGTAGTGTTTACTAGTGCTTTTTGTGGTTCTGGAGTGTACCCCGGTTTTGTACTTCCTTCCTGCTCTTAGTGAGTGATTGAGTGGTCCGTTTTGGCTTTTCCCTTGTCTGTCTTTTTTTGTGGTGTTGAAACCACCTTGGCAGAGGGGGGGGGGAATTGGATCAGGACTGATTAGAAACCACACTCTGTTCTTTCCACCATTAGGACCATCCCTGAGAAGAGGGATAGCATAGGGCCCCCTAACTTGAGGAATAGCTTAGAAGCCTTGTTTCCCCACTATCACAAAGTCACTAACACTCGACTGTTGCTTTAGAGGTATGCTTTGGATCATTGCCTTACTGGAAGGTGAACCTCTGTCCCAGTCTCAAATCAATAACAGAAACTGGTTTTGCTCAAGAACATGCCTGTATTTTGCATCATCCATCTTCCCCTTGACTCTGACAATTTTCCCTGTCTGTTTCCAAAAAGCAACCCACAGTATGATGCTGTTACCACCATTTTTCATTGTGGGGATGGTGTTCTTGGGGTGATGAGCTATATTAGTTTGGCGCCAGACATGATGTTTACTTTGGTGACGAAAAAGTTCAATATTGGTCTCAGCATCTTCCTCTATACATTATTGGAGTCTGCCACATGTCTTTTGCAAAATCAAAACAAGCCTCCCAGATTTTGGCTGTAAGTAAAGGCTTTTTTTCTGGTCACTTTTCCATAAAGGCCAGCTCTATGGGGTGTATGGCTTATTGTGGTTGTATGGACAGATACTACAGTCTCTGCTGGAGAACTGTGAGCTCCTTCAGTCTATGCTGCCTCGCTGGTTAATGCCCTTGTTGCCCAGGCTGAGAGTTTTGATGGGTGGTCCTCGTTTGGCATGTTTGTTGTGGTACAATGTCCTTTCCATTTGATGACAATGGATTTGATGGTGCTCTGTGGGATCATCAGAGACTGGGATATTCTTTTATAGCCCACCCTGATTTCTCAACCACTTTGTCTCTGACTTGTTGGGAGATCTCCTTGGTCTTCATAGTGTTGTTTGGTTGGTGGTGCTGCATGCTTAATGGTGTTGCAGCCTCTCAGAAAAGATTTGTATGTACTGACAGACTATGTGACACTAAGCTTACACACAGGGGGACTTCCTTTCACTAAGTATGTGACTTATGAATGCAACTGCTTCCACCAGAAACTTTTGGGGACTTCATAGCAAAAGGGGTGAATACACGTGCACATGGCAATTTTTATTTATTTTATCCCATACATTTAATTTTTGCCTATATTTTCACCTCACTTCATTTCCCAAATCACACATAAATCAGATAGAAATATTTAAAACACAGTTGTAATGTAACAATCGGTAAAAAGCGAATTTTGCATTTTGTCTGAATAAGCCCCAACACCTCTTCTCGGTCTACCTGATTATCCTGTGAAACACTGTGACCCTCTTCTGGACAATGCCGTGAATACAGAGGACTGGGACACCCCTCTGATGTAGTTCTGTTACGGGATCTATCTGTAAAACACAAGCACAATGAAAGCATTAGGCGGATTTACCAATCCTGCACACTTTCTACAGTCTTAACTCATTAGTGACGACGGATGTGCCTTTTCACAGTGGCAGTAAGAGGCCTTATGAAAAACTGGCGTGGAGGAAGAAGTGAATAGTGCCACCAAGCAAGTGGAAATGTCAAGAGTGTAGGCTGTATATGACAGATGTCACATTGCATTGATCCGGGTCGATTTTGTTACCGATCAACCCTTGGATAGTGAAAAGAGGGACTTAGGGGTACTTTACACGTTGCGACATCGCATCCGAAATATCGTCGGGGTCACGTCGTTAGTGACGCACATCCGGCGACGGTAAGGACATCGCAACGTGTAAATCTTTTGTGCGACTATAAACGATCGCAAATGCGTCGAAAATCGGTGATCTGTTTAGCGTGGGTCATTTTCATAATGTCGGGTCGACCGCAGGTACGATGTTGTTTGTCGTTCCTGCAGCTCCACAGATCGCTGGGTGTAAACCCGCAGGAGCGACAAACATCTCCTCACCTGCGTCCCAACGGCAATGCGGAAGGGAGAAGGTTTGCGGGATGTTATGGCCCGCTCATCTCTGCTTCTATTGGCCGGCCGATTAGTGACGTCGCGGTGACGCCGAACGCACCTCCCCCTTGAAGGAGGGATATTTTGGCAGTCACAGCGACGTCGCCGAGCAGGTATGTACACGTGAAGCTGCTGTAGCGATAATGTTCGCTACGGGAGCAATCACCACATATCGCATGTGCGACGGGGGCGGGTACTATCGCGCTGGACATCGCTAGCCGATGCTAGCGATCTCACAACGTGTAAAGTACCCCTAAATCTTACCCCACAGTCACCCAATCAGGTCTGTTGTCTGAATGAAAATATATAGGGAGTTCCCAAGTTACTGGTCAGACAAAGCCTCTGGAGAAGCGACGGCTCCCACCCCTAAATAAAATCCAGTGAAATCTACTCTTCAATGTCCAAATGCCCCCCTCCTTCTGAGCCCCCATGTGCCTAAACTGCAGTAAGTGATATGATTGAAATTGCTGTAGTTCGGAGAGGCCACTCAACAATTCACATGGTGGGTGTCTGCAGATTACAAGCTGTACACAATGTACGGGCACTAAACTGCCATGTTTGCAATTCTCCAGGGGAAAAAAAAAGCCATGGCATACAGTTAGGTCCAGAAATATTTGGACAGTGACACAAGTTTTGTTATTTTAGCTGTTTACAAAAACATGTTCAGAAATACAATTATATATATAATATGGGCTGAAAGTGCACACTCCCAGCTGCAATATGAGAGTTTTCACATCCAAATCGGAGAAAGGGTTTAGGAATCATAGCTCTGTAATGCATAGCCTCCTCTTTTTCAAGGGACCAAAAGTAATTGGACAAGGGACTCTAAGGGCTGCAATTAACTCTGAAGGCATCTCCCTCGTTAACCTGTAATCAATTAAGTAGTTAAAAGGTCTGGGGTTGATTACAGGTGTGTGGTTTTGCATTTGGAAGTTGTTGCTGTGACCAGACAACATGCGGTCTAAGGAACTCTCAATTGAGGTGAAGCAGAACATCCTGAGGCTGAAAAAAAAGAAAAAAATCCATCAGAGAGATAGCAGACATGCTTGGAGTAGCAAAATCAACAGTTGGGTACATTCTGAGAAAAAAGGAATTGACTGGTGAGCTTGGGAACTCAAAAAGGCCTGGGCGTCCACGGATGACAACAGTGGTGGATGATCGCCGCATACTTTCTTTGGTGAAGAAGAACCCGTTCACAACATCAACTGAAGTCCAGAACACTCTCAGTGAAGTAGGTGTATCTGTCTCTAAGTCAACAGTAAAGAGAAGACTGCATGAAAGTAAATACAAAGGGTTCACATCTAGATGCAAACCATTCATCAATTCCAAAAATAGACATGCCAGAGTTAAATTTGCTGAAAAACACCTCATGAAGCCAGCTCAGTTCTGGAAAAGTATTCTATGGACAGATGAGACAAAGATCAACCTGTACCAGAATGATGGGAAGAAAAAAGTTTGGAGAAGAAAGGGAACGGCACATGATCCAAGGCACACCACATCCTCTGTAAAACATGGTGGAGGCAACGTGATGGCATGGGCATGCATGGCTTTCAATGGCACTGGGTCACTTGTGTTTATTGATGACATAACAGCAGACAAGAGTAGCCGGATGAATTCTGAAGTGTACCGGGATATACTTTCAGCCCAGATTCAGCCAAATGCCGCAAAGTTGATCGGACGGCGCTTCATAGTACAGATGGACAATGACCCCAAGCATACAGCCAAAGCTACCCAGGAGTTCATGAGTGCAAAAAAGTGGAACATTCTTCAATGGCCAAGTCAATCACCAGATCTTAACCCAATTGAGCATGCATTTCACTTGCTCAAATCCAGACTTAAGACGGAAAGACCCACAAACAAGCAAGACCTGAAGGCTGCGGCTGTAAAGGCCTGGCAAAGCATTAAGAAGGAGGAAACCCAGTGTTTGGTGATGTCCATGGGTTCCAGACTTAAGGCAGTGATTGCCTCCAAAGGATTCACAACAAAATATTGAAAATAAAAATATTTTGTTTGGGTTTGGTTTATTTGTCCAATTACTTTTGACCTCCTAAAATGTGGAGTGTTTGTAAAGAAATGTGTACAATTCCTACAATTTCTATCAGATATTTTTGTTCAAACCTTCAAATTAAACGTTACAATCTGCACTTGAATTCTGTTGTAGAGGTTTCATTTCAAATCCAATGTGGTGGCATGCAGAGCCCAACTCGCGAAAATTGTGTCACTGTCCAAATATTTCTGGACCTAACTGTATATGCTTCAAGATAGTTCCTGCAGATGTAGATGAAGTCATTGAGAGCTGTACCTTCTACAATAGGGTCACAATGTGAGTATCAATGGTATTAATTACAGTGAAGGTCTTTGCTTACCCACTGATGGGAGGGATTGGTGGTTTTTCATCGGGATATCTTTATATTGATTATCAATCACCTCTCCAGTCAGCAGCTCAATCATCTTGTTGGTGAGGTCCAGGATCTTCTGATCATTGAATCTCTCAGATATTAGGGGGTGAGGTGGATGCTCCATGATGGGGTTCTGCGTCCTGCTCCATCCTCCTGATCTCACACACTCTCCAGACATTTTCTTCACTAATGTGTAATCCTGTAAATATGGGGAGACAGTGCTAAATATCACTGTATACATGCACTCACCTCTCACGTGTGTTTTCAGGAGGGAGAAAATATATATGATTCCCAGAATCCCTCACCTCTCCGGTCAGCAGGTAGACAATCTCCAGGGTGAGCTTTAATATGATCCCAGCCTTGTCCTTCCTCTCATCTTCCATCCTCAGATCCAGCAATTATTCGTCTTTGCCTCACAGCCTATAGGAAATAGAAAATTGATTGACTTAATGGCAGTGTAAACTGAAAAGTTGGACCACAATTTTGCTATGTAATCTGAGAGCAGCATAATGTAGGGGGAAGAGACACAGATAGATTACAGCAATGTGGCACTTACTGTAGTTTCAATACAATCAGTGTTTTATGAGCAGGAGATTATCACTAGGACTAGTTTTATTATGCCATGTAGTCCTCTTCCTCTGTGTATTCTCGCCTCCACCATTGATTAGCTGCTTTCTGCCTATGAACAGTGTACACAGAGGGATGTGGGTGGGATTATACAGAGCTCAGCATTCAGAAAACTGCTTGATCTGACACAGATATTATAGCGGTTGTCCAACGCTCGCGGTTGGTGTAGTGGCAGCGAGCGAGATTAGTACACCTACTGGACCACAGGGGAGACCCAGGCTTACCCTTTAGTGGGATGGGTTAACTAAGCGCCCGCCGCGAAGCAGACGCCAGGAACTCATCCCAGGGAAGTTACTGGGACTGTGGTAGCTGTTCCGCAGGGTAGGTGACGGACTCAGGAATAGCTGGGTACAGATGGGGTGACTGAGGCAGGCTGGACAGGCGGGTATGGACAGGAATGGTGGGCACGGCAGTGATAGACAGGTACTGGAGATGAACACAGTGATAATGGGACCTGTCAACTAGTTCGGTAGCAGACTGGAGAATGACTGACTAACTAGAAGCGTTGTGCAGGCTCCTCCCCCAATGGGAGGGTGCCTTAAATATACAATAAAATGGCATTTCCTGGAAATGGCACACCGTCCTTTTAAGAGGAGGGCCGGAGTGTGCGCGAGCATGTTAAGAACAATCCTGGGAACCCTGTGCGGCATGTACAGGGCTTGGGAGAAGAAGGAGGCAGCAGCACACGTGGATAGCTGGGGTACTGCGGGGAAGGACATGACCCACCCAGGGCGGTGAGCCAATGGTGCCTCTGCAGAGACTTCGGCGCTACAGGTTTTATGAAAATGACAGCAAGGAGCTCAGTAAGTGATACCTCGCTGGAATCAGGGTCTCTTTCTCTACATTATGCTGCTCTCAGATCGGAGGGAGCAAACACCTGGTGACAGATTCCCTTTAAATGGCACAAAAACATGAAAGATGACCAACTCTCTAATATATTTACCTCTATTTACTGCCTTCCCCAACCACCCAATGCATTCAGTGCACGCCATATTGTGCACTCAAATTGTAAGCTGCAAGCAGGGCTCTCACTCCTCTTCGTATCTGTTGTATTGTGTTAGGGTACCGTCACACTTTAGCGATGCAGCAGCGATCCGACCAGCGATCTGACCTGGTCAGGATCGCTGCTGCATCGCTACATGGTCACTGGTGAGCTGTCAAACAGGCAGATCTCACCAGCGACCAGTGACCAGCCCCCAGCGACGTGCAAGCGACGCTGCGCTTGCACGGAGCCGGCGTCTGGAAGCTGCGGACACTGGTAACTAAGGTAAACATCAGGTATGGTTACCCGATGTTTACCTTAGTTACCAGCGCACACCGCTTAGCTTAGCGTGTGCAGGGAGCAGGAGCCGGCACTGGCAGCGTGAGAGCTGCGGAGGCTGGTAACGAAGGTAAATATCGGGTAACCACCTTGCTTACCCGATGTTTACCTTGGTTACAGCTTACCGCAGGCTGTCAGACGCCGGCTCCTGCTCCCTGCACATTCAGGATTGTTGCTCTCTCGCTGTCACACACAGCGATGTGTGCTTATCAGCGGGAGAGCAACAATAAAAAAACGAACCAGCACTGTGTGTAACGAGCAGCGATCTCACAGCAGGGGCCAGATCGCTGCTCAGTGTCACACACATCAAGATCGCTAATGAGGTCACAAAAACCGTGACTCAGCAGCGACCTCAGTAGCGATCTCGCTGTGTGTGAAGCACCCCTTACTCTAATGTCTCATATCGTCTGTATATCTCCCCTCTGAATTGTAAAGTGCTGCAGAAGCTGGTGCTCTATACAAGTAAAGATTATTAACCACAACTCTATAATAACCACACACAGGTAGGACACCACGGTCCACTCCTCCAGTATAATAGTAACAGACAGGACACCACAGTCTGCTCCTCCTGTATAATAATAACAGACAGGACACCACAGTCTGCTCCTCCTGTATAATAACAACAGACAGGACACCACAGTCTGCTCCTCCTGTATAATAACAACAGACAGGACACCACAGTCTGCTCCTCCTGTATAATAACAACAGACAGGACACCACAGTCTGCTCCTCCTGTATACAATACAGACAGGACACCACAGTCTGCTCCTCCTGTATACAATACAGACAGGACACCACAGTCTGCTCCTCCTGTATACAATACAGACAGGACACCACAGTCTGCTCCTCCTGTATAATAACAACAGACAGGACACCACAGTCTGCTCCTCCTGTATAATAACAACAGACAGGACACCACAGTCTGCTCCTCCTGTATACAATACAGACAGGACACCACAGTCTGCTCCTCCTGTATACAATACAGACAGGACACCACAGTCTGCTCCTCCTGTATAACAATAACAGACAGGACACCACAGTCTGCTCCTCCTGTATACAATACAGACAGGACACCACAGTCTGCTCCTCCTGTATACAATACAGACAGGACACCACAGTCTGCTCCTCCTGTGTACAATACAGACAGGACACCACAGTCTGCTCCTCCTGTATACAATACAGACAGGACACCACAGTCTGCTCCTCCTGTATACAATACAGACAGGACACCACAGTCTGCTCCTCCTGTATACAATACAGACAGGACACCACAGTCTGCTCCTCCTGTATACAATACAGACAGGACACCACAGTCTGCTCCTCCTGTATACAATACAGACAGGACACCACAGTCTGCTCCTCCTGTATAATAATAATAGACAGGACACCACAGTCTGCTCCTCCTGTATAACAATAACAGACAGGACACCACAGTCTGCTCCTCCTGTATACAATACAGACAGGACACCACAGTCTGCTCCTCCTGTATAATAACAACAGACAGGACACCACAGTCTGCTCCTCCTGTATAATAATAACAGACAGGACACCACAGTCTGCTCCTCCTGTATAATAATAACAGACAGGACACCACAGTCTGCTCCTCCTGTATAATAATAACAGACAGGACACCACAGTCTGCTCCTCCTGTATAATAATAACAGACAGGACACCACAGTCTGCTCCTCCTGTATAATAATAACAGACAGGACACCACAGTCTGCTCCTCCTGTATAATAATAACAGACAGGACACCACAGTCTGCTCCTCCTGTATAACAGGACACCACAGTCTGCTCCTCCTGTATAACAGGACACCACAGTCTGCTCCTCCTGTATAACAGGACACCACAGTCTGCTCCTCCTGTATAATAATAACAGACAGGACACCACAGTCTGCTCCTCCTATATAATAATAACAGACAGGACACCACATTCGGCTCCTCCTGTATAATAGGACACCACAGTCTGCTCCTCCTGTATAACAGACAGGACACCATATTCTGCTCCTCCTGTATAATACATTCCATTAGCAGCTGCTCATTTTTCTTTCACCCATTTATCCTTGCTCTACTCACCTGGAAGAGGCCATGTATCTGACTCCAGGCTGGTATTTGGGTAGATGCTACAATGTATGGGCTCCTTCCAGGTATGGCATAATTTCTGTCACATGATAGGATGAACACTTGTGCAGTAAGGACCTTTGATGACGCCATGACCACGTGATCAGTGTAGGCGGAGCCCGTACTCTGTAGTCCGTCCTCCTGGCTGACTGTGCTGAATCAGCTGGGAGGGGAGGCTCGCTGTGGGTTCAGCCTCCTTACCTCAGTCATGTCTCCAAGCACTGAACTCCTTGTACTTCTGCTTCTTGAATAGTGGTGCTGTGGGTTCAGCCTCCTTACCTCAGTCATGTCTCCAAGCACTGAACTCCTTGTACTTCTGCTTCTTGAATAGTGGTGCTGTGGGTTCAGCCTCCTTACCTCAGTCATGTGTCTGAGCACTGGACACCTTGTACTTTTGCATCTTCTTCCATGGTGGTTGGGTTCAGCCTCCTCACCTCTGCCGGGTCCTTGAGTACTTAAGACCTTGTACTTCTGTGTCTTGTTCCGTGGTGGTGTCAGGGCACAGATTGGGAAAGGTCCGGTGTGGGGCCAAATATACAACTAAGCAGGTAACACCATAACAAACAAGGGGTACATTGTAGCAACGGTGGGCACTAGCGCTAGTAAGAGGGAAGATGGCCACCTCCTACACTTGCCCACTGCTGTACCCTGCACTCCTAGCCAGTCTCTAGACAGGTTCCTCACCCGTCGCCCAGCAGCACCCTGAAACCCTGAAGAGACCCTACATTAGTCCTGGCTAGGGTGTGGGTAGGTAAGGATCACTAGCCCTACCGCTGCACTGAAATAACACACCAGGGAAAGAAGACAGACAGGAAAAGGGAGGGGAGACACAACAAATATCTGCTGCAGTCATCACCACAACTTCAAAAGCAGGATCCTCCACCTCCTTACACCTCCAGGCTAAGCATCCAAATGAATCAGATCAGAGAATAAGGCCTCTGGCCACTGGCATAAAAATCGGTGCGAGTGGAGTGCGATTAAATAAAAAAAAAATAATCGCATTCCACGCGGATCAATATTAGCCTGTGTGTCAGCGCATATGAGTGATTATTTTCTCAGCCTTAATCAGACCGAGAAAACAATCACAGCATGCTGCGATTGTAATGCGAGACTCTTTTCTATCGCACCCATTCAAGTGTATGAGGCGAGAGAAAAAAAACATCGCACTGCACTCGCATTACACCGGTGTACCGTGAGTGCAGGGTGAGAATGGAAATAGCCGGCTACAGAGGAGAGAGGGAGAGAAATCCCTCCCTCCCCCCTTCTCAGAGCCACACCGCCCCCCGCAGCTGAGGTCCGCTCACACAGTCGGACCTCAGTCACAGGGACACTCGCATGACACTCGGCTCTGCTGTACTGCTAGCGTGATCACAGTAATCCTCGTGTGACCCCAGCCTTACTGGCACCCTCTCATGGTAGCAGAGGGTATATAAAGGGACTGGGAATGGTCCCAAACCGGAAACACCTGAGCTACTAACGAGACTGCTTTCTGGCAAGAAATACTGACATTAACCCTCTCTTTCCCAAAGGAAAGAGAATACATTTAAATAGCAGTCTCACAAGCTAAAGTGAGACTCAGAACCTGTCACTAAACTTTTATAAGGCCCGTTTCACACGTCAGTGAAAAACACAGACGTTTTTCACTGACGTGTAAAACACGCACATGTCCCTCCGTGTTCCGTGATTCACGGCACACGTGGGTTGTCTAAGTGCAATCCAGGCTCCGTTCTCCGTGGTCCGTGATTGCACTTAGAGATTAACTCACCTGTGCGCGCTCCCGCTGTCCATGGTGCTGAACGTTCCCGCGGTGCAGCATCCGGCCGGTGGTGACCCCCGCTGCAGCTGCTTCCGGGTCGGCTGTGTCATGCATTCATGAATATGCGCGACAGTAATGAGCCGGCTCAGAAGCAGCAGGCTGCACAGAGCGCCACTGAAGCCGGGTGAGTAAAAATGATTTTTATTTTATATGCACGTTTTTTTCTGGCACGTGTTTCACGGATCACACCACTGCGTGGTCCATGGGACATCAGTGATGCCAGAAAAAAATGGACATGTCTCCGTGCAGCAATCACGCACACGCGGGTACACCGCACGGAGACACGTTAAGTGAAAAATCACTGACGTGTGAGCAGACCCATTCATTATAATGGGTCTGCGTATGTCAGTGATTCTGGTACGTAGAAAAAAAAGCACAAACGTATCAGAATCACTGACGTGTGAAACAGGCCTAACAGAGAGACGACCGTGACAGGTGGTTGAGTTTCAACCTCCCCAAGGCTGGTTTCACATCAGCGTTTTTCTGCCAGTCGGCAGAAAAACACAAAACGCATGTTGCCAGATCCGTTATCAGCTCAATGCAATGTCAATGGACTTGCGGCAAAATGCGTTTGTGTGCGCCTATGTCAGGATCCAGGGATTTGCAGTTTTTTACCATGTTGCAAAAACGCAACATGTAGCTTTTTTTGCCTCCGTCCAAAAACTGCAGCTCACCGGATCCTCTATATTGCAGTAGTAGCTGCAATGTATTTCAATGGGTGCTGGTTCCGTTTTTAACACTTGCGGTTGTATGCGGCTGGATGCTTCCTTTTTGCCGTAATAAACATGGTCTGAAGCACATAGTTATCTTTTAAAATCTTCAAAATCTTTATTTTCAATTAAATTCTATAATATATAATATCTATTTATATATTTATTAAGAAATATATATATTTCTAAATAGATATATAAATGTAAATATATATATATATATATATATATATATATATATATATATATATATATATATATGTATTATAATATCTCTATATATCTATATTTATATTTCACAATATACAGTTTGGTCCAGAAATATTTGGACAGTGACACAATTTTCGCGAGTTGGGCTATGAATGCCACCACTGAGAGTGTTCTGGACTTCAGTTGATGTTGTGAACGGGTTCTTCTTCACCAAAGAAAGTATGCGGCGATCATCCACCACTGTTGTTATCCGTGGACGCCCAGGCCTTTTTGAGTTCCCAAGCTCACCAGTCAATTCCTTTTTTCTCAGAATGTACCCGACTGTTGATTTTGCTACTCCAAGCATGTCTGCTATCTCTCTGATGGATTTTTTCTTTTTTTTCAGCCTCAGGATGTTCTGCTTCACCTCAATTGAGAGTTCCTTAGACCACATGTTGTCTGGTCACAGCAACAGCTTCCAAATGCAAAACCACACACCTGTAATCAACCCCAGACCTTTTAACTACTTCATTGATTACAGGTTAACAAAGGAGACGCCTTCAGAGTTAATTGCAGCCCTTAGAGTCCCTTGTCCAATTACTTTTGGTCCCTTGAAAAAGAGGAGGCTATGCATTACAGAGCTATGATTCCTAAACCCTTTCTCCGATTTGGATGTGAAAACTCTCATATTGCAGCTGGGAGTGTGCACTTTCAGCCCATATTATATATATAATTGTATTTCTGAACATGTTTTTGTAAACAGCTAAAATAACAAAACTTGTGTCACTGTCCAAATATTTCTGGACCTAACTGTATCTATCCAGCGGCGGACTGGAGTACCTGGGGCCCACCAGGAAAAATCAATCTTGGGGCCCACCAGCACCATGCAGTTACCCGTACTGTATATAGCAGGGGTGGGATTCAAATTTTTAACAGGTTCTCTGTAAACCCCGCCCATTTGAAAACAACACCCATTCTGTAACCACACCCATTTTGTTAGCAACACCCATTTTCACGCAATTTCCTCAACGAAAAAATACAAGTAATTTAAAGTAAAATCTCCTTCCCCTTCCTCTCCTGTCCAGCACCAGTTGTTCCAGTCACTGTCAGTCTTATTGTATTAAATGATTTTTCTACAGTTTTTAAAAATTATTACTAAAGGAGCCCTGCTAAAATTGGAATGGACGAGCTTCCCGATACAGATCCCATCCCATTATGGCCTCTTTCCCCATACAGATCCCATCCCATTATGGCCTCTTTTCCCCTGCAGATCTCATCCCATTATGACCTCTTTCCCTTGCAGATCCCATTATGACCTCTTTCCCTTGCAGATCCCATCCCATTATGGCCTCTTTCGCCTGCAGATCCCATCCCATTATGGCCTCTTTCCCCTGCAGATCCCATCCCATTATGGCCTCTTTCCCCTGCAGATCCCATCCCATTATGGCCTCTTTCCCCTGCAGATGCCATCCCATTATGGCCTCTTTCCCCAGCAGATCACATCCCATGTGCTCCTTTTCCCATATAGCTCCCATCTTATGTGGTCCCTCTCCCCATATAGCTGCCATCTTAATGCGGCTCCTCTCCCCATATAGCCACATATAGCTGCCATCTTAATGCGGCTCCTCTCCCCATATAGCCACATATAGCTGCCATCTTATGTAGCCCCTCTCCCCATATAGCCACATATAGCTGCCATCTTTATGTGGCCCCTCTCCCCATATAGCCACATATAGCTGCCATCTTAATGTGGCCCCTCTCCCCATATAGCCACATATAGCTCCCATCTTATGTGGCCTCTCCCCATATAGCCACATATAGCTGCCATCTTAATGTGGCCCCTCTCCACATATAGCCACATATAGCTGTCATCTTAATGTGGCCCCTCTCCCCATATAGCTACATATAGCTCCCATCTTATGTGGCCTCTCCCCATAGTCACATATAGCTGCCATCTTAATGTGGCCCCTCTCCCCATATAGCCACATATAGCTGCCATCTTAATGTGGCCCCTCTCCCCATATAGCCACATATAGCTGCCATCTTAATGTGGCCCCTCTCCCCATATAGCCACATATAGCTCCCATCTTATGTGGTCTCTCCCCATATAGCCACATATAGCTGCCATCTTAATGTGGCCCCTCTCCCCATATAGCCACATATAGCTGTCATCTTAATGTGGCCCCTCTCCCCATATAGCCACATATAGCTCCCATCTTATGTGGCCTCTCCCCATAGTCACATATAGCTGCCATCTTAATGTGGCCCCTCTCCCCATATAGCCACATATAGCTGCCATCTTATGTGGCCCCTCTCCCTGCATCTTCGGCTCACTGAGCGTTTACCTGCTCCAAGCACCGGTGGCCTCTCCTCTGTCTTCCGTCCTCCGATGCGCTCTGCACACTAAGGGTATGTGCGCACTAGGTGTTTTTTTCACACTGCGTTTTTTGTGCGTTTTTGGCTGTGTTTTTGCTCACTGCTTTTTTATGCGTTTTTTTATCCATGAACAATGCCGTTAAAGATTGTTGAAAAAAAAGGTCTGATGTCATTTCCTTCTTCAATATGTTCTTCATTCTCCACTAGTCTATGCAGGAGAGCAGACAGCAGCTGCAGAACCACAAGGCTCAGCATGCTCCATCCAGAACTGTATGCAGGAGTTTTTTGCCCTCCAAAAAAATGACGTGGGCTTCGCCATATTTTTGTATGCTAGCCAGGTACAGCAGGCAGCTATGGGCTGCCCCCAACCCCCACCTGCCTTTTTGTACCCGGCTGGGAACCAAAAATATAGAGAAGCCCTTTTTTTTTTTATTTCATGAATTTCATTAAATAATTAAAAAAAAAATGACGTGGGCTTCGCCCAATTTTTGAGTCCAGCCAGGTACAACTAGGCGGCTGGGGATTGGAATCCGCAGTGCAGGGTGCCCAAGCTTTCTGGGCACCCCCTCTGCTTATTGCAGTCCGCAGCCACCCCAGAAAATGGCGCTTTCATAGAATCGCCATCTTCTGGCGCTGTATCCAACTCTTCCAGCTGCCCTGATGTCTGGTGGCTCGCTGGGTAATAATGGGGTTAGGGCTAGCTGTATATTATCAAGTGGCCTAAGCCCAAAATTCATGATGTCACGCCAATATTAGACATTGCCACCATGAATTTCTAGTAAAGATTAAAAAAAAACACAACACACAGAAAAATATTTTTATTAGAAATAAAACACAACACAATTAGTGACTCCATCTTTATTGAAATAAAGAACCCCCCTCCGCAGTAATCCTGGGCCAAGGGTCCCGCGCCGTCCAATCCAGATCCAATATGTGTCAGGATCAAGGATGTGAATTCCATGACACAGCAGCTGATTGTATAAAAGCCGATTATACAATCAGCTGATGCATCAGTGCAAAAAAAAAAAAATACACACTTCAGTGCAGACTCCTGTCAGACCGATCAATGTAGGCAGTAATCAGCTGATGAAGTCTACTGACGGCATCAGTTGATAGTTAGCCGGCCGGGTAGTAAAAAGCCGGCGTCACCGCTGTCACTGTCACTGTCAGTTGATTTTGATTCCGTCAGGTGACCGCATCAGGTGATCAGCGCCAGGTCCTGCAGCTATCGGAAGTCTGCACAGACCTGGAGCAGGGGTGGCGGTACTGGGAGAGGAGCTGGGAGCGGACATGGCATCGGGAGGCTGCAGACAGATGAGTATGACATTTTTTTCTTTACTGTTCACTTTTGACTTCGCAGCTGCTTCCATCTCCTGCCCGTACATGGCGCCGTTTGGGAGCGGACATGGCGCCAGACGGGAGATGGAAGCGGCGGTGCCGGTACCGGGAGGATTCACACTTCTGTGTTTACTGACAGAAGGAATCCTCTTCCTGTACACGTCACTGTACTACCCACCCCTTGCGTTTAGAACCGCGTTTTTAGTCATAGAGACGCAGCTATATTTGCAATTTGCGTTTTTCATTGCGTTTTTGAACATCTCATTGAACTCAATGGGTGGAAAGCGCAGTGAAAAACGCAGAAATAATTGACATGCTGCATTTTTGTGGTCACCACAAAAACGCAGCTACAAAAAAGTGCTGTGTGCGGACAGCACTTCTGAAAACCCATAGACATTGCTGGGGATGCAATGTCACATAGTTTTCTGCAAAAAAACGCGGTGAAAAATGCCGCTAAAAACGCAGCAAAAATGTCTAGTGCGCACAGGGCCTGACGCTGACAGACGGCAGGAGGAGGAGCTACCTCCCCACACTGCCGTGACCTCTGCAGCGTCAGCACGTCGCTGCACGTCGGGTCAGGGTCTACTGAACCCGAAAG
Source organism: Anomaloglossus baeobatrachus (assembly GCF_048569485.1). Taxonomy (NCBI): domain Eukaryota; kingdom Metazoa; phylum Chordata; class Amphibia; order Anura; family Aromobatidae; genus Anomaloglossus; species Anomaloglossus baeobatrachus. The sequence goes on along the minus strand of NC_134357.1, from coordinate 273,424,493 downwards.
TGCGGCGCATACGGAGCTACAGGGATTCATTTGTGTCAGTGTCTTAAAGAGACACTAACACAAATGAATACAGGGAACCGGATCGCTGGACCTGTTTCTTGCCAGTTCTGGGAACCAGCTGCTATTTTAACAACCAGTTCTCCAGAACCGGACAGAACCGGCTGAATCCCACCCTGACTGTGCAGACATTTCGATGGAATAAGGGTTAATGTTACTGATCTGATTGCTCACAGTCTCCACATGCCCAACCGCCCCTCCCCCCCTGGCCCCCCGTACACCCCCCCTGGGGCCCCTGCTCACTCCCCGGGCCCCCGCACCACCCCCCCGGGCCCCCGCCTTCTATACTCACGTGCTGCTGCTCCTGCAGCCTGGCCTGGGGCGACGCCGGGTCCGTCCTCCGCAGCGCGATGCTGCCAGCACCTGCACAGGAAGGAAGCAGTCATCACTCTGAGACTGCTTCCTCCTGCAGTGTTGCTGGCTGCGCAGATGAGTCAGAGCCGCGCGGCACTGACAGTGACAGCAGGGAGATCGCTCTCCCTGCTTGCCGCTGCAGAGGGAATGGGATTGTCACTAATCATACCGGCAATGTGCCGATATGATTAGTGAAATTACCGGCCTGGAGAGGGCCTCTCACACATATCCATAGAGGCCTAGGGGGCGTGGCGATCAATAGCAGGGGCTCACCGGGGGTTCTCCCGACCTCCTGGTGGGCCAGTCCGCCCCTATATCTATCAATATTCATCTATCTTTATCTATCTATCTATAGCAAGCTAACAATGTCGGTCAATCTCTATCTCTGTCAGTCAGTCTCTCCCTCTCAGTCTCTATTCTCTCTCTGTCGGTCGGTCTCTCTCTCTCTCTCTGTCTCTATCTCTCTCTCTGTCCATGTCGGTCTATCCCTCCCACCCCCTCTCTCATACTCACCGATCCCCGGTCACCAGCGCGGCGCTGCACGGAGTTCACACTGTGGCAGCTTCTCCTCTTTTGAAAAAGCCGGCCGCTCATTATTCAATCTCGTATTCCCTGCTTTCCCCGCCCACCGGCGCCTATCATTGGTTGCAGTCAGACACGCCCCCACGATGAGTGACAGCTGTCTCACTGCAACCAATCACAGCTGCCGGTGGGCGGGCCTATATCATGAAGTAAAATAAATAAATAATTAATTTAAAAAAAACGGCGTGCGGTCCCACCCAATTTTGATACCAGCCAGGGTAAAGCCACACGGCTGAAGGCTGGTATTGTCAGGATGGGGAGCTCCATGTTATGGGGAGCCCACCCCATCCTAAAATATAAGCCAGCAGCCGCCTGGAATAGCCGCATCCATGAGATGCGACAGTCCTGGGACTGTACCCGGCTCATCCCGAATTGCCCTGGTGCGGTGGCAATCGAGGTAATATGGAGTTAATGGCAGCAGCCCATAGCTGCCACTAAAGGGGGCTTTACACGCTGCGACATCGCTAATGCGGAGTCGTTGGGGTCACAGAATTTGTGACGCACATCCGGCCGCATTAGCGATGTTGCTGCGTGTGACACCGATGAGCGATTTTGCATCGCTGCAAAATCGCTCATCGGTGACATGGGGGTCCATTCTCGATTATCGTTACTGTAGCAGTAACGATGTAGTTCGTCTCTCCTGCGGCAGCACACATCGGTATGTGTGACGCCGCAGGAACGAGGAAGCTCTCCTTACCTGCCTCCCGGCCGCTATGCGGAAGGAAGGAGGTGGGCGAGATGTTACGTCCCGCTCATCTCCGCCCCTCCGCTGCTATTGGGCGGCCGCTCCGTGACGTTGCTGTGACGCCACACGGACCGCCCCCTTAGAAAGGAGGCGGTTCGCCGGTCACAGCGACGTCGCCGGGCAGGTAAGTATGTGTGACAGGTCTGGGCGATGTTGTGTGGCACGGGCAGCAATTTGCCCGTGTCGCGCAACAGATGGGGGCGGGTACCCACACTAGCGATATTGGGACCGATATCGCAGTGTGTAAAGTAGCCTTTAGTCCTAGGTTAATCATGGCAGATGTCTCCCCGAGATACCTTCCATTATTAACCTGTAAGTTACAGTAAATAAACACACACATCCAAAAAATCCTTTATTTGTAATAAAAGACAAAAAACAGCAACCTCTTTCACCATTTTAATAAAGTCCCCAAATACCCCTCCATGTCTGAAGTAATCCACAGCGGTCCCATGACGCTTTCAGCTCTGCTACATCGGAAGCTGACAGAGAGCGACACAGACCACGACCGCTCTCTGTGAGCTCCCCGCAGCGACTGAAGTGAGTTGCGCTATCAGCGATGACATCACTCAGGTTACCCGCGGCCACAGATCTCAGCGGGAGGACTTCAGCTGTGGCCGTGGGTAACCTCAGTGACGGCACCGCTGATCGCACGGCTTACTGCAGTCACTCAGGGGATTTGCAGTCACCAATGAGAGCTTCACCGGTGACCGAAAATCAGGCCATGCCACACAGACAGAGCCGCAGGATGACAATGAAGTTGGGTGAAGTTCATCCGACTTCATTCTGATCGTGCGGTTCTGTCTGTGTCTGCTGTCAGCGGCCATTCAGCTCTGCTACATCGCTCTGTCTGTGTCTGCTGTCAGCGGCCATGTAGCAAAGCTGAATGGCAGATGACATACAAAAAACGGATCCGTCAAAACTAAGCAAAAAAACAGCACCCAAACGCATGCAAACGCAAGTGAACAGTCGGTTTTTATGCTGGATCCGGTAGACGGATAGAGTTAAAAATTGTTCAGGTCACTTGCGGTGGCATGCGTTGTACTCCACAAAAAACGGATCCAGTAACATGCAGTTTGCTTTTTTTTGCCTTAACGCAAAAAACGCTGATGTGAAAACAGCCTAAGCCCAGTTTCACACATCCGGCTTTTTGCTGGTTTGTCGGATGCGGCGCACGCCAGTACAGTACGCCAGTGGGAGCCGTACGCTGGGCTGAGTATCAAGCATACCTGAGCACAGCACTGCTCACTTGAGTGGTCTGCATACATAAAGCACCAGAACGCCGAACCCGAACTCTGTTTGTTTGGAAAAGTCTGTGTTCGGTACGAACTCTGAACACTGAACGTTGGAGTCGCTCATCTCTATCAGTGAGGTGTACCATCATCCATCTTTCCTGTCTGCAGTGGTCAGTCACGGCACACAAGATCATATTATGCAGGAGACCAATGTAGTCAGTAAAAATGAATGAGTGTAACACTGCGTGTGTGCACTTGGCTCCTGCAGTGTCAGTGTGGATGCGTAAGGATTCATTTTAGGCAGTGCTGGGTCTGAGTAACCAAGTGCTATCAATGAAGCTGAGGTGGAATGTCAAGTTTGAGTATGTTCTATCATTTAAGTTTTGGAGATGCGCCATACTCCAAATATAAACCAACTGGGACCTGTGCCATATATATGACATGGTTACTTGGGGTCACACACTCACCAGTCTTATTTACTACTGTGTTAATCCTATGTATGTAGCGTGACCCTGATAAATATGCATATTTCAAGAATCCTTCACATCTCTCAGGTTTTTGTTTCATTAATAGATCAAATGAGATATTCCACACAATGCCACCCATGACATCAAATTGGTCTGCATGTCTGTTGTCCAAAAAGGAAGCCTCTTTTAAAGATGATGCACCATAAAGTCTGCAAACAGTTTGTTAAATACAAGATAACTAAGGACATGGATTACTGGAACCATGTGCTGTGGTCTGATGGGACCAAAATAAACTTAATTGGTTCAGATGATGTGAAGCAAGTGTGGTGGCAACCAGCTGAGGAGGACAATGAGAAGTGTGTCTTGCCTGCAGTGAAGCATGGTGGTGGGGGTGTCTTTGTTTGGGGCTACATGAGTGCTGCTGGCTGTTGGGAGCTGCTGTTAATTGAAGGAACCATGATTGTCAACATGTACTGTGACATACTGAAGCAGAACATGATCCACTCCCTTCGGAAACTGGGTGCAGGGCAGTATTCCAACATAACGATCTCAAACACACCTCCAAGACCACCACTACCTAGTTAAAGAATCTGAGGGTAAAGGTGCTGGACTGGCCAAGTATATCTTATCATATCGGACTTAAACCCTATTCAGCATCTGTGTGGCATCCTGGAAGGTGGTGGAGAGCAAGGTCTCGAACCTCCACCAGCTCTGTGATGTCAACATCAAGGAGTGGAAGAGGATCCAGTGGCTCCTGTGAATCTCTAGTAACCTCCATGCAGAAGAGTGTTAAGGCAGTGCTTAAAAATAATAGTGGCCACACAAAATATTGACAATTTTGTCATTTTCACTTAGGGGCATACTCACTTTTGTTGCCAGAGGTATGACATTAATGGCTGTGTTGAATTATTTAACGAGCGCCCCAAATTTTCACTATTTTGCAAGCTGTGTCAAGTATGCGTCATACTTTCAGCGTTGTCCCATGAAAAGATAGAATAAAATATTTACAAAAATGTTAGGGTGTACTCACTTTTGTGATATACTGTACATGAAGCTGCTTGTGGAGACATGAGGCTGGTTGTGGGACCAATATGGGGCAGGCTGTAGAGACATGTGGGTATGACTGTGGGAGCATGAGGGGCAGGCTGTGGTGACATACCCTGTTTCCCCGAAAATAAGACATCCCCTGAAAATAAGACCTAGTAGAGTTTTTGCTGAATTGCTAAATATAAGCCCCCCCGAAAGTAAGACCTAGCAAAGTTTTTGTTTGGAAGCATGCCCGCCGAACAGAACACCAGGGCAAGTTGTACATGGAAATAATGGTAGTATTACCCTTGTGTGTGCCGCACGGTACTTGCATGGACATCTGTGATCTCACTATTACAAAGCATACAAACCACTTCTAGTGCCATGTTTGTTGCGCCCAAACTGATAGATTTTGTGATCAGTAGATTTGTTGTCTCTGTTATTTTGCCTGGACGTCCACCTCTTGGCTTTTGAATGGCTGGATGGACTTCATTTCATATTCTTCCAGCTGTGATGGCACTCGCATGATGCAGTTTGACAATTTTCTTGGTTGAGAGACTGCTGTCAACAAGCTGGTAATGCTGTTTCTCTTTTCTTGGGAAATCTTCTTCATGGCTACTCCTTAATTTGAACCAGTGACCAGAGAGGTTAACATGGTGGGGTGACAGTGTGGAAATATAAAGAGCGAAATGGAAAGCAGTGGTTCCTAAGGGTAAATGGTGTGGCGATTATAGCAGTGTAGCGGTTCTGGCTGATAATGGAAGACAGTGGGATATACACACGTGGTCAAAATTGTTGGTACCCCTCGTTTAATGAAAGAAGAACCCACAATGGTCACAGAAATAACTTGAATCTGACAAAAGTAATAATGAATTAAAAATCTATGAAAATGAACAAATTAAAGTCAGGCATTGCTTTTCAACCATGCTTCTACAAAATTAAAAAAAAAAAATAAACCTCATGAAATAGGCCTGGACAAAAATGATGGTACCCCTGAAAATAATGTGGCAAAAGTGACATGTTAAATCAATATGTGTCCACTAATTAGCAACAACGGTGTCTACAATCTTGTAATCAGTTAGTGGGCCTGTATATAGAGCTACAGATACTCACTGTGCTGTTTGGTGACATGGTGTGTACCACACTCAATATGGACTACAGGAGGCAAAAGAAAGAGTTGTCTCAGGAGATTAGAAAGGAAATTATAGACAAGCATGTTAAAGGTAAAGGTTATAAGACCATCTCCAACCAGCCTGATATTACTGTGACTACAGTTGCATATATTATTCAGAAATTTAAGATCCATGGGTCTGTAGCCAACCTCCCTGGACGTGGCTGCAGGAGGAAAATTGATGACAAATCAAAGAGATGGATAATACAAATAGTTACAAAAGAACCCAGCAAAACTGCAAAAGAGATTAAAGGTGAACTTCAAGCTCAAGTAACATCAGTGTCAAATTGCACCATCCGTCATTGTTTGAGCTGAAGTTTACTTCATGGAAGACAACCAAGGAGGACACCATTGTTGAAAAACAAATCATAAAAAAGCCAGGCTGGAATTTTCCAAACTACATGTTGACAAGCCACAAAGCTTCTGGGAGATTGTCCTATGGACAGATGAGACAAAAATGGAATTTTTGGCAAAGGACATCAGCTTTATGTTCACAGACGGAAAAATGAAGCATATCAAGAAAAGAACACGGTCCCTACTGTTAAAAATGGAAGAGGCTCTGTTATGTTCTGGGGCTGCTTTGCTGCATCTGGCACAGGGTGTCTTGAATCTGTGCAGGGTACAATGAAATTTCAAGACCATCAAGGGACTCTAGAGAGAAATGTGCTGCCCAGTGTCAGAAAGCTTGGACTCAGTCACAGGTCATGGGTCTTACAACAGGATAATGACCCCAAACACACAGAAAAAAAAAAACAAGAATGGCTAAGAGGAAAACATTGGACTATTCTGAAGTGGCTTTCTATGAGCCCTGACCTAAACCCTATTGAGCATCTTTGGAGCTGAAGCATGCCATCTGGAAAAGGTAACCTTTAAACACGAGACAATTGGAGCAGTTAGCTCTTGAGGAGTGGGACAAAATACCTGTTGAGAGGTGCAGAAGTCTCATTGATAGTTACAGGAATTGTTTGTTTGCAGTGATTGCCTCAAAAGGTTGTGAAACAAAATATTAAGTTAAGGGACCATCATTTCTGTCCAGGCCTATTTCATAAGTTTTATTTTTAAAAAAAAATTTGTGGAAGCAGAAAAGCAATGTCTGACTTTCATTTGTTAATTTTCATAGATTTTTTTTATTTATTATTACTTTTGTCAGATTCAAGTTATTTTTGTGACCAATGTGGGTTTTTCTTTCATTAAACGAGGGGTACCAACAATTTTGACCACGTGTGTAGATCATTAAGGTGGACAGTGAGGAGGGCATATACCATAGAAGACTTATTTAGGTCATACTATGAACACGGATTGTTATGCTCAGGGCATTTTATAACCCTTATTTTTAAGGGCACCGTGTGGGGATGTACTGCAGAAGACCGGAGAAGAGGTAATCTCAAGAAAACGTTTTGGACGTAAAAAGTCATCATGCCGTCTGGACAAGATGGAGACAAAAAGAAAGAAATTACTCAATTAAATATGTCACCTGTAAAGTACCTGGATGTAAATATTTACTTATTGATACTCTGACCACTAGTGATGAGTGAGCGTGCTTACCACAGCTCGTTACTTGATCGAGCCTCGAGCATCAGAGTTTTAAAATGCTTGCGTCCGTCATTGATTTACATTATACTCTGTACTCAAGTCGCGTCAGAGCTCCTGGATGTTCGACTGAGTAATGAGCAGTGGCAAGCAAGCTCCCCATCACTCCTGACTATGTCTCATCAGTACTGTGGTCCCTGTATGGTCTGCAGTCTGATAAATTCTGACAACAACTCCCAGTATCTCCTTACCACGGTTAAGGGCATACTGGGCATTGTAGGTTCATGAGATACAAATGTATGTATATGGATCTGACTTGACATTACAATTGATTGCTGTACTAAGCTTGGTGATGTATTCATGTACTGATGGTGATTCTGTTGACATGTACTGATGATGGTACCGTACTTTTGTTGTATTTATTTACATACAGTAGTTCTTGTGATGAATTCATGTACTTATTGAGGTTCTGGTGATGCAGTAACACTTTAACCCCCGGGCGATTTTCCATTTTTTCCGGACTTTTGTGGGTTTTTTTGCTCCCCTTCTTCCGAGAACTTTTTTATTTTTCTGTCTACCTTGCCATATGAAAGCTTATATTTTGCAGGACGAGTTATACTTTTGTACTTTTAAATGAAACCATGAGTTTTACCATATAGTGTACTGGGAAACGGACAAAAAATTCCAAATGCGGAAAAATTGCAAAAAAAAAGTGTGATCACACTATTGTTTTTTAGGTATTTTATTCACTGTGTTCACTATATGGTAAAACTGATGTGTCAGTGTGATACCTCAGGTCAGTACAAGTTCATAGACACCAAACATGTATAGGTTTACTTTTACCTAAGGGGTTAAAACAAATTCAAAACCTTGTTTTTTTGTGCCATTTTCCAAAACCCGTTTCATTTTTGGGATATGGGTCTCAGTGATGGTTTAGTTTTTGCGTGTTGAGCTGACATTTTTAATGGTACCAATTTTGCGCAGATGCTATGTTCTGATCGCCTGTTATGGCATTGTGCGCAAAATTTGTGGCTAACAAAAAACAATTTTGCCATTTGGAATTTTTTTTACCTTTTTTTTTATTTTACTAGTCCCCCTAGATTATTATAAGGGTCAGCAGTCTGATTGCTTGTTCATTTCTCCTGATCATAGCTGCACAGCTCAGACCAGGAGAAATTCTGCTCTCTCTGACAGCCAGCGCCCTGCCGGCTGTAAGAGGAAGTGAGTCAAGATAGCAACGGGAGTCATCACCTGACCCTGTCCTGCCATGGCAACTATCGGCTCCCCGTGATCACGTCTAAGGGGTTAACAGGCGTGAGTGGATCGCAGATCCACCCGTGCCTGGTAGCCGCACATGTCAGCTGTTGAAATCAGCAGACATGTATGGGACTCACCGCCGGCTCACTGCAGCAGTCGGCAGTGATTACACTGACATTATCTAGAATGTACCCAGTACGTCCAATGTTGGTAAGAGGTTAATATACTGATAGTGGTTCTGGTGACATATTCATGTACTGATGGTGGTTTTGGTGACGTATTCATGTACTGATGAGGTGACTGGTGTATTTATTTAAGGATGCTGGCTGTTGTGATGTGTTCATGTACTGATGGAGATTTATGTGATGCATTAATGTACTGATGGTGATTGTGGAGCTGTTCTCATGTACTGATGGTGGTTCTAGCGACCTATTTATTCACTGATTATGATTCTGGTACTGTATTTATGTAATATTGATGGCTCCGTGTTACGCTCCGGGGATAAAGGTAGCGAGTGATGGTGTAGAAGTGAACCCTCTGGACCACAGGGGAACCCGGACCTACCCTATGGAAGGAGGGGCTTGACTAAGTGTCCACCGCTAGGCAGAACACGAAGTGCTACTCCCAGGGCAGTGACCATGACTGTGGCAGCTGAGTGGGACAGGGCGACAGCAGGACTGGGGGAACAGCAACTCAGAGCAGCACAAGGAGCACAGTCCTGAAGAGGAATGGACAGGACGGGCACCAGCAAACAGAGGACACCAAGCACAAAACACCATGCGCAGGACGTCAGGCACGGGTCATCAGATGGTACAGGTCATCAGGTGGCACCAGACATCAGCCACGGATCATCAGCTGGCACAGGTCATCAGTTGGCCCTGGTTGTCAGGCACGAATCATCAGCTGTTACAGGTCATCAGGTGGCAACGGACATCAGGCATGGATCATCAGCTGGCACAGGTCATTAGGCGGCCCCGGTCATCAGGCACGGATCATCAGCTGGTACAGGTCATCATCTGGCACCGGATATTAAGCACGGATCATCAGCTGGCACAGGACATATGGCACAGATCCTGGAGCCAAAGACCTCAGGTTTCATCCACAGCAGGATAATGCCAGCACAGCAGGTACTTCCAGACTTCAGGTTCAACATGAAAACACGATTTATTCACAGGATATAGCATGACAAGCATACATAACATGGCAGGAGAGCAGGATAAACCATAGGACATCAAATACAAAACACATGGACTAGGCTGGAGTCTAAGAACATGCCGGTGACTGAATACGCCGGTCCCTGAATACGCTGGTACATGAGTATGCCGGATCCATGGTTAACCGGACTACAAACAGGTAAGCAGTTTCAGACAGGTGATAGGACTCAGGCAGTACACCGGGCTACGGCAGCAGCAGACTCCAAACCTATGGCAGCACAGACTGCACAAACACACAGTTCAACCACAAAAAAATGATTTGCAATGCTCTGGTGCCTCCCATAAGGAGAAGGAGCCTTAAATAGCTGGTGCCTCCCAGCAATAGCCTGGAGACACCTTAGCATGGTGCGCACACCTCCCTATAAAAGAATAGAAAATGTGCGTGCGCGCCTCCTAAGCTGGAGTGCAGGAACCACACAAAAGATGTGTGTAGCACCCAGGGATATGGGGTACTCGGTTCCGGGTAGTGTACATCCTGGGAATGTCACGATGGTTGCCGTTACCCGGTTCCATGCCCTGGGCCCTTTTTGTAATGGGGGTATTTACAGGGGATATTTGAATAGAGTTATTTGTGACGCCACTTGCGGTGTTGCGGCTAAGTATAGGGAGCCACCACTGCAGAATGTCTCTACTGGGGCTGGTGGTATTGCAGCTAGTGTGGTACTCAATCCGCAAGTAGGGTATTGCCCCAGCGGGTGTATGGTGCGATGGGCGTTGGAAGAAGGAGTCCAGACAGGTATTCGGTGCAACTGGTTTTACTCACTTTTCTCATGATGTTAACTGGTTGCCCGAGGCCAGCTGGTTTCGCCTCCAGGTCCCCTTCGTCCCAGTGCCAGTCTGGTTCTCTGGTACCTTCTTTCCATGCACCTGTCTCTGGTAAGTGGGTCTTTGTGGTATGGAACACTGGGGGTCCCCGGTCTGTGGTTTGTTCACTTCTGTCCGCCTGACGGTAGCATGAACCCTGTGGGGTTGGAGTCTCTGGCCCTGTCCCCGGTTCTATCTTTGCTACTGAGTCTTCGGATTCTTTAGGGTCCGCAAGGTCCTTGATGGTCTCTGTTGCTGTGCAGGTGTTAACAGGTCAGCTTGAAGCTCTTTCCTGTCCCAGGGTTCTGTACCCTATCGGTGCATAGTTCCGGGAGTACTCCACCGTACTCCACTGGCAACCACCTCTCCTGGGCACCAGGTCACCGTCAACCCGAGTCAGGACGTTGCTCAGTCACACTTTCACACTTCCACTGTCTGACACTTTCTGACTACTCTCCACAGTCTGCCCCTCCCACATGGTCAACTAGTGGACTGGAGTGGCTCCACCTCTAGGTGGCCATCCATTGGTCCCACCCTAGCTAAGTACCAATGTATGGAGAATGGTTGAGGAAAACTGGGATTACCTGGGTTTCTGTTGTTACCGGCACTGGGGTTAGGGGTCCCTAAGAGGGTAGGCCAAGCATCCTTGTGGGGATGCAGAATCTTGTAGCACCCTGATGGTCTCAGGGGCGCTACTTGTGCATGTCTTGCAGCCCAGGCAGGAGCAGAGCCAACAATCACGTGGGAATCCACGGGGGTACTGAGTCGGGGAATGCACTTACACCAGGACGGCAGAGAAGAGAGAAGCAAGTACACTGCGCAAGGCGCAGAGGAGCACCAGTGTATTAGGAGAGCCGGCGCTACACTGACACTCACATGGGCATCCACAGGTGGACGAGTCGGGGACTGCACCACAGGTGGGTGGTGGAAATGAGGGAGACCAGGGGTACTGCTTGAGAAAGCAGAAGAGCGCTGGCATACTAGGGGAGCCGGCGCTACACTATGGTGTTCTATTTATATACTGATGATGATTTTGGTTTTGTATTCATGTACTGATAATGAATCTGGTGATGAAGATAGCACCAGAATCATCATTACTACATGAATACATCACCAGAGCCATCAGTAGTACATGAATACCGCACCAAGACTACCATCACTACATGAATACATCACCAGAGCCATCAGCAGTACATAAATACAGTATCAGAAAAATCATCACTACAAGAATACATAATCAGAACCACCATTAGTACAGGAAAATGGTACAAAAATGTAATGCCTGCCTGGATCAAGAGACTCAGGGGGGATGTAATGGACAGACTAGAGGGAAGCCACTCACCAAGCAGGACCCCCAGAACCCTGAAACCCTTTAACCCCTATACAGGGATTTGGAATTACACAGGGCCCTGGAGATCACTACCTGTGGAAGGCTGCAGTCCGATGAGAGTAGTCGTCAGGCAGGGTCAAACCAGGAATAGCAGAACAGGGACAGAATCGGCAGGCAAGGACGTAATCAGAAAACGGAGCAGAGGTCAAATCCGGATCGGGCAGCGAGGTACAAAAACAGCAGGCAGAAGGGTAGTCAGAAAACACGCAGAAGTCAGCACACAGGAATCACAAAACAGAATAGGGCGGACCAGGCGCCAGGAAATCAGAACTATCTCTGGCAGTGGTCATGTGACAGGAGGGGGAATAAGAAGGGTGTGGTGTCTTCCTATTGGCTGTAGCTGAACGCTGGCAACTTCAGCTGGAAGACACACACCACCCAGCAGTCAGCCAGCGGTACTGCAGATCCCAAGATAACCCAGCCCAGTGGATGATCGGAGCCTGCGCCCACTGGTGCCGCTGGCATCGACTCCTCTCCCATCACCAGGACCATCCATGGCAGGAACACGGCGTCGCCTGGTGATCGGAGCAGAAGTCGCTGGAGCAGACTCCGGTGGTGACGTAACAAAAAAAAACACCATCAGTACATAAAAACTTCACCAGAACCACAATCAATACAGGAATATGGCACCAGAACCATCATCAGCACAGGCGTACGACACCAGAACCAACATTAGTTTTATTGCAAACTTTATTTGTCACATGACGGATGTAAAAACCCTCATACGTATCCCTTTATCTATAGTGGGGTCTGTTTAGTTTCCATTAGGATATCTGCCAAATGCTGGACACCTTAAATAAATTTCCTTTAAGATTAAGTTGTAATACTTGTGGGTGCGAGCAAGAGTGGATCCATTGGGCCGCAGTACACGGTACACCTGAGGGGTGTGAGTAGGCGACCACAGGGTATTCACCAGGGTCTCTGATAGTGAGGATGGACTAGGCCACCGGTAGCCACCAGGTATATCAAAAACACTGGCCCACACATCCAACAGGTGTGAATAGATGTTAGCTGAAAACACATAACTACAAAACACATACAGCTGCACACTAAAATGCTAACAATGAATAAGGGAACTCTAGTATTGCATTACTGCTATAGGAATATTTGAAAAAAAGAGATACTTAGCTTATGTATTGGCCAATGCATGTGAGTCCGGTCACCAAGGCAAGGTAATCTCTATATACCAGGAACCTAACTTAAAATGTCTCTATCTGGGTTAAAAACCTACATGTCTGGACAGCTAAGCTCCAGCTTAAAGGGGAATGAACACAGCCTTGTTACAGGGCAGAGTGCTCAATCAGAAAGAACTGCACTACAAATATACAAAAAGACTGAGCCGTACATCCAACAGGTGTGAACAGGTGTTAGCTGAAAACACATTATAACTAGAAAACACATTAAGCTTTACGCTAAAATGCTAACAATAAATAAGCAAACACTAGTATTGCATTACTGCTATAGGAATATTTGAAAAAAAGAGATATTTAGCTTATGTATTGGCCAATGCATGTGAGCCGTCACCAGGCTGTATTCATTCCCCTTTAATGATTCAGCAGGCTCATCCGGTATGGAACGATGCGGCAGTAGCGGCCGGTACTACGAAAGAAACAGGTGTAAATAACACAGCAGCAGCACATAGATAAGAGACCTGACCAACTAGCAACGCTTCTCTTAGATTAGACCATCTTGCCCAGGTACCTCCCATAGAGGAAGTGTTGCGGGCGGGGGGACAGACCACAGCAGGGGGCTGGTCGAGACGCTCAGATCCGGGCGGTTGCTGTGGCTCGAGTGGCAGCCTGAGCTGGGCTCGTGCAGCCGTCCGTCGCCCACAAGTGAAAAAGGGGGGTTATTTACAGGGGAGAGTTTGTCAGTGACACCACCCGTGGGTTGCGGTGATTGTTGGTGACACCGCCGCTGCCATATTATGAGGTGACGGGGACTGATGGAGCAGGGCAGCAGGATGGTATCCCCTCCACTGGTAGGGGATGTGTTGTCTCGGGGCCCAGGTGTAGGTGGGAATGCTGGGACGCAGTCTGCAGGGTTGGACCGGATGATACCGGTGTACTCACTATTTTGGAATAAAGTCACACAGAGTCCAGATAGTAAACCAAGTGCCGGAAACCGGTAGCCTCCAGAGGGGTGTGCTCGAGTCCCGCACACCGGTAGACAGAACGGGGGCCCTTCCTCCTGCACTTTTGTGTTGTTGTCTTGTGTGTTGACTAGTCCACATGAAACGGGAAAAGTCCACTCCTGGTGACTTTTCTGTGGGAGCTGTGGCCCGCGAGAGCTGACCCTTGGGATTTTAACAGGCACTTGCTGACGCCCTATCCCACGCGTTGGGCTTCCGTCTCGCTCTATCTGGGCTGCTAGTGGGACAAGACTTGGAATCTTGTCCCCTGCTGGTTAATTGGAAAGGTGCTTGCAGCTGTCCTCGCCCTAGGGTCCAGGTACCCCGACTGTGCACGGCCTCCGGACCGGATTCTCGCTTTCGGCACCGGCGGGCTACAACCCTGCCCCAGTCCACTTAAGGTCTCCCACTACCGGATCTTCATCGCCTGTGGCCCTGCTCTGCCCTCTGCCACCTAGTCAGCTCAGGTAGTCCAGTAGTCCGGGAGCTACAACCCCCGACTACCACTTCACTCCTCTCACTTCCACTGTCTCCTCTCAACTCTCCAGAACTCAACTAACTCTGCCCCTCCCAGAACACCTCAGAACCCCTAGGTGGGCGTCACCATCTGCCTGGCCCCGCCCACTGGTGTGTCCCTATTGTCCTGGGGGAAGGTGACTAGGCTTTTGTGGCTGGTGTTTGTGCCTGTGTGGGGGTGTGTTGGAAGGCCAAGGAGGAGTGAATCCTGCATCTGGAAGATGGATGCAGTCTTCTGTTAAAACCTGATTTTGTCAGGGCGTCACAGAAGGATGGACTGGGCTTCCGGTAGCCAGCAGGTGACCCTCAGGGAGATTCGGTCCTGAATCAGCTGGTCCCAGGGGTAGGGACAATAACAGTCTCAGATATGGCGGATACAGCCGGAACGGCCGATGCAGCAGGCTCGACTAGTATGGATTGATGCAGCTGGAGAGGTCGGTACAGCAGGTTCAGGTTCGGCCAGTATGAAATGATGCGGCCGGAGCAGCCGGTACAGCAGGCTCAGCCAGTACAGCCAGTATGGAATGATGCAGCCGGAGCAGCTGGTACTGCAGGGTCGGCCAATATGGAATGATGCAGCAGGAGCAGCTGGTATGGAACAATGAAGCAGGAGCAGCCGATACTATGAAACAGACAAGTGTAACTAACACAGCATCAGCACATAGGTAAGGCACCTGAACAACTAGCAACGCATCTCTAAGATTAGACCATATTGCCCAGGCACCTCCCATAAAGGCGCCATAGGTTGTTAGGGCGCACTGACCCTTTAGGAATAGGTGCGCGCGCACCATCCTTAAGTGTGTTCCCAGTAGGCCTGTGCAACGTGTGCAGGCCCTAAAAGCCGGAAACAGGAACCAAGGACCTAGAAACCAATGCTGTGTGGCGAGGAGGGTGAATGTACTTGTGTCCCTACTGGGGCAAGACAGTTCGGGGACACCGGTTATGGCTTTACATAAGTTATATTAGTTGCCATGACTGTCGTTTTGTCTGATATTATGATACAGGATGTCAGAGATGGATATTGTTATTTGTCCCTTGTATTGTGTAAATGGTTCCCAAACAATGAATGATTCTATTATAACTTTGAAAACGCACTCCCTCTTGGGCCACAAACATAGAGTACAGCACTTTTGTTACCTTTTTCCCTAAAAAATACCAGAAAAAGTAAATAATTCTAGTGAAGTGGTCATCTGAGCTTGTTGCCTGACCATTGGAGAGGGGGTGCATTAGGGGTCCTTTTAGCTTAGTCTCTGATCCATTTCGTTACTTGGGGGTGAGGGTTTTTTCATGTAATTTATACAAGTAATACCTATGTCATCATCGTTCTGCACCAAGCAACCGGCGAAAAGGAAGGGACGGGAAACTCTGTGTCGAGGGAAAGGGAAAATGGTGACACCCGGCCAAACCTACTGCTAGTCCCTAGGTTGAGCTCTTCATCAACCCCAGTAAGCACTATAGACTACACAAGAAGGACACACAAGGGAAAGTGCATGAACTACTTATCTACAAATGACACAGGTAGAAATTCTGTAAAGTTTTCAGCAATGTTACTACAGAGGAGTACAAGCCACATGCTTGCAACCAAGGCTTGAATGAACTGAAAAATATCACCAGCACCAGACCAAGGAAAGAAGGGGTATTTACGGTAAGCACCAAGAGAATGCTGATGATAAGCAGCTGGATGGAAGTCGAGCCCCTGTTGGGTCCAAAAGGGGAAGAGATGAATACAGCAGGAAAGCTACCTTTACCAATGAATACTGACAGCAGGAACAATGTAAAGTCAAGGAGCTATACACTGTGACCTTCTATGGCCAGAAACCACATAACTGCCTGTCACACATAACACACCTGTTCTTTATGAGCACGTTTACCCTTTGGCCAATCACAGGTGACTGATCTCGTCTAATAGATGTTGGTCACTACACACTGATGACAGCGCTGATCACATCTACACTCATTATTAGTACAAGGTAGCAGGGTCTGGTTTAGAGACTGGTCTAGAGGGAGAGGGCCTGACAATACTTACCTCTTAGACTAGGTTCACATTTCCGTCAATTTCTATCAGTCATAATCCTCGGCTCTGGTAAACAACGGAATCCGTTTGGCGGATTCCGTTGTTCCCATAGACTTATATGAGCGGCGGATTGGGACTGATGATGCTGCGTTGCATTCTCCGCCCGACTGATCAGTCGTGGAATGACTGACTGCCGGGCAGAAGGAACGCAGCCTGTAACGTTTTTTAAGCAGCGAAATCCGTAGGATTTCGCTGCGCATGCTCTCTCTGGCTCCCTGCACACATAACCAAGGTAAATATCGGGTAACCAAGCAAAGTGCTTTGCTTAGTTACCCGATTTTTACCCTGGCTACGTGTGCAGGGAGCTCGACACTTCCCCGCTCGGCCTCGCCCCCTCCTGCACTCCACATGTACACACGCACACACACTCACACTCACCTGTCCCAAGCCATGCAGTCACCGGCACTGACGTCCACAGCGCCATGGCCCCACTCGGCTCCACCCACCCCGACCCCCGCACACAATCTCGGCGGCTGAACGATCAGCTGATCACCCGGCGGCCGGCACCTGTGAGCGATCAGCTGATCACCTGGCGCCCGGCTCCTGTGAGCGATCAGCTGATCACCCGGCGGCCGGGAGATCATCTGTTCGCTCTCAAAAGCCGGCCGGCTAATGTGAACGATCAGCTGATCGTTCTCTCTTTTACAACAGAGTCCGACAATGAATTCTAATTCTTGTCATATGTTGTACAACGCATCAGTCACAAGCGTCAAGCAACGCATGTGACTGATGGATAACAACGGAAATGTGAACCTAGCCTTATGGAGGAGCTCTATAAATGGTAACATGAAGACACTACAGGTGGCTATACAGCTTCAATAGGCAGTGGCGTTTTTACGTATGGGGTGTGGCTTATATCCAGCTATTCTGCACAACTGTACCAAACATATACCCACTTAGTTTAGCCAACCTTCTCATTAGGAAGGGGTGAGAAAACCAAAGCTATTCACCGCTGGAGGCATTATATATCTCATGAGGAATAAGGTTTTCGGCATGTTAAAGTGCAATATTACAGATCCTTTTCTTTCTGACATCTGACAAATATAGGGTGCCCCCTGAAAAGGATCTGAAGGAACAGTTGCACTACAAGTAAAGATTTTACATATTGCTCTCTAAAAGCAATAAATGTTAAAGGGCTTGTCCGCTAGTCCAGTTATGAATTAATAACAACTATACCCACTTCTGATGCCATTCCAGTGGTGTCAACACTGACTCTTCAAGGGCATGACATTGTTATGTCATGGGATCCCAGCGGCCAATCAGTGGCAGCTTCAGGGTCACCTCCTAGTTGATACACAAAGGAAATTAAAGCTGACTGCTGCTCTCAACTCCTTCAGATGTCTGATTTGCCCAAAGGAGGGGACCATGAAGTAGCCACTGATTGGCCGCAGGGATTATGTGATGTAATAATGTCTTGCTAGCCCCAGGAAAGCCAGTGCCAATACCAATGAAGCGACCCGGAAGGGGAGTATAAATAGTGTTATTTTATTAGGGGAAAATATACTCTTTGAGAAGGGGTTGTCCGAGTAGTGGACAACGCTTTAATATTTCTGCAGTAGGCAGACCCAGAATTGAAAAAAGTGGCAATCAGGGGGCACAGGGATTTTTACAAGGTACCGTGTGTCCCAGAAAATAAGACCTACCACAAAAATAAGCCCTACAGGATTTTCTTTGCCCTTTTTTGAAGTATGCCTAACATATAAGCCCTACTCCAGAAATAATCCCTAGTTGCTGTTAAATAATGAAGTGTCCGGGCAGCAGACAGCCCCCCTCCCCCCAAAAAAAATAAGTGCCGATGATGGATGGGCTCTCCCACAGTGATGTGAATTGTAGTCAGGTCCCTCGCTGTTCCGCTCACACACACACACATTGGGTCCAGTATCTGTTCGCTTTCTCACACACAGATCGGGTCCGATATCCCTCCACTCTCACACACACACATCATCAGGTCCAGTATCTATCCGCTCTCACACACATCAGGTCTAGTGTCTATTCAATCTCTTGCGCACACACACATACACACTCAGATCGGATCTGGTATCCCTCTGCTCTCACATATACACATCAGGTCCAGTATCTGTATCAGTGCTCTCTCTCACACACACACACACACACACGGGTCCCGCAGCCGGCTGCAGTGTTTCTCCCCGGACAGGTGATGGCGGCTGTCTTTAACTGCACCTTGATGTTCTTCTGCTGACTACTATGGATTCCCAACGGTAGTCCGCTCCCCGGTGTATGGGTACCGGAGGAGCCCGTTTGCCCGCAGACGCTGGCCCTTGGGTCTCTAGCCTTAGGCGGTAGCTGTATACCCTCACGGTGTGGGCGGTTGCCTTCAATCGGGACTTTTGCTGCTGTGAAACCCCTGGGGTTCCAGTCACATTCGGATCTGACTATTGTCGGCGGCTCCAAGCCTGGTCGGGGTCCGATGGCCCTCCCTGTGTGTGCTGGCTTCACTTCGCTCCCCGGTCCGTACCGGCGGGCCGTCGCCCGTCCCCGATCCTACGGTTCCGCATCGCTACACCACTCCTGCAGACGGCCACCACCGTCTGCCAACCTTGCTGTCAGTGCCTGGGCCACAAACCCAGACGCCCAAGTGCGTGTTCCTCTCACTTCAAAACTCCAACACTAAACTCTCCACTCCTCACTTCTGACACTTTTCCCGCCTCCAGGCCTGTGAACTCCTCGGTGGGTGGAGCCAACCGCTTAGTTCCGCCCCACCTGGTGTGGACATCAGACACTGGAGGGAGGCAACAAGGGTTTTTGTTTGGCTGTTGTCCCTGTCTGGTGGGGGTGGGGGGTCTTTGTATGTTATCTGTGACGACCTGGCTAGGCCAGGGCGCCACATATCCACCTTGGTCCACGCTGACAGCAAACGGGCCAGAAAGGGGAGAAAAGACAGCTGCGACTTCCCTGGATGAATCCCACGGTACTTCAAGTCAGGGGTTGTCCGAAACAAGAAGTGCTAGGAAGGTGAGTCAGCAGTCACCCCTATACCAGCCTGAAGGATACCTGGTTCCCTCTGGTCTATCTCAGTATCGCCCGGGTTACCTCACAAAACCAGCTGAATGTGAGTAAACAAGTTGAAAGACATTTCTGGACTGAGACTGAGTTATTCTGCGACCTGTTGTTCCACACACATACACCCGAGCACCTGGGGCCAACCTCACTCTCGGGAGGCCAAACCACCAGACTGCAGACACCATCAGCCCCCGACGCTCGTTAAAACTGCAGTGGCGGTCACCCATCACCCTGACCACAAAACCGAGAGTGGCGTCACGACTCCTATGAAAGTGAACCTGACATACCTGTTGCCAGAAGTGTCCCTAACGAGAAGTCCCCGCAGTGTCCCACAGGCGACCGCTGCAGCGCTGTGGTGGGCGACTCACATCTAGTGGTCAGCTCGGATGTTTAGGTTTTGAAATCCAAGAAAGTAAAGTTTATAAAATTGGCAGCTTCTTGAGTGACAGCAGCTGAGGATCAGATAATATCTGGGGGGGAAATCATAGTTATCCCCTCCCCCTGTTAGAATTAGCATACGTTTTATACAATTGATGTAAGTTTTCACTTCCAGTTCCTGTGGTGAGGTCATACACATGTGACCAGAAGAGTCAGGGCCTCAGCCAATAGGAAAATGTTATTTCGTGGAACCAGCTTTGATGGCTGAGAACCAGCCCCTTCTGGTCACATGGGTATGACCTCACCACAGGTCCTGCAGGTCAAAAATTAAATTGATTGTATAATACTTATGCTAATTCTAACAGGAAGGAGGGGATAACTCTGCATACCCCCCAGATATTATCTGATCCTTTGCTGCTGTCACTCAAGAAGCTGCCGATTTTATAAACTTTACTTTCGTGGATTTCAAAACCTAAACATCCGAGCAGACCACTAAAGGTATGTATAGAATCAGCCTGATAGTGCCAGTATAGGACTGGCTTTAACTTATACAGGAAAATCCTGGTGATTGGTTCTCTTTAAGGATCAAGAGGATCAGGATCTCTGACAAGTTATAACTGGTGGCTAAACAATATAATATAGTGGGTATACGTTGCTGTCAGGCGTGAAACCTCCACCACAGGTCTCTCTATTAGGCCTAAAACACACTTCCGCATAAAAAACGTCCGTGTGACACGGTCCGTTTTTTGGGTCCATGTTCCGTTTTTTTGTGGCGTTTCTCCGGTACGTATGGCATCCGTGTGATGGCGTGTGCGAGCCGTGTGTACGTGTAAAATGTCCGTGTTTGTGTGTAAAATGCCCGTGTATGTGTACGTGGAATGTCCGTGTGGAATGTCCGTTTGTGTGTTGCACAATGTCGTTGATACATGTCGGCTGACCGCAGACAGAGTTGCGCAATGAGAATGAACTCGGGTGAACTTCACCCGACTTCATTGTCATACCGCGGCTCTGTCTGTGTGCCGCGTACTGATTAGCGGTCACCTGTGAAGGATTCACCAGTGACCGCTAATCCCCCGAGTGACTGAAGTGAGTAGCCCTCTCTCATACTTACCGCTCCCCAATCACCAGCGCGGGGAATAGCGTGATCAGCTGAGCTGTCACTGAGGTTACTCGCGGCCAACGCTGAATACAGCTGATCGTGCTATTCCCTTCATTAGCTGCGTGGAGCTGACAGGAGCGGCGGTGTCTTCTGCAGCTCCGGTCACCTTCATGCAGCACAGCTGGATGCGACGCTGGATCATCCTGGATTACGCCGGACATGGAGGGCTTTTTCGGGCTTATAAAATTGGTGAACAAGGCAATTTGTTAGTGTTTTTTTTTCTAATAAAGGATTGTTCGGGTGTGTGTGTTTATTTACTGTAATTTACAGATTAATCATGGAAGGTATCTCGGGGAGACACCTGACATGATTAATCTAGGATTTAGTGGCAGCTATGGGCTGCCAAAAACTCCTTATTACCCCGAATGCCAATGCACCAGGGCAAATCGGGAAGAGCCGAGTACAGTCCCAGAACTGTCGCATATAATGTATGCGGCAATTCTGGGCGGCTGCTGACTGATATTGTTAGGCTGGGGGGCTCCCCATAACGTGGGGCTCCCCATCCTGAGAATACCAGCCTTCAGCCGTATGGCTTTATCTGGCTGGTATTAAAATTGGGGGGCACCGCACGCCTTTTTTTTTAATCATTTATTTATTTATTTATTTTACTGCACAGTATAGACACGCCCACCGGCTGCTGTGATTGGGTGCAGTGAGACACCTGTCATTCAGCGTGGGGGGCGTGTCTGACTGCAACCAATCACAGGCGTCTGTGGGTGGGGAAAGCAGGGAATACAAGATTATTTAATGAGCGGCTGGCATATTCAAAGTAATTGTTGCCGCGTATTCTCTGCACAGCTGTTCCCCGGCGCGCTGGTGATCGGGGAGCGGTATGAGCCGGGGGAAGAAAAAAAACGAGCATCAATGTAAGTATGACTGAGAACAGTAGAAAAAAAGGTAAGTATACTGAATTTAATTTAAAAAAAAATAAAAATAAGATCGCTAGTGTAAAAACGCACACGCACGAAACGTGCTGAACACGGACATACTCCGTGTGCGGTCCGTGCAGGCATGGACCCATAGACTAAAGCAGGTCCGTGCCTGCGTGCTGCCGGCCAAAAACGGACATGTCGTCCGTGCAGAAAAGCGCACACACATGCTTATCACACGGACACACGTTCCGTGTGATTTTACGTGTGTGTGCCATGTACCATTGAATAACATGGGTCTCCGTGTGTACGTGTCTCCGGTACGTGCAAATACGTACCGCACACGTACAAAAAAAACGGATGTGTGTTGCGGGTCTTAGAAGATGGATCAGTGGTCACAATGTAGCTACCAAACAGAGGCAGGAATCGCAAAGAAAATGGTGCTGACCAGTGTTAAAAACAAACATATTAGTGGACAAGAAAAAGAAGGAAAAAGGTGGCGCTCACCACTCCATAAAACCCTTTATTCATTTCTCAGTAAAAAGTCGATGTAGTGTTTTGGACCAGGACCCGTTCAAGGTGCAGTTGTGTGCCATTTAGCCATTGTCCAACACACCGCCTTCATTCATCTACTTACTGAGAAATTAATCAAGGGCAGCACGGTGGCTCAGTGGTTAGCACTGCAGTCTTGCAGCGCTGGGGTACTGGGTTCTAGTCCCACTAACGACAACATCTGCAAGGAGTTTGTATGTTCTCCCTGTGTTTGCGTGGCTTTCCTCCGGGTACTCTGGTTTCCTC
The DNA here is from genome assembly GCF_048569485.1 of Anomaloglossus baeobatrachus. Lineage (NCBI taxonomy): Eukaryota > Metazoa > Chordata > Amphibia > Anura > Aromobatidae > Anomaloglossus > Anomaloglossus baeobatrachus. The sequence continues at coordinate 273,401,718 of NC_134357.1, read as the reverse complement.
CCACACTCCAAAAACATACTGATAGATTGTGAGCCCCAATGGGGACAGTGTTGCCAATGTATGTAAAGCGCTGTGGAATTAATAGCGCTATATAAATAAATAAATATTATTATTATGGGTTGGTGAGCGCCACCTTCTCTTGTTGATTTAACCTGCAATTTGTGAGGTTGCGCAGCTCTATATCCCTCGTCACATACTATCTCTCTGCTCCGAACTAAAAGAATAGAACTGATTTAATGGTGTGGGACTTATTCTTTGCCAAACATATTCTTGGTTTTACCGCCCCAGTGTAAGGGACAGGGAATACACACTATACTATATACACACTGCTCCTATACTATTTCACTGCGTAGACTAAACACATGGGTGAGATCTCCAGAACACAGATGTGTGCGGATGTCACACAGGAGGCTGCTTCTCCTATCAGCCACGTGCCGGCACATCTGCTGCTCACCAGTCACCAGGAAGTGGAACAAGCCTGGGAGCTGTGGGCAGCCAGTAGTGACAGGCTACAACAAAATGGCGCACGTATCGCTGCAGCATAGGCTGTATCCTTCGCTGGGATCCCCTCACTGGCAGATTCCCGGGGGAGCAGACCAGCCATAGAGGGCGGAGTCTGCACTGTCTGGATGTGACGTCATCAGACTACGATGGACGGACATTAGCTTCCGGGTAACAAGTTAGGAGTCGACACAGTGAGGAAGTATTTCAGGTAATGGCAGGAATACAGTTAATTACAATATATGCAGAGCAAATTAGGGAATGCTCACCTGTCTGCAGGTCGTTATAATGCAGGAGGAGTAGACTGTGGTGTACTGGCCTCGTAATACAGGAGGAGTAGACTGTGGTGTACCCCTTGTGGCTGCCTGGTATCACACAGGAGGAGTAGACTGTGGTGTACTGGCCTCGTAATACAGGAGGAGTAGACTGTGGTGTACCCCTTGTGGCTGCTTGTTATCACACAGGAGGAGTAGACTGGTGTACCCCTTGTGGCTGCTTGTTATCACACAGGAGGAGTAGACTGTGGTGTACCCCTTGTGGCTGCTTGTTATCACACAGGAGGAGTAGACTGTGGTGTACCCCTTGTGGCTGCTTGTTATCACACAGGAGGAGTAGACTGTGGTGTACTGGCCTCGTAATACAGGAGGAGTAGACTGTGGTGTACCCCTTGTGGCTGCCTGTTATCACACAGGAGTAGACGACTGTGGTGTACTGGCCTCCTGGAGGAGAAGACTGTTGTACCCCTTGTGTCTGCTTGTTATATAATACATGAGGAGTAGACTGTTGTACCCCTTGTGTCTGCCTGTCCTCACACAGGAGGAGTAGACTGTCGTGTCTGCCTGTCCTCACACAGGAGGAGTAGACTGTTGTGTACCCCTTGTGTCTGCCTGTCCTCACACAGGAGGAGTAGACTGTCGTGTACCCCTTGTGTCTGCCTGTCCTCACACAGGAGGAGTAGACTGTCGTGTACCCCTTGTGGCTGCCTGTTATCACACAGGAGGAGTAGACTGGTGCACCCCTTGTGTCTGCCTGTCCTCACACAGGAGGAGTAGACTGCAGTGCACTCCTTGTTGCTGCCTATTATCACACAGGAGGAGTAGACTGTGGTGTACCCCTTGTGTCTGCTTATTACACAGGAGGAGTAGACTGCGGTGCACCCCTTGTGTCTGCTTGTTATATAATACATGAGGAGTAGACTGTTGTACCCCTTGTGTCTGCTTGTTATATAATACATGAGGAGTAGACTGTTGTACCCCTTGTGTCTGCCTGTCCTCACACAGGAGGAGTAGACTGTCGTGTCTGCCTGTCCTCACACAGGAGGAGTAGACTGTTGTGTACCCCTTGTGTCTGCCTGTCCTCACACAGGAGGAGTAGACTGTCGTGTACCCCTTGTGTCTGCCTGTCCTCACACAGGAGGAGTAGACTGTCGTGTACCCCTTGTGGCTGCCTGTTATCACACAGGAGGAGTAGACTGGTGCACCCCTTGTGTCTGCCTGTCCTCACACAGGAGGAGTAGACTGCAGTGCACTCCTTGTCGCTGCCTATTATCACACAGGAGGAGTAGACTGTGGTGTACCCCTTGTGTCTGCTTATTACACAGGAGGAGTAGACTGCGGTGCACCCCTTGTGTCTGCTTGTTATATAATACATGAGGAGTAGACTGTTGTACCCCTTGTGTCTGCTTGTTATATAATACATGAGGAGTAGACTGTTGTACCCCTTGTGTCTGCCTGTCCTCACACAGGAGGAGTAGACTGTCGTGTCTGCCTGTCCTCACACAGGAGGAGTAGACTGTTGTGTACCCCTTGTGTCTGCCTGTCCTCACACAGGAGGAGTAGACTGTCGTGTACCCCTTGTGTCTGCCTGTCCTCACACAGGAGGAGTAGACTGTCGTGTACCCCTTGTGGCTGCCTGTTATCACACAGGAGGAGTAGACTGGTGCACCCCTTGTGTCTGCCTGTCCTCACACAGGAGGAGTAGACTGCAGTGCACTCCTTGTCGCTGCCTATTATCACACAGGAGGAGTAGACTGTGGTGTACCCCTTGTGTCTGCTTATTACACAGGAGGAGTAGACTGCGGTGCACCCCTTGTGTCTGCTTGTTATATAATACATGAGGAGTAGACTGTTGTACCCCTTGTGTCTGCTTGTTATATAATACATGAGGAGTAGACTGTTGTACCCCTTGTGTCTGCCTGTCCTCACACAGGAGGAGTAGACTGTCGTGTCTGCCTGTCCTCACACAGGAGGAGTAGACTGTTGTGTACCCCTTGTGTCTGCCTGTCCTCACACAGGAGGAGTAGACTGTCGTGTACCCCTTGTGTCTGCCTGTCCGCACACAGGAGGAGTAGACTGTCGTGTACCCCTTGTGGCTGCCTGTTATCACACAGGAGGAGTAGACTGGTGCACCCCTTGTGTCTGCCTGTCCTCACACAGGAGGAGTAGACTGCAGTGCACTCCTTGTCGCTGCCTATTATCACACAGGAGGAGTAGACTGTGGTGTACCCCTTGTGTCTGCTTATTACACAGGAGGAGTAGACTGCGGTGCACCCCTTGTGTCTGCTTGTTATATAATACAGGAGTGTAGACTGTGTGCACTTCTTGTGTCTGCCTGTTATCACACAGGAGGAGTAGACTGTGGCGTACTGGCCTCGTAATACAGGAGGAGTAGACTGTGGTGTACCCCTTGTGGCTGCCTGTTTTCACACAGGAGGAGTAGACTGTGGTGTACCCCTTGTGGCTGCCTGTTTTCACACAGGAGGAGTAGACTGTGGTGTACCCCTTGTGGCTGCTTGCTTTCACACAGGAGGAGTAGACTGTGGTGTACCCCTTGTGGCTGCTTGTTATCACACAGGAGGAGTAGACTGTGGTGTACCCCTTGTGGCTGCTTGTTATCACACAGGAGGAGTAAACTGTGGTGTACCCCTTGTGGCTGCCTGTTTTCACACAGGAGGAGTAGACTGTGGTGTACCCCTTGTGGCTGCTTGCTTTCACACAGGAGGAGTAGACTGTGGTGTACCCCTTGTGGCTGCCTGTTTTCACACAGGAGGAGTAGACTGTGGTGTACCCCTTGTGGCTGCTTGCTTTCACACAGGAGGAGTAGACTGTGGTGTACCCCTTGTGGCTGCCTGTTATCACACAGGAGGAGTAGACTGTGGTGTACTGGCCTCCTAATACAGGAGGAGAAGACTGGTGTACCCCTTGTGTCTGCTTGTTATATAATACATGAGGAGTAGACTGTGGTGCACCCCTTGTGGCTACCTGTCCTCACACAGGAGGAGTACACTGATGTACCCCTTGTGGCTGCCTGTTATCACACAGGAGGAGTCGACTGCGGTGTACCCCTTGTGTCTGTCTGTTATTACACAGGAGGAGTAGACTGCGGTGCACCCCTTGTGTCTGCTTGTTATATAATACAGGAGTGTAGACTGTGTGCACTTCTTGTGTCTGCCTGTTATCACACAGGAGGAGTAGACTGTGGCGTACTGGCCTCGTAATACAGGAGGAGTAGACTGCGGTGTACCCCTTGTGGCTGCTTGTTATTACACAGGAGGAGTAGACTGCGGTGCACCCCTTGTGTCTGCTTGTTATATAATACAGGAGTGTAGACTGTGCACTTCTTGTGTCTGCCTGTTATCACACAGGAGGAGTAGACTGTGGTCCACCCCTTGTGGCTGCCTGTTATCACACAGGAGGAGTAGACTGATGCATCCCTTGTGTCTGTCTGTTATATAATACAGGAGGTTTCAAAAGTACCTGACCACGGGTCCGGAGTTCTCAGGGAACTCCAAATAATAATCTGGATCGGGCAACTTGGGTAATTAAAAAAAGGGGAAAAGCAGTCTCCCGCGTGGCTGTATCGGTACTTCCGGGGCTGCTCATTAACCTCATGCATATGCACTGCTTCCCCCGCCCAGTTGCAGTCCCGGTGTCTGTGATTGGTTGCAGTCAGACCGCACCCCCACCCTGTGTGGCAGCGTGTCTGACTGCCTGCAATTCCAGATGTTGTGTGCTTGTCTATGTTGGTGTAAAAATAAACAAATTAGCGTAGGGTACTCCCTTATTAAGATACCCAGCCATGATAAAGCATACGGCTACAGACTGCAGACACAAGCCGGCTGTTACCTTGACAATGTATCAAAATAAGAGGAACCACAATGCAGCATTTTTTTTTTTTCTCCATTATGTCAATAATTTTAAAAAGAACGGCATGCAGTCCCCCCCACCTCAGTTTTGATACCATCGCATCACTGTCATGTCAAAGCCACATTGTGTGTTGATACGATATTTTGCCAGTAGATGTAGATTTGGTGCAGAAATGTGGTGTATTCATTTCAGCACCAAATCTGCATCTCTTGGCGAATAAACAGAGCTTTCTGCAAGGAGATGCAGGTCTGTGAACTCAGTGACCTCAACTGAGGTGAGGTCACTGAGTTTAATGAGGTCACCTGAGGTCACAGCTGAGACCGCAAATAAACTGAGTCAAGTCACTGCTCATCGCTGTGGCATAATCATTCTCTGCCTGAAGCACACAGCATGTGGACATATTCTGTGCCCACGCGCTGTGCGTTCAGTATGTAGCAGAGCTGGAATCGTCGTGGGACCTCGTATGGCTTATGTCAGAACTGGGTGTTTTTTGGGTTAATAAAGAGGAGAAAGAATGTTCTTTATTTGAAAAAGAATACATAACAACGATTTTCTTTTTGTGAGGGGTTTTTCACTTACAGATTAGTAATGGAAGGGGTTCTCATAGACCCTCCCCATTACTAATCTAGAGCTTAGTGGCAAGCTCTCCATGGATTGGCAGTGTATGAGTGGTTGCTCCATCAGGGTTTTGCACCTGTTGCCTCCTTCTTTATTAAGGGGTTTTGCTGCATCCTGTTACTGCATTAGATTCTATGGCCTGGGCAGGTAAGCATTGTTGCCTTTTCGTTGCTGTGAAATTTTCTGTAATTTTTTGTGGAAAATTTGAATTCCTCTTTTGGGGTTCAGGTTAATTCTGTGATCATATGTGTACATCTACACCTTAATAGTAGCATAGAGGAACAAAATTTAGATGACATAATTATGGGACTGTTTTGCTGGAATCCTCAATGTAGATGAGATGCATTATGCGGGCGTCACACGGTACGATCGTACCCGCCCTTGTCGTTTGTGCGTCCCGGGCAATTAGTTGCCCGTGGCACACAAAGTCGTTAACCCCCGTCACACGTACTTACCTGCTGAGCGACGTCGCTGTGGGCGGCGAACATCCACTTCCTGAAGGGGGAGGGACGTGCGACGTCACACAGCAGCCGGCCAATAGAAGCGGAGGGGCGGAGATGAGCGGGACGTAACATCCCGCCCACCTCCTTCCTTCAGCATTGCCGGCGGCCGCAGGTAAGCTGTGTTCATCGTTCCCGTGGTGTCACACAGAGCGGCATGTGCTACCCCGGATACGGTGAACAACCGGCGCAAAGTAGAATAAACGAATTTTTAAAAATGAGCGACCTGTACACAATTCGCGATTGGTAACCGATTTGCGATAGTTTACAGACGCTCATAGGTGTCACACGGGACGACGTCGCAAGCGATGCCGGATGTGCGTCACGAAAACCGTGACCCCCAACGACATATCGCACGATAGATCGTCTCGTGTGATGCCCGCATTACTGGTAAAATGTTTGCACACCTTGGTTTTCCTTGTTATTGTAGTGTGCACATTAAAGATTCAGACTGTAGGTAGCAAAGCCACGAAGGAACACATAAAGAAGCAAGGAGTAAAATGTGTAACAACAAACCAGAATATGTTACACCTTAGACTCCTCAATCTTTATGGTAGAATTGCGGCAAAGAAGCTTCTAATGAGGACCGTGAACAGGAAAATGAGAATTGTTTGGGTCAAGAAGACAAGGACTGGACATTAGATCAATGAAAATCTTTCTCGCCAATTTATTAATTAAAACAAAATCCTCAAAGTTTTGGCTCCCTCCTTCCTCAATTCCAAATATTAGGCCTAGGACACATGGCGAGAAAAACGGTGCAAGTGGAATGCAATAAAAAAATCGCATTCTGCTCATCCCAATATTACTCTATGGGGCAACTCCCATGAGCGAGAAACCCTGCACCAATTGTTTTATTTACTTTTACAGGATGATAGTGACACAGATGCTGCTGTGATGTAAACAAATCACTGACACTGTTACAGATGGTGGGCAGGGAAAGCCATGCATATTCACATATTTCATATGCATATTTCAATACCAAATGTGCACCTCCTGGCAAAAAAAAAGCGGCAAAAATCGCGAAAAAAAAACCCCACAGCAAAAAAAATGCGTCAAAACACCGCGGTTTTTTTGCCAGGAGGTGTAGATTGGATGCAGGAATATGGTGTCAAAATTTCAGCACCAAATTTGGATCCCTTGGTCCAAAATTTTTTGTGCCAGCAGGTGGAAATTTGGTGCAGACGATTTCAGCACCAATTGTACACCTCCTGGCAATAAACCACTGGAAAAAAAACGCGAAAAAAAGCGTAAAAAAATACGTTTCTTTGCCAGGAGCTGTAGATTGGATGCAGGAATATGGTGTAAAAATTTCAGCACCAAATTTGCATCTCTTGGACAAAAAAAATGTGATTTTCTACTAGGAGATGCAGGTCTGTGAACTCAGTGACCTCCACCTGAGATCGGGTTACCTGCGATCACAGATGAAGGACCGTGGGAATCTCCAGCTGTGATCGCAAATGACCTGAGTGACGTCACCGCTCATTGCGCAGCTCATTCATTCTCTGGAGCTCACAGTGAGTGGTCGTTCTCTATGGTCTCTCTCTGATATTCAGATATAGCAGAGCTGAAGTGGCGTGGGACCTCGTGTGGATTACGCCGGACTTGGAGGGCTGTGCTGGGGGTTAATAAAGTGGTGAAGGAGGGTGCGTTTTTTACTTTATTACAAGTAAAGGATTTTTCTGTGTGTGTGTTTATTTACTGTAAGTTACAAGTTTGTGATGCAGGTATCTCAGACGCCTGTGCAATCACAAACCTAGGGCTTAGTAGCAGCTGTGCGCTGCTATTAACTCCTTATTACCCCGATTGTCACTGCATTAGGCCATTTGGAAGAGTTGGTATCGCATCGGGATTGTATGTTTTTGTGTATGACAACAAAAGGTCTGAGCCCCAGGAGTCTTCATCCAGAAACTTGACAGAGTAGGGAGCTCTGTATCAAACATAGATGCGGCAATACTGGGCGGCTGCTGGCTGAGAATACCAGCTCCCAGTCGGTGTTCTCTTGGCTGGGGATGAAAATTGGAGGGGACCGCACGTCGTTTTTTATTTTTTTTTATTTACTTAAGTAAAAAAAAAAGCCGCATGCGATTTCTCATAGACCGGAATCACACTTGCGAGGGACTCGCGAGAGTCTGCCATGGCATCACCCGGCAAAGCCTCGCACATGTGACTGTGGGCACTGGATACACAGCATAGATACAGCCCGACATCTGGGGCTGCAGCCTCGGGCTATATCTGTGCTGCCGATTTTGTTTTATTTGTTTGTTTATTTTTTACCACGATACTGACCCGCAGACACTTGCACTGCTTTCCCCACCCACCAGCCGTCCTGCCGCCTGTGATTGGTTGCAGTCAGGTGACACGCTGCTACTGAGGGTGGGGGTGCGTTTAACTGCAACCAATTACACGCGCCGGTGGGCGGGAAAAGTAGTGAATATTGAATTGTCGCCTTCGGAAGGTAAAAGCGTGACCCGAAGGAGTTTGCCGCCATGACACCGCCTCGGTGAGTAGACCGCGCGCGCTCCTGCCCCCATATCCCCTCCACAGATGGTTTTAATCTCCGGATTCTAGTGCCCATTGACTTATATGGGCACCGGATTCCGGAGCGGATTGAACTTATTTTTAAATCTGGCAGTGATCCGCCGGTCCCGGTTTTTGGGGAGTTCGATCAGCTCTATTAGGAACTTATCCACACAGATGTCCCTTTGGGGAATGTTCACCTCAGCAAATTTGTTTCTGAAATTATCACTGACCTAGCCTAAGTCTGAAAATTCGGTCAAAGTTGGGGTCATCTCGGGGTGAATACTGTGCATTATCGTTGTGATGCAAAAATTTGACAGTGGCCTCAAAGCGTGTCTGGGGCATACACATGCAGAAGACTGGCGTGTTGTATAAAATATCTGCTCTCCAATATTGCCAAACTTCTGGCTTCTTCACTAACCCTTTGTGAAACACAAGGCCCCAAAACCTCATTGCTGCCGCATCTACGGGCAGGGCTGGCTCCAAGTTATCGTGGGCCCTGGGCGAAAGAGTCTCAGTGGGCCCTATGCAAACACAGACATGCCCGCGCACAAACATATACACATAGAGGCATGGTGGCCGTCACTTTCATAGACCTGGCTGCTCACAATGCACACTGACACAGGGGAAATGGGGGGGCATACAGCTATGGGGGGAGGGCATACACCGCACTAGGTGGGCATACACTTTATTGGGCGGGGGGTGCATACACTTTACTGGGCTGGGGGGAACATACTGCCCTGGGGGGGGGGGTCAGACAGCAGCGGGGGACGCTGGCTGGTGCTGCTCCTCTTCTCCATCTGTGGGCTAGGAGCACATTACGCACTCGCTCCGCCCACATATGAACTTTCATGCACAGCAGTCAGCAGAGAGTGCTGCGTGCAAGTGCAGGTTTAAAAGGCTGGCAGCCAGCAAAGTGCTGTTTACGGGGGTTCAATTAGAAAATGATGAAGCAGGAATTTGGGATATAAATTGTTGGGTGTACAAATTTGTCCTGGACCACCATGAGATTGACAGAATAATTTGAGAAAAAGACTGAAAAAGTCAATTTCTCTGAGGCTGGCAGTGTCAAATTGCATTCCTTAGAATCTAAGAAAAAGACTGATGGCACTTTCTAACTTTGTATTGTGAACAGGTGCAAACTGAGCATGAAACTTAGTAACAGGGGGAGGAAGACCTGGCACGCTGAGAGGGGCTGGAATAGATAGCAAAACCCGACCCACATATTCCCTTCCTGTTGCACCTGTCAATCAAATAGCAGTGCATTGCTGGACTGTTACTTGCACATATTTCTAAAATAAAACCTCCAATCTCAGAACACAAGCCATGCTCACATTCAGCATCCTAGCACCAGTATAGCACTGGCTTTACTTTATATACGAAATTCCTGATGGTTGGTTCCCTTTAAGGCTTGTTTTTTTTCTCTCATCTATTGACATTTTTATTGATCGCATCTTAGGGGTACATATGACACATGAATTGCTTTTTGTAGCATATTTTGGTGAAGTTCGGCAGTTGCATTCCAGTTTGCAGTTTGCTTAATTTTATATTTTGATTGGACTTATTTGGACATGACAATGCTAAATGTGTGCATTTATATCTAATATATAAGCTGAATGTGTGTATGTACGTGTGTGTGTGTGTGTATGTCCGAGATTGGCATCTGCCCTGTCGCAGCCACAGCCACAAAATTTTGCACACTCACACATCTGGACCCAGAGAGCGTCATAGGCTATGTTTCGAGGGGAAATTTTAACCCCGCTCTTTACAGTTATTCGCCAAAAAACCTGCCTCCATTAAAGCGAATGGAGGTGGGAGCCACAGTGCAGCCAGAACTTCAGAAGAATGCGCAGCCATGCCCTTAAATTAAATGTTGGCGTGTCACAATGCAGCCAGAGAAAGAGACAGACACAGACAGGGAAAGAGACAGACACAGACAAAGAGACAGAGAGGGAAAGAGACAGAGAGGGAAAGAGACAGAGAGGGAAAGAGACAGAGAGGGAAAGAGACAGAGAGGGAAAGAGACAGAGAGGGAAAGAGACAGAGATAGACAGGGAAAGAGAAACAGAGATACAGTTACTATCCCGGGCAGCGCTGGGTGCTATGTTGTGAGGCGAAATTTTAACCCCGCGCGTTCCAATTTACCAATCAATTTTGCCCCTATCTACATAATGGGGAAAAAGTGAAACGAAAAGTGTTGGGGGCAAATTGACAGCTGTCAGATGTGAACAAGGGGGACTTAAAGCGATGGCGCCAAAGAGTATATACCGTACAGTTGCTAAGGTGGGGCCCCGACATGGGATACTCACCACACTCTGGAATATGAACACACACACACAAGGCGCCACACACTACCACGTGCTTGAGCACATATACCACCCTCAGCACACATCTCTCCACACATACACCAACCTCGCCACATAATCGCCCTAAAACACACACAAGTCTGGTATTATCCTTCAAAAATAAAAATCTGATTAATAAGCAGCCAAACCATATAGGAAATACGGCACCTGTGAGTCACATGACCTGTCTATTATGTGTATGTGTGAGCTAATATATACTGTCAGGGAGAGGGCTTTCTGTTGCCTGGAGATTTATCAGGCTGCCAATAGCAACCAATCACAGCTCAGCTTCTATTTTGCTACAGTTAATTAATCTGAGCTCTGATTGGTTAATATAGGCAACAATTTAATAATTACATTTCTATCTACGGTATTTGTTTTGTGGTTTTTGTGTGCAGAATACATTTTTGTTAATACATTCTATTTTGGTAACAGCAGTTATTAACCCGGGCGAAGCCGGGTAGTACAACTAGTGTGTGTGTGTGTGTGTGTGTGTGTGTGTGTGTGTGTTGGAGTACAGACCAAAAGTTTGGACACACCTTCTCATCTCTAGAACAACTGTTAAGAGAAGACTTTGTGCAGCAGGCCTTCATGGTAAAATAGCTGCTAGGAAACTACTGCTAAAGACAGGCAACAAGCAGAAGAGACTAGTTTGAGCTAAAGAACACAAGGAATGGACATTAGAGCAGTGGAAATCTGTGCTTTGGTCTGATGAGTCCAAATTTGAGATCTTTGGATCCAACCACCATGTCTTTGTAGAAAAGGTGAACGGATGAACTCTACATGGCTGGTTCCCACCGTGAAGCATGGAGGAGGAGGTGTGATGGTGTGGGGGTGCTTTGCTGGTGACACTATTGGAGATTTATTCAAAATTGAAAAAAAGCATCTTGCAGCGGCATGCTATTCCATCCGGTTTGTGTTTAGTTGGACTATCATTTATTTTTCAACAGGACAATGACCCCCAAACACACCTCCAGGCTGTGTAAGGGCTATTTGGCTAAGAAGGAGAGTGATTGGGTGCTACGCCAGATGACCTGGCCTCCACAGTCACCAGACCTGAACCCAATCGAGATGGTTTGGGGTGAGCTGGACCGCAGCGTGAAGGCAAAAGAGCCAACAAGTGCTAAGCATTTCTGGGAACTCCTTCAAGACTGTTGGAAAACCATTTCCGGTGACTACCTCTTGAAGCTCATTAAGAGAATGCCAAGAGTGTGCAAAGCAGTAATCAAAGCAAAAGGTGGCTACTTTGAAGAACCTAGAATATAAGACATATTTTCAGTTGTTTCACACTCTTTTAAGTATTTCATTCCACATGTTTTAATTCATAGTTTTGATGGCTTCAATGTGAATCTACAATTTTCTGAGTCATGAAAATAAAGAAAACTCATTGAACGAGGTGTGTCCAAAGTTTTGGTCTGGTGTGTGTGTGTATAAAATATATATATATATATATATATATATATATATATGAAGCATTTATATAGTTTTTGTTTCATTTTTTTACACTTATTTATTTTTCTAGTCTCCTTGGGAACCTGAATTTGATCGCTCACACTAAAATAGTGTAGTATATAATGAATCTGCAGTCCTCCCATGAACATGAAGCCCAGGTTCACAGCTAGACTTCCATGACAGATACAGTTGCCTTCAGCTGCAGCCGTAGTAATCCCTTGGTTCCCTGTGATTGCTTAACTGAGGACAGATGGGAGTCTGCGATGGCGATACTGTACATCATGGGTCCCCAATTCCAGTCCTCCAGGGCCGCCAACAGTGCATGTTTTCAGGGTTTTCTTAGTATTGCACAGGTGATAATTTAATCACTTGCACAGTTGATGATTCCAACACCCATGCAATGCTAAGGAAATCCTGAAAACATGCACTGTTGGCGGCCCTGGAGGACTGGAGTTGGGGAACCCTGCTGTACATCATAGGTTGTAAAGGAGTTAATAGAGTTTTGTGTCATTATTACAGCACATGTATTAGTTATCCACTTGTGATATTCCGACAGATTATGCATTCCTCTCACTCTTGACATTTTGCCTTTTAAGTGTCTGGCAAAGCTAAGTGACGAGCTGTATTGGCGACCATACATTACTTGTTACACAACTTTGGTAGAAGCACTTGAATAAACAACTTGTTTCTTAGGAGAGAATGGCTTATATTTAAAGGGAATCTGTCACCAGGTTTTTGGTATCCCATCTGAGAGCAAAATAATGTAACGACAGAGACCCTGATTTCAGTGATGTGTCACTTACTGGGGTGCTTACTATACTTTTGATAAAATAACTGTTTTATCTGCAGGCGATTAAGACAAGAGGACTAGCAAACCTGTTGCCAGGTAGTCTTCCATATTTATGAGCTCTGTAAAACCATATCCACACAGATTTGGGAGCTTTCTGTCTATGCACAGTGTAAACAAAAGCTTTCATTCAGTGGTGTAGGTGGGGTTATAAAAAGCTCAGTATCCAGAGAACTGGTAGATCTTCAGCAGATTACCAGTACTTTTATAAAAAAAAAAGACACTTGGCCCAGAAAGTGATACATTGCTTTAATTGGGTGTCTGCCCATACACCATGCCACTCTCAGATGACGTATCAAAGGCCACGTGGATACGTTGAGTATTTGTTGAGATTTGTACCTCCTGGATTTATAAGGGTACTTTCACACTTGCGTTGTTTTCCTTCCGTTACAATCCGCCCTTTTGGAATACAGCGGAATCCGTTAACGGATTCCGCTGTTTCCCATAGACTTGTATGGTTGACGGATTGTACCAAAAGGACCTGCGTTGCTTCCGCTGGGCGACGCTCCGTTGCTTCCGCCCAGCGGGAGGAACGCAACATGTAACGTTGTTTTGAGCAGCGGAATCCTCTGGATTTCACTGCGCATGTTGTTCTTCTTCTTCTTTTTTTTTTTTTTTTTTTAAATCACAAACTTTATTTTGGCTCGCGGTGGCCCGGCCGCCGGCAAGTGACAGCGCTCAGCTGAGCGCCCGCCCGCCGGCATGTCTGGCCGCCGGCAAGTGACAGCACTCGGCTGAGCGCCCGCCCTCCGGCATGTCTGGCCGCCGGCAAGTGACAGCACTCAGCTGAGCGCCCGCCCACTGGCATGCCCGGCCGCCGGCAAGTGACAGCGCTCAGCTGATCACCCGGCGGCCAGCAAGTGACAGCGCTCAGCTGATCACCCGGCGGCCGGTTACTGGGAGCGATCAGCTTATCACCCGGCGGCCGGTTACTGGGAGCGATCAGCTGATCGTTCACAATAGTCTGCCGCCGGTAAAACTGTAAAAAGAATCAAAACGGATTCCGTTGTTTTGCAGCATCCGTTGCATCCTTTGTGCCACTATATGCAACACATCCGTTGCATCTGTTACACAACGCAATGCAACGGATGCTGTTCAACGCAAGTGTGAAACTAGCCTAAGCCGTGCTTCCATTATACTTTTCCTCTGATTGTCCCACTCCTGGCTTTGTCTTACAAATACTGAGGTAAAAAACTCACCAAATACTCAATGTGTACACGTGGCCTAATAGTTTTATGATCTAGTTCTCAAGGAAACATCTAAGTTGATTTTTCTTTTTTGCTTTGCAGGATGCCGGTTTGTATTGTGAATGGATGTCCATCAGGCGGTCGCCAAAAAGAGCATGGAGTCATCGTTCATGTTTTTCCAAAAGACAAGAACATGATAAGGGCATGGCTGATTCAGACAGGTCAAGATTTTGGAGATCTGGAAGAGTTTGTAAATAAGGTTTATGAGGGTAAAAAAACTGACAGCTACAGACTATGCTCCAAACACTTTGCTCCTGAATGTTACACGCATTTGGATGGATGGCGGAAGATTTTGAGGAAGGATGCTGTCCCCACCATTTTTCATCATCCCAGTTTTCCAGCTAGTAGTTTAGGGCCCAATGGAAAAATTCCTGCTCGAAAGAGACGCAAAGTGGACAGAGATGGTCACCTGGCACCACTTGGTTTTTGTGAACATTGCGGGCAACAGTCACTGCGTATTCCGAAAGCTGTATCTGTTGGGGTTAACACCGAATCAGTTATTATAAAGTGGGACAGATCCACACAAACCGATCCAAAAATGAACACCAGGTCAGTTGCCGTAGAACATAAAATAAAGACTTATCGCAAGAAAACTCAGTGTAATTTGCCCTTTAGCAGGAAAAAAATCAAACTTAAAGCTAATGATGGAAAAACACCAAATGCCAGTATTGTTTCCAATGCAAAAACACATGCACAAGGTGGCAACGTGGCACCACCTCATGATTCTCGTTCAGCTACCCGCCAATCAAAGACTACACCCTCCCCTCCAGTAGAAAAAGGAATCAGTTTGCAGGATCCTGTTGTGGAAAAGAGCCCTAGCATTGGATCACCACAAAGTTACAGTTCTCAAAAAGAGCTTAAACCCACATGCAAAGCCTCAGATTTTTTAGAAGCTTCAACACTTGCTGAAATTAATGATGCCCACCAGAAACCGGACATCAGTGTGGATCCAGACGGTATGAATGGAACTTTCATGACAGAAAGAAAATATATTGTTTCTGAGTCATGTCTAGATACCTTAATCAACATGGTGTCCTGCAAGTGGCCTGGCCCCTGTGGAAAGCCTATCATCAAAATCTTTAAAAAAAGAGTGGGAACCTTTGTAAGTGTATATGTCACCTGTGCAGACAACCACCGTACACATTTATGGGAAAGCCAACCCAAAAAAGGCAGCATGCCTGTAGGAAACCTCGCTCTTTCAGCATCAATTTTATTTAGTGGTTCCACCTTTAGGCAGGTTCATAATTTGTTCTACTTTATGGGCCTTGAATGCATTAGAAAGTCCACCTACCACAAGTATCAAAGAAAATATATATTCCCAACAGTACAACACTATTGGAAGAAGGACCAAGCCAAAAATCTGTCAGTTTTGGGCAACTCTTCTATATGTATAGTTGGCGATGGACAATGTGATGCCCCAGGCCGCAATGCCAGATATTGTCTGTACACCCTAATGGATGCATCCACTAAGAAAATCCTTAACTTTCAGATTGAGCAGATGCGGCCAGGCATCACCTCTGCCCATTTGGAGAAAGAGGCATTTCAGAAAGCCTTGGAGAAACTTCAGAAAAAAAATATCTGCATCAAAATTGTATGTACTGACAAATGTGCTGGCATTAGAAAGCTGATCAAAAATGATTGTACCAGTGTAGTCCACCAGTTTGATGTGTGGCATGTGGCCAGATCCATAGGGGCAAAGGTTCTTTCTGCGAGCAAAAAAAAATACTGTGCTGACCTAAGTGCATGGGTGAGTGCTGTTCGAGATCACCTGTGGTGGTCTGCTAGCACATGCGATAACAATCCAGAACTTCTTCTCGAAAAGTGGAACTCTCTCATAAACCATACCACAAATGAGCATTCTTGGTCTGGCAACAAATTATACCACCGTTGTGAGCACGATGCTATCGAACAACCACATCGGCGGAGGATATGGCTTCACTGGGGAAGTGCTGCCCACAACTCACTTCGAGCAATTGTGCTAAATCCAGGCTTGCAGAATGACCTAAAACGCCTCTTCACCTATTGTCACCCAGGAGACATCGAAATGTTCCACAGCGCAATTTCAAAGTACCGTCCAAAGAAAGGCGACTTCATCAAAGACAGTGTGAAGGCTAGGATTCGATTAGCAGGTCTACATCACAATTATAGCATTCACAGAGTCCAGCATGTAGTCAGAAAAACCACCATAAGATCTGCTGCACGAAGGCGTCTGGGTGTTTGCAGCAAAGATAGAAAACAGCAGTTCATGTGTGCGGTTTATGAGCCAAGTAACCAAGGTTTTCTATTGGAAATGATGAAGGATGTTCTGGAATTAGCAGATGGAAAGAGAAGCGTTGGGTGTACATGAATAGGACATGGTTTCAAATTAACTAATGCACATGGACCACGTCAGTCAAGACACTAATATTGTTGCTATGTTTCATTTTGCTTTCTCTTATCAATATTTTGAAAGAACTCCATAGTTTCTTTTGAATAATTTTTTTATACATATATATATATATATATATTTTGTACAAAATAAACAGGTATAATTTCTAATCCGGTTTCCCCAAAAGACGCTAACCCATGTGTTTAAATAAAATCAGATTAAAGTGAAGATCTGTCCACCAACTCGCAAAAGAGATAAAAAAAACCTAAATCTCTATAAAAAGTACAGCAAATATTATTAGAATCCTAGTATATAGAAATTTCCAAGCCGGATAAAGCTTCCTTTTCTCCTCCCAAACCACCCCTCGGTACTGCCCACATCACACTGTGTTCTACCTGAACGGCCACTTTTCCTGGCTGGTGAAATGAAATCCGAAACCAGTAAAAACTACTGGGTCTCAAGTCCCCCTTTAGTTTTATATATATATATATATATATATATATATATATATATATATATATATATATATATATATATATATATATATATATAATATATATTATATATTATATATTTATATTTACAGTACAGACCAAAAGTTTGGACACACCTCATTCAAAGAGTTTTCTTTATTTTCAGCACTCTGAAAATTGTAGATTCACATTGAAGGCATCAAAACTTTGAATTTTAAACGGTTGAGAGATGATCTTTGTGCAATAAACTGGGATGATGTACTAAGTAATAAAAGTACACAAAGCAAATGGGAGACTTTTATGAGCATCCTGAATAGGGCTTGTGCAGAAAATATACCCTATGGGAACAAACATGCTAGAAATAGGAGGAAACCCCTATGGCTAAATAGAGCTGTAACGGAAGCAATAAAAGAAAAACAGAAAGCCTTAAAATAATTAAAGAGGGTAGGTAGTGATGAGGTATTATATAATTATAGAAAATTAAATAAAATATGAAAAAAGCAAATTAAGTTAGCTAAGTTTGAGACAGAGAGACTCATTGCGAGAGAAAGTAAAAATAATCCTAAAATATTCTTTAACTACATAAACAGTAAAAAACTGAAAAGCGATAGTGTTGGCCCCCTTAAAAATAGTCTTGGTGAAATGGTGGAGGGGGATGAGGGTAAAGCCAACCTGCTGAATGACTTTTTTTCTACGGTTTTTATACAAGAAAATGCCATGGCAGATGACATGACCAGTGAAAGCATAAATTCACCCTTGAATATTACCTGCTTAACCCAGCAGGAAGTACGCCACCGCCTTGAAATCGCTAAGGTTGACAAATTTCCGGGCCCGGATGGCATACACCCCAGAGTACTACAGGAATTGAGTTCTGTGATAGATAGACCATTATTTTTAATCTTCACAGATTCCTTAATAACAGGGTCAGTACTGCAGGCCTGGCGCATAGCAAATGTGGTGCCAATATTCAAAAAGGGGACAAAAACTGAGCCGGGAAATTATAGGCCGGTAAGTTTAACCTCTACGGTTGGTAAAATCCTTGAGGGTTTCTTGAGAGATGCTATACTGGAGTATCTCAAGAAAAATAACCTTATGACAGAGTATCAACATGGGTTTATGAGGGATCGATCCTGTCAAACTAATTTGATCAGCTTCTATGAAGAGGTAAGTTCAAGCCTGGACCAGGGAAATGCAGTGGATGTTGTGTATATGGACTTTTCAAAAGCTTTTGATACGGTGCCACACATAAGGTTGGTACATAAAATGAGAATAATGGGAATAGGGGAAAATATGTGTAACTGGGTTAAAAACTAGCTCAGTGATAGGAAACAAAGGGTGGTTATTAATGGTACGTACTCGGACTGGGTCTCAGTTCATAGTGGGGTACAACAGGAGTCAGTATTGGGCCCGCTTCTTTTCAACATATTTATTAATGACCTTGTTGGGGGCATGCGGAGTAGAATTTCAATATTTGCAGATGATACTAAACTCTGCAGGGTAATCAATACAGAGGAGGATCATTTTCTATTACAGGGAGATTTATGTAAATTGGAGGATTGGGCTGAGAAGTGGCAATTGAAGTTTAATGTAGATAAATGTAAGGTCATGCACTTGGGTAGAGGAAATAAAATTAATAATTATATACTTAATTGTAGAACACTGGGTAAAACAGACACAGAAAAAGACTTGGGTGTATGGGTGGATGGTAAACTTAACTTTAGTGGACAGTGTCAGGCAACTGCTGCCAAGGCTAATAAAATAATGCTATGTATTAAAAGAGGTATAAGTGTTCATGAAAAAAATATAGTTCTACCTCTGTACAAGTCACTAGTGCGACCGCACTTAGAATACTGTGTACAATTCTGGTCACCGATATATAAGAAGGACATAGCTGAACTGGAGAGGGTGCAGAGAAGAGCGACCAAGATTATTAGAGGAATGGGTGGGCTGCAATACCAAGACAGGTTATTAAACTTGGGGTTATTTAGTTTGGAAAAACTAAGGCTTAGGGGGGCAATGTAATCTAATCACAATGTATAAATATATGAGGGGACAGTACAGAGACCTTTCCAAAGATCTCTTTACACCTAGGCCTGCGACTGGAACACGGGGGCATCCTCTACGTCTTGAGGAAAGAAGGTTTAATCATAATCACAGACGAGGATTCTTTACTGTACGAGCACTGAGACTGTGGAACTCTCTGCCGCATGATGTTGTAATGAGTGATTCACTACTAACATTTAAGCAGAGCCTGGACGCCTTTCTTGAAAAAATTAATATTACCAGTTATGTATGTTAGATTTTATGACAGGGTGTTGATCCAGGGAAATAGTCTGACTGCCGGATGTGGAGTCAGGAAGAAATTTTTTTTTTTACCCATTGGAACTTGTTTGCCACATTGTTTTTTTTTTTGCCTTCCTCTGGATCAACATGTTAGGCTACGGGTTGAACTAGATGGACTTAGAGTCTCCCTTCAACCTTAAAAACTATGATACTATGAATTAAAACATGGGGAATGAAATACTTAAAAAAGTGTGAAACAACTGAAAATATGTCTTATATTCTAGGTTCTTCAAAGTAGCCACCTTTTGCTTTCATTACTACTTTGCACACTCTTGGCATTCTCTTGATGAGCTTCAAGAGGTAGTCACCGGAAATGGTTTTCCAACAGTCTTGAAGGAGTTCCCAGAGATGCTTAGCACTTGTTGGCCCTTTTGCCTTCACTCTGCGGTCCAGCTCACCCCAAACCATCTCGATTGGGTTCAGGTCTGGTGACTGTGGAGACCAGATCATCTGGCCGTAGCACCCCATCACTCTCCTTCTTAGGGGTACTTTGCACACTACGATGTCGGTGGGGTCAAATTGAAAGTGACGCACATCCGGCGTCGCTGTCGACATCGGAGTGAGTAAATCGTTTTTGATACGATTAACAAGCGCAAAAGTGTCGAAATCGTATGATCGGTGTAGCGTCGGTCATTTCCATAATTTCGGCAGGACCGATGTTACGATGTTGTTCCTCGTTCCTGCGGCAGCACACATCGCTGTGTGTGAAGCCGCCGGAGCGAGGAACATCTCCTTACCTGCCTCCATCGGCAATGCGGAAGGAAGAAGGTGGGCGGGATGTTTACATCCTGCTCATCTCCGCCCCTCCGCTTCTATTGGCCGCCTGCCGTGTGACGCCGCACCACCCGCCCCCTTAGGAAGGAGGTGGGTCCCCGGCCAGAGCGGCGTCACAGGGCAGGTAAGTACATGTGAAGCTGCCGTAGCGATAATTTTCGCTACGGCAGCTATCACAAGATATCGCATCTGCGACGGGGGCGGGGACTATCTCGCTCAGCATCGCTAGCATCGGCTTGCGATGTCGTAGTGTGCGAAGTACCCCTTAGTCAAATAGCCCTTACACAGCCTGGAGGTGTGTTTGGGGTCATTGTTCTGTTGAAAAATAAATGATGGTCCAACTAAACGCAAACCGGTGGGAATAGCATGCCGCTGCAAGATGCTGTGGTAGGCATGCAGGTTTAGTATGCCTTCAATTTTGAATAAATCCCCAACAGTGTCACCAGCAAAGCACCCCCACACCATCACACCACCTCCTCCATGCTTCACTGTGGGAACCAGGCATGTAGAGTCCATCCGTTCACCTTTTCTACAAAGACACGGTGGTTGGATCCAAAGATCTCAAATTTGGACTCATCAGACAAAAGCACAGATTTCCACTGGTCTAATGTCCATTCCTTGTGTTCTTTAGCCCAAACAAGTCTCTGCTGCTTGTTGCCTATCCTTAGCAGTAGTTTCCTAGCAGCTATTTTACCATGAAGGTCTGAAGTCTCCTCTTAACAGTTGTTCTAGAGATGAGGTGTGTCCAAACTTTTGGTCTGTACTGTATATATAATTACTTCATTCCTTAGCATGTCATATGGTAATCCAACCGCATGGTGGCAGTGTTTCAGTTACAAACAGACAGGGGACACACTAATGCATATATAGAGTAGATACATAGTGGATGAGAAAAGGAATAAAACGCCACCAATTTTCTTTGTAATATTTATAAATGTGCTGTTGACCTGGATTTCTCACCAGATGTCAGTAACAACCCATCCAATCCACACAGGGAAATAAATCAAACCATAGATGTCCATAAGTTTAGAGATGTGTAATAATGAGAAATGATGGAAAAAAGTTTTGAACACGCTTACTGAAATTTAACACTTCGTACAAAAGCCTTTATTGGTGATGGCCGCTTCAAGACCCCTCTTGTATGGATAAATGAGTTGCGTGCATTGCTCAGATTTGACACACTATGAAGAAAAAGACATGGATCGCAAATCCCAAAAAATATAATGATCTAAAGCCGCTAGGCAAAAAATTAAATAGAACATGAGGTTCTTTTGTTACCATTCTGATCAGATTGGATTGTATTGGCACCGGTGATTTTAATCAGCAGGAGACTGCAAGAGGGGTCAGCCTTTTTTTGGTCCCAGTCCACATATGGGAGCCAGTGGGAGGTGAGTGCACAGCTCCTCTGAGTGCTGGTACTGTGTAGTGGCTGCCGTTGTGGTGGTGTGTCAGTGGGGGTAAGGCTTATTTTCAGGGCATTATGGCATGTAGATTATTGTACTCTATAATAATGTTTCAAGTATTTACATTGCTGTATCTGACCAAGGTTTTCTCTGATTTTAAGGCCTGGTTTGGTTCATTTTGCCTGTACCCTTTTTATACTACTTGGCACTTTATACATTTTTTAATTCCGATAACATTTGCTGTAATTTTTTTGGTATTTTTTGCTGTCTTTTGTTGGTGGATAGTTCCTGTTATTTTTTGAGAGTTGCTATTATATTGTCTATTTTTTGTTGCGTAACTTGAAGATCTGGCCATAGGACCACCACTAAACCTTAAAAGAGAAGATGCTGGTTCTGCCCACCAATGAAAGGTTGTCAGGCTTGTAAAAAAGTAACAAAATCCATGAAATAAAAAATAAAAAAAAGCTGTTACTGAGGTGCCAGCTAAATATTGATGTTATGGTTGTTTTGGGATAACCCTTCAATGTTGCCTGTTTTGTAATATTTTTATGAAAATGAACTGTGTTTTTGAACAGTTTAAGAGATGTTATTTAGTGTCCTGTGAGGCAATAAAATATCTTAATTTCTATACCTGGTTTGTGTAACTGAACACCATAGAAAAGTTCTTTAGTTTGCGACTGTTCACACTATTGCAGCCATTTTTGTGAACTGCATCTTGTCTAGTGAAATAAATGGAAGCTGGTCTGCTGTACCTGATAATGTGAACAAAACGATGATTGATGAGGGTGACAAGATGGACAACCTCTTTATCTGTAGATGTTTATTGTAATATGTTTTCATAAAAGATAGTTTAGTGTTTGGAGGTGTTTTTTTTTGTTGTTTTTTTTTTGTTTTTAAGGTAACCTGTCAGATGCAATATGCACCCAGATCCACGAGCAGTTCTGGGTGTATATTGCTAATCCCTGCCTAACAGTCTCCGTATCTAGTAGCATAGATAAAGAAATCTTTAGAAAAAGTATTTCTAAAAATTCTTTATAATATGCTAATAATGTAAGGGACTAGTCGCAGGGGCGTTAGTTCCCTTGGCTAGTCGGCCCCCATATCATGTTAGCACGCCCACAAGTGCATGCTAATGAATACCTACCGTCCCTGGCATGGTCGCTCTCACATCTGCTTACACTACTGGTTTTCGGCCCTGTGTGCATGATCAGAATGTCCCTGGACTTCCGGTCATGCGCAATACCCCAGTTTGAAGCTGAGACGTGTACACCCTGCTTCATAGTGCACATGACTGTAAGTCCGGAACTTCTGATCATGCGCACTGAGCCGAAATCCATCTTTGGGGGGTGGTGGCAGCAGAGAGCGGTGATAGCGACCATACCTCTGACACTGCACATTCATTAGTATGTTATCACACCCACAGGGACGCGCTTATATGCTAAGGGGGCTGACTAGCCAAGGGAAGTAGTACCCTTGCGACTAGTCACTGGCCTTATTAGCATATGATAAAAGATCTTTAGAAATACGTTTTCTAAAGATCCCTTTATGCAAGTGTATACAGGGACGGTTAAGCATGGATTAGCAATATGCACCCAGAACTGCTCGTGCATATTGCACCTGACAGGTTCCCTTATAATGTGGGTGGCTGCGCTGTAAGAGGAATTTGCCCAACATACAGTCACAAATTCCTAAAATGCTTTGCTAGTCAATATATAGAACTTATTGGTGGTGTACTGGAGTAGTAGTAAAGGGGTGGTCCACTAAACAGCATAGTGGCCACATCGATGTAAAGCTCATAAAGAAGGCTTTTTTCAAAAACCTTGTGTGGTCAATAGTGCCTCTGAACGGCACTATTGCGGTTCACTCATCCCCATCACGTGGCCCCACAAGCGCCCCCACCTCCCCCGGGCTGCGTAACCACTGAGATCCGGTGATGTCGGGTCAACTGGAAGTTGACGTGACATCACAGAGGTGCGCCCCAGTCTCCATGAGTGACTGGGCAGTGGGCGGAGTCACTGCGTCTGGATGTCCGCCTGCAGAAAGCATATACTCCTGAAAATTGTGCAAGACAGAGCACACGGTGACTCCGTTTGCACCATTACAGTCAATGGCCTCGTCGGCGCATGCCTCCGAAACCCGTCTTGCGGGGGGGTTCAGAGGCCTCGGCGGGACCTGTGAACTTAGGTAATAACACACTGTGGAAGGGCCTTAACAACAGTCCATCATTACTTTAACACAAGAAGGTCAGTCAGTTCTATTACTTGCTACAACTTTGATGGTTTTTCTGACTGCACTTGAGGATCCCTTCAACCAGTGATAAAATTGGCTCTCATGAGGACCGTGCCAGGAAAGGAAGAGCAAGAATAACGTCCGCTATAGAGAATAGGCTCGTCAGTAAGCAGCTTCGGAATCTGAAAATTGACAGCACTTAAGATATTTGTCCTTATTTGATCTCTATGCATCTGTCATAGCAGACCCATCTTGATGTCAACTGTTCAGGAGACTGCAGAAATTAGACCGTTGAGGCTTCAGTCAGGCATCCGATTTTTGTGTCCGAGTGCTATCAGTGGTTTTCACTTGTACCTGTGATAGTCTATAGGGCTATTGATGTGTCGGTGTAATATTGCGGAGATATGTTCAACTTCTTTGAACCGGGGGTCGGATCAAAATCTGCAATACAAGTGTATGGATTTGTGAAAAAATTGGACTGGACTTGGATGACTTCTGAGTATCAGAATGGAGAAAAAAAAAAGAAAAATTCTCTCCACGTAAGAGAAAAGCGGATGACACTCGGATCCCAGAATGATCAAGGTTTGATCAAAAAAAACCTGGTTTTCTCATATGTAGAAAAATCGGATGTCTGAATGAGCCGAAATGCCTGCTTCTTGTAAATAAGCCACTACTGAGGGACGCACACAAGAAGAACCTGATTCGGTCCAAGAAGAGAAAGCACTGGACATTAATGGAAATCTGTATAGTGGTCTTACTCACACTTTGAGGGGGTGGGGGTGGGGGATTGGGATCAACAGCCTTGTCTGTATGAGGAGCTAAAAAGATGAGCAAATGGTTCCTACATGTGTGGGGGCCGCAAGATGTGAGGTGCATTTCTGGTGATACTTTTGTTTTATTCCAAAACCAAGGCACATTTATCCAGCAAGTTTCTAATTTATTAGACATAGTTATCTCATTTGGAGTTCACTTTGGTAAGAAGCTTCCTTAGGCTATGTTCACAAGTAGCATTTTTTGCTGTTTTTTTTTTTCTGCAGCCAAAATCTGCTCTCTTGACTTAAAAAAAAAACTGCTCCAAAAAGCGTTTATGCTGTGTTTTTTGGCTTAGTTTTTGGTGTCATTTTGTCTACTATACATGTTTAAATTAAGTCCAGTTTCATTCACCACAAAGGCAACAAAAATGCATCTGTTGCGTTTTTGCAGTGTTTTGCATTCTCATTGCTTTCAATGGTGAAAATAAATTAAAAAACACTGGAAGAATTGATATGCTGTTTCTATATTTAAAAAAAAAATGCAGCAGTTTTCAATTTGTCGGAAAAAAAGCAGTTGTGTGCTGAGATTTCTGAAATCTCATACGTCATGGATCGTGTGAGGTTAATCTCCGCGGGCTGCTGTGGGCAGGCCGTGGCGATCCGCACACATATTAGCTGATTTCAACAGCTAACATGTGTGCCTGCTAGTCGCCAGTGGAATCGCGTTCCACCCGCGACTATTAACCCCTTACACCTCGCTGTCAAAATCTGGCAGCGAGATGTATATGCGCGCAGCCATTATGATGACGTGATCACGTGACTTCCAGTGGTTGCCATGGTAGCACAGGGTCATGTGATGATGCCTGTAGCTAACATGAGTCACTTTCTCTCAATGCCGGAATAGTGCAGGCATTGAAAGTACAGCAGCATATCTGCAGATTTTTGCTCTGTAGCTGTGATCTGGAGATATGGAAGAGTGATCAGATTGCTGATCCATATAGCCCCCTAAGTGACCTAGTAAAATAAAAAATATTAAAAAAAAATAAACCTAAAAGTTCAAATCACCCCCCATTCGCCCCATTGAAAATTAAAGGGTTAAAAAAATAAAACATATGCACATATTTGGTATCGCTGCGGTATAAGATGAATTAACCTGATCAGTAAACGGCGTAGTGGCAAAAAAATTCCAAACGCCAAGTTTTTGGTCACCACAAGTTTTGCGCAAAATGCAATAACGCGTGATCAAAACGTAGCATCTGCGCAAAAATTGTACTGTTAAAAACCTCAGCTTGAGACGCAAAAAATAAGCAGTCACTGAGCCATAGAAACCAAAAAATGAGAACGCTACGGGTTTCGGAAAATGGTGCAAAACGTGTGCCACTTTTTTTGTACAAACTTGTGATTTTTTTTTAACTCCTTAGATACAAGTAAACATATTCATGTTTAAGGTCTCCAAACTCGCACCGACCTCAGGCGTCACACCGACACATCAGTTTTACCATATAGTGAACATTGTGAATAAAATATCCCAAAAACTATTGTGTGAGCACACTTTTTTGCAGTTTTTCCACACGTGAATTTTTTTTTACTGTTTTCCAGTATACTATATGGTAAAACTTATGCTTTCATTTAAAACTATAACTTATCCCGCAAAAAACAAAGCCCTCATATGGCAAGATTGACGGAAAAATAAAAAAGTTATGGCTGTCGGAAGAAGCAGATGAAAAAAAAACAAAACGGAAAAACGCAAAACACCCAGTGGCTTAAGGGGTTAATTTGCATAAAACATGAAAAAAATGGTGCAAAAAACCCCCAAACAACGCAATGTGTGAACATAGACTTGATTCTCAAAATGTAAAAGGCTTTCTCTCTGAAGCTAAATATTATGGCCCATGTGTAGAATCCCAAATCAGGTTAAAGTTACTGCCAGAAAGTTCATATATTTTTTTCAAAGCTGTCAAGTCTGCTGAAAAGGCCCCGTGGTAATAGGTAACGTGGTTCATATGCCAGCGCTTGCGCATAACAGTGGAGGCAGAGGGAAAAGCGCGGGCACGAGATTATGGGTAGGTACTTGGATGACGCTGCTGATGACAATGATATAAGATATATATATATATATATATATATATATATATATATATATGTGTATTATATATATATATATATATATATATTGTCATACCTTTTTGAGAATATTAGAATGTTGTGTACTCTCCCTCTGTCAGTAGCTAAAACAAAACAGTCACTAATCTCGGGGAGACCAGCCAGAGAAAATACTGCCGGCAGCCAGCGAGGGCGCTCAACACAGTGAAATCCTAGGTACATTGCCCCCTGGGAAATATGCAAATCAAAAAAGTCCGTGGAGCCTCTGTTAGGAGTCTCAACACAGAAACCAGCCAGATATCCCTCCGGGAAGGACCCAGCCAAGGGGTGGCTCTTTTTAGGAGACCACCATAACCACCATATTAAGTGGCCCTTTTATTCAATATCCAACTTTTTGACAAGTTTAAAGATATGACAGGGGAAATACCAAGGCCAACTTTGGACAGGGTTAACCAAAGGCTGAAAAAGTAAATGGTACTAATGAAAAACAGTTTAGAGGGTCAATTTTCAACTGTCAGATTATTGAATAAAAAGAGCATGTTAGAGAATCTCATGAAACAAAGCTGGTCAGAGGTTCACCAACCTTATCAGCTGCATCTAAAAATTCTTGAGCAATTTCAGAAAAATATTCCGCAACATAAAATTGCAAAGACTTTGTATATCGCATCATCTACAGTACAGAATACCAAAAGATTTAGACATTCTGGAGAAATCCATGTGCACAAAGGACAAGGCCGATGGTCAATATTGGATGCTCAATCTACGGGCCTTCAGGTTTCACTGCATTAAAAAGACATGGTTCAGTCACGCAGATCCCTGCATGGGCTCAGGAATACTTCCACATCTAGGTCTGTGAACACAAGCCGCCTTTTAAATGCACATTAAAGCTCTTTCATGCAAATAAAAAGCCATACATCAACACAACACAAACACTGTCCTTTTTTCTGGGCCTAAGCTCACTTAAAATGAACTGAGGCAAAATGGAAAACTGTGTTGTTGTGTGCTGAATCTAATTTTGAAATTCTTTGGTAGTCTCCTGAAAAGAGCCACTCCTTGGCTGGGTCCTTCCCGGAGGGATATCTGGCTGGTTTCTGTGTTGAGACTCCTAACAGAGGCTCCACAGACTTTTTTTGATCTGTCAGTAGCTGGGAGAATTTACATATCATTAAAAATGATAGTCCACCCTAAATTCCTAAATGTTCTGGAATGTTCAGCCTTCATAGTCCCACAAAAGGTTTTTGCTATTATCAACTCCCATATAGCATCCTTCATATGGGGCTTAAACAGACACAAACTAAAACTGACCACTATTCAGAAACCCAGGGGTGAGGCACTCCCCGACTTCTTCTTATACTACTTAGTTGGCCAACTTCGCTTTCTACAACACTGGATAGCAGATTATTTGCCTAATTCTGAACATCGCCTTGAGCACTGTTTGTATTCTGAGTCTATGGGGGTATTGGAAGCACCAGACTAATACTACTTGCCAGTTCACAGACTTGTGGTTCAAGTGTAGAAAGCCACTAAAGATTTTTCAGTTCAAACACATAGTAACCAAGTCTACCTAATGGCAAATTAGTGCTCTTCCCCAATTGCTACTTTCCCAAGATGCTTAGTTTTGGTCGAATTTAGGGGTCAAGAAAGTGGCACAGGTATATAACCAGGGTGTTTTTAGTTCCTTTGATCTATGTCAACAGCACCATCAAGTCCCCTAACATACTTTCTTTAGGTATCTGCAACTAAAGCATGCAATAAATACCCTACTCCCAGCTATTGGAAAATCTCTCATATCATCATACCCCCTAAATGAGTTTCTGAGGAGGCAGGGACTCAAATGGTTGATCTTTTTATACACCCAGTTACTAAACTCCTCATCGCCATTTTTGGTTGAGGCCAAATGGAAGACAGTAATACCTTCCCTATCAGAGGAGGATTGGAGCAAGACCTTGACCTCCCAGCAATAAGTTTCACTGACAATTAATAAGCTAATCCAAATGTAAATAGTCTATGAATGCTACCGAACACCTAGCAGGTTCTATAAAAATGGGTAAATTTACTACTGCAGATTGCCATAGATGTAGGGAAGAGGTGGGGTTTTATACACCTGATGCGGTGTTGCCCTCCTATTGCAGACTATTGGAAAGAGGTCATAGCTGTCCTCATCGAGATCATACAATCCCCTGTACCACACTACCCTAAGGTACCGTATTTTTCGGATTATAAAACGCACTTTTCCTCCCAAAACCTTGAGAGCAAAGTGAGTGGTGTGTCTTTATAATCTGAATGTAGCTTACCTGGGTGGTGGACAGGGGGTCACAAGAGGCCAGGGGAATTCTGCGGTGGCTGTGTGAGGTCTGCAAAGGCTGTGCAGATATCTGTGGCGGCCAGTGCTGGGGCAGCTGTGCGGGGTCTCCGGTGGCTGGTGCTGGGGCGGCTGTGTGGGGTCTCCAGTGGCTGGGCTGGCGCAGCGGGGCAGGTGGTGAGGACTTCAAATAATGATGCCCGGAGTCGGCGCATGTGCAGATGGAGCTCTTTGCTCAAGCCCTCATCTGCGCATGCACTGCCTCCGGCCCATTGATCTCCTAGCAGCGGACTTAAGGAAAATGGCGCCTGGAGGTGGCACTTGTGCAGATGAGATCTCTGCTTGCCATTGAGCTGAGAGCTCAATCTGTGCTGGGTGTCATTTGTTTGAATTCCCCGCCGCAGTCCGGCTGCCCCAGCACCAGCTCGAGCCCTAGCACAGCCTACAATGTCCAGGACACCCACTGCCCCTGCCTCCTGTGACTCCGCTCCACCACTGCTGCTGCCCCCACCGGTAAGACTCCACCGGATTATAAGACTGACTCTATTTTTTTTTCATCTTTCATTGCTCTGAATTTGGGGTGTGTCTTATAATCTGGTGCATCTTATAAACCGAAAAATACGGTATGTTTATTAGGAGTCCTGGCTGAGGAGACCTAGCCTCACTAATCTCGCACTCTTCTCAGGGAAACATTTTTGGTTCATAAGGCTATTGCCATGAGATGGACGGATAGAAGACCTGCGGATTTTACACTGGGTCAATATTATAAATAATGCAGCTTCCTATCAGAGGGTGGAATATAAAAATCTGCAATCCCTTCCTATAACCATTACGAGTGACTAACAAGCTTCTTACACCTCTCAACTGGAATTTTGGACCACTCTCTTCTTTTGCAAACAGTTCCAGGTCTCATATTTGAAAGGCGTATTCTCTCAACAGCAATTTTATGATTTCTCCACAGGTGTTCAATGGGATTTATATCCGGACTCATTGCTAGCCACTTCAGAGCTCTCCAGCAATTTCTTTCCATCCATTTCTGAAGTATGTTTGGGGTCATTTTCCTGCATGAGATAGGATGCAAACCCAGCTATTTGAAACTGGTCACTACATTGCAACCCAAAATCCTTTGGTAATCTTCAGATTTCATGATGCAGAAAGTCAAAGCACCTGGTTCAAATGGAAGCCAAACAACCCCAAAATATTTTTTAACCTCCACCATATTTGACTGTAGGTACTGTGTTCTCTTCTATGTAGATCTCATATCGTTTTCGGTAAACAGTAGAATGATGTTCTTTGCCAAAAAGACTCATATATGTGATAACATCTAGGGAATAAGAATATACATGCACATAGACTGTCCCTATAAAACTTTAATACTTTATTAAATCACTTAAAATCACACCGTGATTACTAAAAGTGCACAGGATAGATTGCTAGCCCTCAATAGCTGAACCTATCTGTGCAATGCCTAACAGCGGGGGTTGGCACCCTAAAAATGCGATATGGCACCCCCCACTCCGCGACGACTCTCCCTGCTGCCCCTGAAGTCCCTGCAGGAAAAAAGGTGCAGTGCCTAAGCTAAGTGCAACAAACAAATTGGTGTGGCGGGTGGACAGTAGGGAGGAAAAATCAAAAACTTATCTCATTGATGTGAACAGAATGGTAATGTCAAGCCTCAAGCTCTATCCTCGTCTCATCTACTTTCACAGAAGGATTTTGGCTTATAAACATGTTAACAAACTGCATTCTAGCTTTTTGTCTCTGTTAGAAGTGGGGTCCTGCTGGGTCTCCTGTCATATTGTTTCATTTCATTCAAAAGTTGACAATTCGCGCTGACAGTGATGCATCCTGAACCTGCAGGAAAGCTTGAATTTTTTCGAACTTGATTGTGGCTGCTTGTCCACCATTCGGACTAACCTGCATTGCAACCATTCATCAGTTTTTCTCTGCCATCCATGTCCAGAAAAATTAGCTACAGTGCTTCGGTTATAAAACTTCATGATTATGTTGCACACTGTGGACAGAGGAACATGAAGATCTCTGGACATAGACTTGCAACCATGAGATTGTTGATATTATTCAAATATTTTTGCTCCTAAAGTTCTCAGGCCAAGTTCTCTTCTCCTCTTTCTGTTCTCCATGCTTAGTGGACACACAATGCAAATATTGAGTCAACTATTCTTTTATCTGATTTAACACATTTACGATGGCCGTACGGATTGAAACAGCGGCAGGAAAAGGTACTTATTCCATATCAAAGTAGCAAGAAAAAAGTGAATAGCACCCCCCAGCGTCAGAATATCTCCAGGGTTTCAGCTACCAGGTGTAGCTGAGACCCTGGAGATCACAATTCGGACTGTTTTTTTTTTTTTTTTCCGGTCCCCAGTCACATGATCACCATTATACACCGTATAAAGATGGCGGCGCTGGTAAAAATGATTTCTTTCCCACCTGGCATGATCAAACATGTGAGATGGGAGATAAATCCAATCCCCCACCAGCTCCCCCTCCCCCTCACTATTATCAAAATGGTGGCCCGCACCTGCTGCATTCATCCTCCTCTGATTTCTGTTTGGATTACCAGCCAAGGTGAAACTGTCAGCTGTGGTTTGCAGGCTGCAGCAGTCAGCTTTACCCTAGCTGGCTGTCAAAAATAAGGGAGACTCCACGTCGTTTTTTAAATTCTTTATTTATTTTTTTTGCCAAAATATAAGGCTAAACACCCTTTAATGCCACATGAAAGACACTAAAGGGTCCCAGCTCAGAATATTTGGGGGAAACGTGGGGGAGGACATCAACATTTTATGTGTTTTACCTCTGTCTGTCTATCCAGCTTATCCATCCATCCTAGCTTTCTAGGCTCTGTGCCCACAATCAGGGTTTGCAACATTTAGGATGCAAAGTGTTTGCACTGCGTCCAAAATGCTGCGTTGTGCAGTACAAATGCAGTGGAAGCATTTTTAGAATTCTCCTGCCCACCGTGCTTCTTTTCTCTGCAGCATAAACTGACCTGCGGTGTGGCTTCCTGAGCCTCAGCATGTCAATTTATGCTGCAGAGACGAGAGAGTGTTCTCCGCAGGGTGAATAGAGCTGAAGTCCACAACAGCCTGAACCCAGATCGTGGGCACAAACAGCTGCATTCTCCCATGGACAACACTCGCATCTCCGCAAGAGGGCTGACACTGTGTATGTCGTGTCGCCGGATTGTGGGCACATAGCCTAAAAGTGAGAAATTTGATGCTACAGCAACATTTTTTTGAAGTATCTGTGGAGCTAAAATGCTCACTATACCCTTGAATAAAATTCTTCAGGGGTCTAGTTTCCAAAATGGGGTCATTTGTGGGGGTTTCTGCTGTATAGGTACCCTAGAGGCCCTGAAAATGCAACATGGTGCCCGCAATTTATTTTAACTTTTCCAAAATTCAAATGGTGATCCTTCTGCTCTAAGCCCTACAGTTTGTCCAAATAGAGGTTTTTGGCCACATGTGGGGTATCCCTGCACTCATAGGAAATTGGATAACAAACTATGGGGTCCACGTCCTCTTGAAAAGTGAGAAATTGGGAGCTAAAGCAACGTTTTTGTGAAAAAAAAACAACAATTTTCAATATGACGACCTATGGTTATCAAATTCTGTGACATACCCGTGGGTTCAAAATGCTCACAATACCCCTGGATAAAATTCTTGAGGGGTCTAGTTTCTAGAATGGGGTCACATGCGTGAGAGCTCCACTGTTTAGGCACCTCAGGAGCTCGCCAAATGCGACATGGTGTCTGCTAATGATTCCAGCCAATTTTGCAGTCAAATGGCACGCCTTGCCTTCTGAGCCCTGCCATGTGCCCATAACAGTTGATTTCTACCACAGATGAGGTATCGACGAACTCAGGAGAAATTGCACAATAAATTTTATGGTGCACTTTTTTTCCTGTTATCCTTGGGATAAAAAGCTACCTGGTTGAAGTAACAATTTTGTGGTAAAAATGTATTTTTTTTATTTTCATGGCTCAACATTATAAAATTCTGTGAAGCACCCAGGAGTTCTGGATATTCACTAAACATAAATTGGGGCTAGAGCAACATTTTTAGTTAAAATGTTCATTTTATTTTTGTCATTCCACATCGCTTTAGTTCCTGTGAGGCACCTGAAGGGTTAATAAACTTCTTGGATGTGGTTTTGAGTACTTTGAGGTGCAATTTTTAGAATGGTGTCACTTTTGGGTATTTTCTGTCACCTAGGCCTCTCAGTCACTGCAAATGTGATGTGGTCTCCAAAAAATGGTTTAGTATATTTTGTTGAAAACATGGAAAATTGCTGATCAACTTTGAACCCTTCTAACTACCTAAACCGAAAAAATTTTGTTTCAAAAATTGCGCTAAAGTAAAGTAGACAAGTGGGAAATGTAATTTATTAACTATTTTGTATGACATAACTCTGGTTTAGGGGCATAAAAATTAAAAGTTTGAAAATTGCGAAATTTTCAAAATGTTTGATTTTTTTCACAAATATAAGCAAAAAATATCGTCCTAAATTTATAACTATCCTGAACTACAATATGTCATCAAAAAACAATCTCATAATCACCAGGATCCGTTGATGTGTTCTAGAATTATAACCTGTGAAAGTGACACTGGTCAGAATGGTAAAAAATGGCCCGGTCATTAAGTACAAAATTGGCTTCGTCCTTAAGGGGTTAAGGCAGGGGTCTCAAACTCGGCTGGGTGTATGGGCCGCACAGAGGAAAAAAATTATTTAGGGGGCTGCATTCTTTGCAGGACAAAGTGACATTTTTATTGGTACCATATATTTTGTTTTACACACCTTTGGATCACTGATTTTGAACATTTTTCACTTGTTTATTATAACAAATGTGCACATTCTTTGTTTATATATACAGTTAGGTCCAGAAATATTTGGACAGTGACACAAGTTTTGTTATTTTAGCTGTTTACAAAAACATGTTCAGAAATACAATTATATATATATAATATGGTCTGAAAGTGCACACTCCCAGCTGCAATATGAGAGTTTTCACATCCAAATCGGAGAAAGGGTTTAGGAATCATAGCTCTGTAATGCATAGCCTCCTCTTTTTCAAGGGACCAAAAGTAATTGGACAAGGGACTCTAAGGGCTGCAATTAACTCTGAAGGCGTCTCCCTCGTTAACCTGTAATCAATGAAGTAGTTAAAAGGTCTGGGGTTGATTACAGGTGTGTGGTTTTGCATTTGGAAGCTGTTGCTGTGACCAGACAACATGCGGTCTAAGGAACTCTCAATTGAGGTGAAGCAGAACATCCTGAGGCTGAAAAAAAAGAAAAAATCCATCAGAGAGATAGCAGACATGCTTGGAGTAGCAAAATCAACAGTCGGGTACATTCTGAGAAAAAAGGAATTGACTGGTGAGCTTGGGAACTCAAAAAGGCCTGGGCGTCCACGGATGACAACGGTGGTGGATGATCACCGCATACTTTCTTTGGTGAAGAAGAACCCGTTCACAACATGAACTGAAGTCCAGAACACTCTCAGTGAAGTAGGTGTATCTGTCTCTAAGTCAACAGTAAAGAGAAGACTCCATGAAAGTAAATACAAAGGGTTCACATCTAGATGCAAACCATTCATCAATTCCAAAAATAGACAGGCCAGAGTTAAATTTGCTGAAAAACACCTCATGAAGCCAGCTCAGTTCTGGAAAAGTATTCTATGGACAGATGAGACCAAGATCAACCTGTACCAGAATGATGGGAAGAAAAAAGTTTGGAGAAGAAAGGGAACGGCACATGATCCAAGGCACACCACATCCTCTGTAAAACATGGTGGAGGCAACGTGATGGCATGGGCATGCATGGCTTTCAATGGCACTGGGTCACTTGTGTTTATTGATGACATAACAGCAGACAAGAGTAGCCGGATGAATTCTGAAGTGTACCGGGATATACTTTCAGCCCAGATTCAGCCAAATGCCGCAAAGTTGATCGGACGGCGCTTCATAGTACAGATGGAAAATGACCCCAAGCATACAGCCAAAGCTACCCAGGAGTTCATGAGTGCAAAAAAGTGGAACATTCTGCAATGGCCAAGTCAATCACCAGATCTTAACCCAATTGAGCATGCATCTCACTTGCTCAAATCCAGACTTAAGACGGAAAGACCCACAAACAAGCAAGACCTGAAGGCTGCGGCTGTAAAGGCCTGGAAAAGCATTAAGAAGGAGGAAACCCAGCGTTTGGTGATGTCCATGGGTTCCAGACTTAAGGCAGTGATTGCCTTCAAAGGATTCGCAACAAAATATTGAAAATAAAAATATTTTGTTTGGGTTTGGTTTATTTGTCCAATTACTTTTGACCTCCTAAAATGTGGAGTGTTTGTAAAGAAATGTGTACAATTCCTACAATTTCTATCAGATATTTTTGTTCAAACCTTCAAATTAAACGTTACAATCTGCACTTGAATTCTGTTGTAGAGGTTTCATTTCAAATCCAATGTGGTGGCATGCAGAGCCCAACTCGCGAAAATTGTGTCACTGTCCAAATATTTCTGGACCTAACTGTATATATATATATATATATAATATAGAGAGAGAAACATTTTGATGGTAAAAAAATAATGTCATGCCTTATTTTGAGGTATTTTTTTACATTTTATCCCTTTCTTGCAACTAATAGTGTTGCAATTAGCACTATATAGAAATTTTGGCCAACATCTTTTAGTAATGTTCCCCATCTTGTTGTAATGTGCCCATCCTTGTCCCCTTGTAGTATTGTGCCCCATCCTGGTCCCCATCCTACAGTAATGTGCTCATCCTTGTCCCCGTCCTATAGTAATGTGCCCCATTCTTGTCCCCATCTTATCGTAATGTGCCATTTCTGTAGTAATGTGTCCAGCCTTGTCCCCATCCTATAATAATGTCCACAACCTATAGTAATGTGCCCATCCTGTAGTAATGTCCATCCTTGTCCCCATCTTATAGTAATGTCCCCATCTTATAGTAATGTTCCCCATCCTTGTCCCCTTGTAGCAATCTCCCTATCCTGTGGTACTGTCCCCATCATATAGTTGGCTCACTCTATAGTAATGTCCCCATCCTATAGTAATGTCCCCATCCTATAGTAATGTGCCCAGCCTTGTCCGCATCTAGCCAGACACTGTTAGACACTGTCAGACACTGTCTTAACTTAGATATGATAAATATACACACTCCTCCACCTTTTTTGTCTTTTCTGTCCTTTCTGATTGTGGTATAAACCTCTGTTTGTCACCCAGTCATGGCTGTCATCCAGCAAGGTTTCTGTAATGCCCACAACATTGTAATCATTGTTGTGGGCATTAGAACAACATTGTTGACATAAGAGTCTCCAACTCATTAATTTTGTTTACAAGACTTCTTCAATTTGCCAGCAGACATTTAACCCCTTCACGACCAATGACGGATCTATCCGTCATGGAGCGTGTGACGTTAAGCCCCGCCCCCTGCCGCTAGCAGGATGCGGCGATCCGCGCACATATCAGCTGTTTTTAACAGCTGACATGTGTGCCTGCATGTTATGAGTGGAATCGCTTCCACTCGCAATATTTAACCCCTTACATCTTGCTGCCAAAGTCTGGCAGTGAGATGTATATGTGCGCAGCCATTACATTTACTTACCGCCGCCCCCACTGGAAGTCACGTGCAAGATCACGTGACTTTCAGTGGTTGCCATGGTAGCACAGGGTCATGCGATGACGCCTGTAGCTAACATGAGTCACTTCCTCTCAATGCCGGCATAGTGCCAGCACGGAGAGTTAAAGCACCTTATCTGCAGTTCTCAGCTCTGTAGCTGTGATCAGCAGATAGATTGAGCGATCGGATTACTGATCGCTATAGCCCCCTAGGGGGACTAGTAAAATTAAAAAAAAAAAAAGTTTTAAAAAAATAAAAAACCTAAAAGTTCAAATCACCCCCCTTTCGCCCCATTGAAAATTAAAGGGTTAAAAAATATACACACATTTGGTATCGCCGCGTTCAGAAATGCCCGATCTATCAAAATATAAAATCAATTCATCTGATCAGTAAACTGTGTAGCGGCAAGAAAATTCCAAACGCCAAAATTACATTTTTTGGTCGCCGCAAGTTTTGCGCAAATTGCAATAACAGGCAATCAAAACGTAGCATCTGCGCACAAATGCTACCATTAGAAATGTCAGATTGAGATGCAAAAAATAAGCCATCACTGAGCCTCAGATCCCGAAAAATGAGAACGTTACGGGTTTCGGAATATGGCACAAAACGTGCACCACTTTTATTGGACAAACTTGTGAATTTTTTTAACCCCTTAGATACAAGTAAACCTACACATGTTTGGTGTCTACAAACTCGCACCGACCTCAGGCATCACAGTGACACATCAGTGTTACCATATAGTGAACATGGTGATTAAAATATCCCAAAAACTATTGTGCGATCACACTTTTTTTGCAGTTTTTCCAGACTTGGAATTATTTTGCTGTTTTCCAGTACACCATATGGTAAAACTTATGGTTTCATTTAAAAGTATAACTCGTCCCGCAAAAAACAAGCCGTCACATAGCAAGATTGACGGAAAAATAAAAAAGTTACGGCTCTCGGAAGAAGGGAAGCAAAAAAACAAAAACGCAAAAATTTAAAAGGCTCTGGGGCTGAAGGGGTTAATACTAATTTAATACCTTTCTAACTCATCTCCCTACTTTTCTTGCCTGTCCCGCTCCTAATTAAGGCTATGTGCGCACGTGTGCGTATTACATGCAGTTACGCTGCGATCTGCAGCGCAGCATAACTGCATGCGTCCTGCGTCCCCTGCACAGTCTATGGAGATTGTGCAGGAGCCGTGCGCACGTGGAATATTAGAACGCAGCGATTTGGCTGCTGCCCGAATCACTGCGTTCTAAGAAGTGACATGTCACTTCTTCCGTGCGGTTTGCATGCTGTCTATAGGGAGAGGCAGCATGCAGAGCGCACGTTCTCTGCCGGCACCATGCGCTTCAGAACGGAGCTTTTCAGCTGCGCTCTGAAGCGCACCTTTTAGGTGCGGTGCAGAGCGCACACGTGCGCACATAGCCTAAACCTGCCTTGACCCATACTGTCTCACTCTCTCTGTCTATTCAACTACCCTCCCTCCCACCAGATCCTAGTTTAAAAGCTCCTCCATCTGTCTATCCATTTTTCCCTCAGCGAAAAGTCACTGGACAAGTTCCTCAAATCAAGTAACATTTCACTAGTAACGAAGCTATGGCTCATACATAGTCTGGTCTTTTCTGTAGAAAAATATGGACGATAAAGTAACAAGACAGAAGAGGAATCGAAACCTTTGAAATGTGGTACTGGAGAAGGATGTTTACAATACCATTAATGGCAAGAAGAACAAATTACGGTAATCAATTTTGGAGCAAATCAAGCCAGACTTGTCAATCTAAGCAAAGATCACCATGGTATGACTTGCCTACTTTGGACACGTCATACGAAGAGCGCAATCACTGGAGAAGGACATCATGGCCAGATAAACAGAAGGAACAAGGGTACAAGGAATACCAGAGACCCGATGGCTTGCTATAATTAAAATAATAGCGAAGAAGACACTACTTGGCCTATCTAAGCTTGCGCAAGATCGATCTTTCTACATATTGTTCATCCATAAAGTAGCCATGGTTCAAAATCAAGCCAAAGACCACAATAAAAAAAAAGTGCACTCAAATATTCTTTTCATTTTGGCATTTCAGAATAGTTTTTTCATTTTTTTTTTTGCATCAATGCATCTCTATGATTTTTTTTTTTTAAAAGAGAAGATAGTTTTAATACTCACCATTTTGGGGTATGTGACATTGTAGCCTTTATTTTGAATGTGGAAGAAAATAAGCACCATTTAGGTATTTGTTTAGTTAATTATTGTGCGTGTGTTTGGTGTCCTTGCTGTGTCATCTGTCCCTCCTCTCTGTTGCTAATCGCGTCCCCCTGCTCTGAATGATGTGGATGAAGCATCCTGCGTCATCCACATGGGGTAGTTAACCAAGATCTTGCTTCTGCACAGTAGTTGCGCAGGCCCGCGCAGGCACTCTCTGCTCTGCCCTACTGCGGGCAGAGCAAAAAACATCACTGTGCAAGAGCCTACTGATGTCTTTGCGATGTCGTTCTGATTTCGGCATTTACACAGTGATGTTCTATGCTCAACCCACGGTAGGGCAGAACAGAGTAGGCCTGCGAGGCTACTGTGCAGATGCGAGATCTCTGTTCACTATGTAGATGACATAGGATGTGTCATCCATGCCAATCAAAGCAGGGGGAAGCGATTAGCACAGCCGCCCATCGGACCGGACCACCCTAATTTACATACAGTGCGGGAGCATATCAAATGGTATTTTTGGGGCTATACAGGGGAAGTCAGGCACTGATAAACACATTTGTAAAATGCAGCAAAGAAACAGTTAAAGGTGGTGACAGGTTCCCTATAAGCTGCCTTATATTGTGTAAGTATGGGGAGATAAGGTATGCACACCAGTGACTATGTAAGGGGAATACATGGAATAGCAGAAACTGCTGTGTGAATACTGACTTGAAAAATCCAATAGCTATATGCAAGAGTGAAAATGTGAAAAATGGAATCTGCATTACTGCCATGAACATATGAATCAAGAGAAATTTAGCTACTGAATTGATCAATGCAATAGAGCCCCAACACTACGCCAAAGTAGTTCATGGCAGTAATGCAGATTCCATTTTTCACATTTTCACTCTTGCATATAGCTATTGGATTTTTCAAGTCAGTATTCACACAGCAGTTTCTGCTATTTCATGTATTCCCCTTACATAGTCACTGATGTGCATACCTTATCTCCCCATAGTGATGTTTTTTTAGGTTTTTGCACCCAGTTCGGACTTAGAATGGTGTTCCAAACGTTATTCCTATTTGATATTGTGTAAGCACCCTTGTGCTTCCAAAACAGTTCATGAAACTCCAAAATGTACAATGCTACTTGGCACCAAGACATTAGCATCAGATTATATTAAAGGGTTATTCTCCAATTATCCTCGTGATTTCTGTTAGGCCATCTGCACACGTGAGATTGTACCTGCTGACTTTTCTGCAGGTATTAGGCTATGTGCGCACGTTGCGTAAATTCATGCAGTTACGCTGCGCTTTGTAGCGCAGCGTAACTGCATCCGTCCTGCGTCCCCTGCACAGTCTATGGAGATTGTGCAGGGGCCGTGCGCATGTGGCGTTTTAGAGCGCAGCGCTTCGGCTACTGCCGAAGCGCTGCGCAAAAAGAAGTGACATGTCACTTCTTCCGTGCGCTTTGCCGGCAGCTCCTGCTCTGTCTATGGCAGGAGCTGCAGGCAGAGCGCACGTTCTCGCCGGCACCATGCGCTTCACAACGGAGCTTTTCAGCTGCGCTCTGAAGCGCACCTTTTACGGTGCTGGGATAGTACGCAACGTGCGCACATACCCTTACCTCAGGTTCACGCAGCAACTCCCCGGAATCCGCAGCTATAAATTGATGTGGTATATCTGCAGAGTTGTTGCAGTAAACCTGCGGAAACAGTGCGGATTTCGTGCCGAATTCCTGTGGATTTCCTGCCCTGTATCTCCATAGTGGAAAGGCAGGAATTCCGCAGATAATTTCGCAGAAATAATTGACATGCAGTTACGTGCGGCTGCGGGAAATCGGCAACATTTTCCGCAGTCGCAAAAACCACAGCATTGATACAGCACTCCCCAAATCCCACAGGATAACATGGGGAGTGTCTGTACTTGCATAAACCCGCAGATTTATCTGGAAAATCCGCGGGTTTTCCGCAGCAATATCCACAGTTAATTTCTCCCGTGGGCACATGGCCTTATACAGAGCAGTTCAAGTGCACTTGGGAGTCAAGGGGTTAAAAATCCCACATGCGCACAAAAAGCTTAGACTCTGGGGACTTTGCAGTCATGGTAATGTTTTTAACTGATCATGTTCCTTAAACCATTACTGGAAATCTTATGGGAAATTGTTGGGGCCACTGTCGATTGGGTTTGATGCCATGAAGTGGTGTACTTGGTCTGCAATAATGTTTTATTACATTAGCATAATGTAAAAGTATGTCAGGGAGCAAGAAAGGGCAAATTACTTGTTTGATCATCCATATTACAATATTCTGAGATCAATATTCAAATGGCCTGATAATACCTATAACAAGTCAACCATTTCAACCACAAGTCAAGATATATTTTTCTTGTTAAAATATTTTTTTATTTTATTTTTCATGTCTAAAATACTAAATGATACCACAACAGGCAGCATACTCCAAACACTTGGAAATTTAAGTTCTTCACAGATAAATGTAAAATGTGTAAATGTAAAATAAGCATATAAATGACCAAAACTGGAATCCCATAGTATTGATTGCACTTCAAAAACAACTTCTTGATTAAGGAGTAAAAGTTTGCCCCTCTCCTCATATTGATAATAAAGACAGGTTATCTATCTTTTTTAGATGACATTGAATTAAAGGAGCATTCTCAAGTTCTTAAACATGAAAATAAGCAAGTTTTCAATTTACTTATTTTTCTACCTAGTGTTATCTAGGTAGATGATGTTTTGCTTTTGTCTTTTATAGTGATGAACTTGTTTCCATGGAGCCTGGCCTCTAGAGTCAGGCCCAGTATGCACTTTAACTATATTCCAGGAGAGAATTTGACTTTTAACATACCAGACACCTCTCTCTAGTCCATTGATTTTTCTACAGGTGTTTTTGCTCCCTTCCCCATCTCTTGCAACATCAATAGCTGGCAGGTCTGTGCCAGCTATGTGTTTGTTCAAATACCATGGTAATATATATGCGTAAACATTGAGATAGCAGTTTAGACTTGGAACAAACCACGGGTAGCTAAATGTATTATAGCTGAAGTGCAGAGCTTTATAGTTCCAATAATACTATAGTTTTAAGGTTCCTCTACACAAGAGACTGTCGGTTGAAATCACCAATATCGACTGGCTCTGCCATAGGTCTAATCTGTATTCGGGGGGGGCGGCCGACTGGTGATTTGTAGTGATGTTGATCGGTAATGTCCTAATTTGGACTGTCAATCACAATGTTCTACCTGAGATAAGCTGCTGGCCGTTGTGTCAGTTGGTGGCTTTCTCATAGAGAACATCAAAGTACTTGGCAGAGCAAGCGCTCCTTGTGTATGAAAGTATTGGATGAGATAGGTGTTGGTCAAACGATCATCTGAAACATCATTTGGCTGACAGCCATTTATTGTGTGGTCAGCCTTATGCGGGCTTTACACGCTGCAATCTCGCTAGTGAGATCGCAAGCGATTGTACCCGCCCCCGTCGGTTGTGCCACACGGGCATACTGCCCGTCGCACACAACCTCTCTTACCCCCGTCACACGGACTTACCTGTCCTGCGATGTCTCTCTGGCCGGCGACCCACCTCCTTCCAACGGGGCGGGTTGTGTGGCGTCACAGCGACGTCACACGGCAGGTGGATAATAGAAGTGGAGGGGCAGAGATGAGCAGGACGTAAACATCCCGCCTACCTCTTCCTTCCGCATTGCCGGTGGAGGCAGGTAAGGAGATGTTCCTCGCTCCTACAGTGTCACACACAGCGATATGTGCTGCCGCAGGAACGAGGAACAACATCACTAATGAGAGGTAAACGATTTTTTTGTTGTAGGATGACCTCTAAGCGGCAAACGATTTTTGCCACTTTTGCGATCATTTTAGGTCGCACATAACTGTTACACGCTACGATATCGCTAATGACGCCGGATGTGCGTCACAAACAATATGACCCCGACAATAATTCATTAACGATATGGTAGCGTGTAAAGCCCGCTTTAGTCTTCACCATATCTGTCCCTCAAGGAGGAGAGCCTTCCCTGCTAGAAACTGCTCTGCTCTTAGCTGCTCAAGAGACATACCCCTTCAAGTGATGAACAATATCAAATCTTTTTGTAACACATTTCCTGATTTTAGGTCACTATATTGTTTCTCATCACTGTGAATTAATTGATGATTAAGAAGCAATGACTTCCGTGCAAAGCATTTCCCACATTCAGGACACGAGAAGGGCTTCTCCCCTGTGTGAGTTCTCTGATGATAAATTAGTGTTGATTTTTGTGTAAAATACTTATCACATTGTGGACATGAAAACGGCTTCTCCCCCGTGTGAACTCTCTGGTGCCTGACCAAATCCGATTTCTGAGCAAAGCATTTCCCACATTCCGAACATCTGAATGGCTTATCACCAATGTGAATTTTCTGATGTCGACCGAGTTCAGATTTCTGCAAGAAACATTTGCCACACTCGGAACATGAAAATGGTTTCTCACCAACGTGGATCCTTTGATGTCTGTCGAGGAGTGATTGTTGTATAAATCGTTTTCCACACTGGGAACATGAGTATGGCTTTTCTCCTGTGTGAAGTCGTTGATGATTAATAAGAGCTGATTTTTGGGTAAAATTTTTGTTGCACAAAAGGCATGAAAATGGCTTCTCCCCTCTGTGAATTCTTTGATGCCTCACAAGATCAGATTTTTGGGTAAAACATTTCCCACATTCTGGACATGGAAATGGTTTCTCCCCTATGTGAATTCTCTGATGTCTGGAGAGTTCTGATTTCCATGCGTAACACTTCCCACATTCTGAACAAGCAAATGGCTTCTCATTAATGTGTGTTTTCTGATGTCTTTCCAAAAGGGACTTCTGTAAAAATCGTTTTCCACAGTTAGAACATGAAAACGTCCTTTCTCCTGTGTGAAGTCTTCTGTGTCTGAAAAGGTTGGCTTTCTTTGTAAAACTTTTTCCGCATTCGAAACAGGAATATGGCTTCTCAGCTGTGTGGGATCTCTGATGTCTAATGAAGTCAGAACTTTGGGTAAAACATCTTGTGCATTCTGAACATATAAAACTGTCTCTTCCCGTCAAAGCAGAAATGTTATATAATTTTCCAGATGGTTCTTCGTGATGAGTGGGGTCAGTTGTTAGATCTATAATTTCAAGTACTGGAGGCAGAGGTGGGAAAATGGGGCTCTGTCCAAGGGAATCTTCAACAATTTTGATGTTCTGTATTTCACAATTGGGAGAAACATTGCCATATGTCTGTATAATTTTCTTTCTGCTCAATATATCTGTTTCGGTATAAATTAAAGACAAGCAATTTATCATCTATTACACAGCACAACAAATAAACACTTTTTGTCTGCTACTTGGCAAAAACCATGTGCTCTATACTAAATCGAATGCGCTGAATCCAAATCTGAAGTTAGTTTTTTTGTAGCACGTCAGGATATTAAGTTATTCCAATTTTTGTGAAAATTAAAATAAGTAATTAATAAAGATACAGAATCGTTATGTCCCACAGTTTCACAACATGTATTATCATTTTTATTGAAAAAGAAGTATAGGTAAATAAACCAAAAAACTTAAAAATCACTTATAGTAGCTTAAGAAATCGCCTTGAACTCAGCAGAGAACTTTTAAAAGTGCTTCAGGCACTTGCTTTTGCGCTTGTGAGTGGTCCTAGTGGCCCGTTGCAAAAACCAGCAGTAATCGCCCATCATGTTGGGGTTAAAGCGACCTGGGTATCTTTTTTCCATAGTAGAAATGTCCTGGTGGAATCTCTCACCATGTTCGTCACTGACATTACCCATATTTGGAGGAAAGAAGTCAAGATGTGAATGTAGGAAATGCATTTTCAATGACATTCGGGCACCATGCATTTCGTATGCTTGAAGCATATTGTCTATTAGTTCAGCATAGTTTTCTGCTCTTTCGTTTCCAAGGAAGTTTTGAACTACTAATATAAATGCATCCCATGCAGTTAGTTCAAGTGGGGTGAGTTCTTTCTTGAAGATTTCATCATGGATTAGTTGGTGGATTTCAGGACCAATAAAGATTCCTGCTTTGAGTTTGGCCTCAGTTTTCAATGCACTAAACTTTTCCTTCAGATACTTAAATCCATTCCCTTGACGATCCATTGCTACTACAAAATTTTTCAT
This sequence comes from Anomaloglossus baeobatrachus, assembly GCF_048569485.1. NCBI lineage: Eukaryota > Metazoa > Chordata > Amphibia > Anura > Aromobatidae > Anomaloglossus > Anomaloglossus baeobatrachus. Next base: position 273,356,810 of record NC_134357.1, on the reverse strand, counting down.
TAGTCCTAGTTTAATGTGAAGAGGTGGAAGATAAACTTTAAGTGGATCGACAAGTGATTCATGTTGAACATTGTGCTTACCAATCTTATGTTCATCTCTATTGGGCCACCGTTTAATTTTATAATGGTTGTTGTCATCTCGACTGTTCCATAGCCACAGAAAGCACATATGCTTAGTGCAACCTAACTGCAAACCAAGGACTAGCACAACAACTTTGAGGTCAGCACAAATGTTCCATTGATGTTCTGAATATTTAATCAATTTCAGAATGATCTGCATAGAAGCATAGGTCTCTTTCATTCCAACCGCATGTGCAATGGGAACAGATGGCTTTTCATTGCCATTGTGCAACAGAACAGCTTTCAAGCTTGCTTTACTAGAGTCTATGAACAGTCTCCATTGATCTGGAAAATGTCTACAACCCAACTCTAGCATAAGCCCATTCACATCAGTACAGAAGCAGACACCATTTTGCCTGAATAGGCGTATGGCCTTTTCTAAGTATAACTCAAAATCTGGACGTGCTGTGCAAATTCTGAGTTCATATTTGGAATCAGCATGTTCAAATTAGTAAAGAACACATGTTTTACCCTCAGTAGCAAAAACATTGTTGTGCTGTGTTATATATTATGACATCTAATTCAGGGGTGCACAAAAAGCAGCCTGCAATTTCATTCTGGGCTGCCTTACAAATCAGACAAGCAGAAAGACAAAGCACTGATATAGAAAATATGGTGCTGTCACTAGATAGGCGCTTTGTTCTCCCTTCACTGATCACTGCACGTCTTGGAAGATATGTGTAAGGGCTCAATGGAGAGGAAAGTAGCAAGGACTGATGATTACTAATTAAGCTCTGTGTGGCTGGCACTAATGTGGGTGCATTAACACTGGCACTGTTTTGGGCTGTGTGCATTCTATTTTTACTTGGGGAGGGGCAATTTAGGCAAAACTCCTATTGTTATACCTTATACAGGCATGACCCGGGAGTGAGTGCATGGCTAGTATTTAGTAGAATTGATGCAAATGTATTCATATGCCCTAGTTCATCGGCCACAACAGTGGTCTGTAGCCGCTGCACAGGAGACTATGATGTCCAAGGCTCTTCTTATGATTAGCCAGCCTGATACCACTTCATATGTGCATCACGCTGCAATGATGACATTGCGCCAGACTAGGTAATCAAAAGGAGCGCAGAAGATGCCATCCGGTAAGAGGCAGAACTCCATCTCGTGGCTGATGGAAAAGGATTTTTGAATCAATTCACCCCTGCTCTACGAAGATTCTTTCTGTGGTGCTCTTTAAATCTCTTTATTGTGTCCCTCAGGTCTTGCACTAGGTACAACACAGCATAACAGGTTTACTCAAAGTGATCTTAAAATGTTTATGTAATATCCTCTAGTGAGAATCTCATCCCTGGAATTCCAGTATAGGGAGCTTGGGGTCTTATCCTCATCTTCTGTTTGGCAGAAAAGACAAAGTGAAGAGTTTGGTTCCATGCATTATCTTCTGTCTAAATTATTCTCTATAACCTGAATAATGAATAAGCTGCTGTAGTGACTGATCAAGAACAATATGTTACACCCACCTGTAGTGTGAAGTGTAGAAGTGTCATCTCCGTCACCTTGTTCATCTCTCACATATGCCTCCTCAGCACCTCCTACAGTTTCAACCTTGATAATAATGAGATCTTCATCCTTAATAACCAGTAAAATAAAAAAAATGACAAGTTGTCATGTAATAAACTGAAGCAAGCATTCAAAACGGACTATGTGCAAACGTTTAAGCCTATAGTGACATTGGGGTTAGAAATCTGTTTTTCTGTTCAGTTATAGTAACCCCTGAAACTGATCCATCCTATTACTTAAGCCAACAGTGTCATACTAACTACAATACTGTCTTTGTTTGGGTACCTTTCTTTAAAACTGTAAAAAAAAAAAAAAAAATAACCACTTTTTTTTTTCTTTTAACTGGTAAAAATGTTCAAACTTGATAAAAGGTCTCCTAATAGAGGCTCTGACACAAGCCAAAGCTCAGTAGTTTACTATATAGACTTGATCTGCTTGGAAAGGAAGTAGCAGAAAGCTCCAGAAGCTCTCATGGGCACAATTTTACAGTCTTCCCCCAGTAATCTTCCCTCTTTCACTTGTCTTCCCTTCAGTCACCTCTCCTAGTCTATACTTGGCTAAAAATGTGTGTATGATGCACATGTATCATACTGTAATTACTGGACGTCACTGTAATTTGTTTGCAGGTCAAATTTCAGAAGCACCTGACCTTAAACCTGTATGTAGTTTAAGGTCCACAAGTGCAGCAGACATACAGTGAAAAATAATTATTTGATCCCTTGATGATGTTGGAAGTTTGTCAAATGACATAAACAGTTTATAACTTTAAGGGTAGGTTAATGGTAACAGTGAGAGATAGAATATCAAAATAAAATCTAGAAAATCCCATTGTATAACTTATAAAAATGTATTTGCATTTTGCAGAGATAAATAAGTATTTGATCCCCTACCAACCATCAAGAGTTCTGGCTCCTACAGACCAGTTTAATGCTCCTAATCAACTCGTTACCTGCACTAATGACAGCTGTCTTAAATTATCACCTGTATAAAAGTCTCCTGTCCACAGACTCAATTAATCAGTCAGACTCTAACCTCTATAACATGGACAAGACCAAAGAGCTTTCTAAGGATGTCAGGGACAAGATCATAAACCTGCACAAGACTGTAATGGGCTACAAAGCCATAAGTAAGACGCTGGGTGAAGAGACAACTGTTGGTGCAATAGTAACAAAATGGAAGAAATACAAAATGAGGGTCAATTGACATTGATCTGGGGCTCCATGCAAAATCTCACCTCGTGGGGTATCCAGGATCATGAGGAAGGTGAGTGATCAACCTAAAACTACAGGGGGAACATGTTAATAATCTCAAGGCAGCTGGGACCACTGTCACCAAGAAAACCATTGGTAACACATTACACTGTAATGGATTAAAATTCTGCAGTGCCCGCAAAGTCCCACTTCTCAGGAAAGCACATGTGCAGGCCCATCTGAAGTTTGCCAATGAACACATGGATGATTCCGAGAGTGACTGGGAGAAAGTGCTGTGGTCAGATGAGAAAAAAATTGAGCTCTTTGGCAGGGCCGTATTTGGGGTTTTTGCTGCCCTAGGCACTGTCAGTGGTGGCGCCCCCTTCTGATCAGTCAGATTACGGTTATATGCACACAGCTTTTTTTTTTTTTTTTCCAGACAGATCCACCCTATAACCCGCCCAAAAAACCCAAACTCTAAATATTAAAGAAATGAACTCATACACTGCAATGTAAAACGACTTGCTGTCCATATGTTCAGTCTTTGGAGTTTTTTTAAGCGCGTCAGGTTTCCTCAGACATGAAGCGGCTGACAGTGACCGGTCCATTATATGGCGCCTGCTGCTTGGATGCCGCTTACTAGTTGTGACCGGCCATTATATGGCGCCTGCTGCTTGGATGCCGCTTACTAGTTGTGACCGGCCATTATATGGCGCCTGCTGCTTGGATGCCGCTTACTAGTTGTGACCGGCCATTATATGGCGCCTGCTGCTTGGATGCCGCTTACTAGTTGTGACCGGCCATTATATGGCGCCTGCTGCTTGGATGCCGCTTACTAGTTGTGACCGGCCATTATATGGCGCCTGCTGCTTGGATGCCGCTTACTAGTTGTGACCGGTCCATTATATGGCGCCTGCTGCTTGGATGCCGCTTACTAGTTGTGACCGGTCCATTATATGGCGCCTGCTGCTTGGATGCCGCTTACTAGTTGTGACCGGCCATTATATGGCGGCTGCTGCTTGGATGCCGCTTACTAGTTGTGACCGGCCATTATATGGCGGCTGCTGCTTGGACGCCACTTACTAGTTGTGACCGGTCCATTATATGGCGGCTTCTGCTTGGACGCCACTTACTAGTTGTGACCGGTCCATTATATGGCGCCTGCTGCTTGGATGCCGCTTACTAGTTGTGACCGGTCCATTATATGGCGCCTGCTGCTTGGATGCCGCTTACTAGTTGTGACCGGCCATTATATGGCGCCTGCTGCTTGGATGCCGCTTACTAGTTGTGACCGGCCATTATATGGCGCCTGCTGCTTGGATGCCGCTTACTAGTTGTGACCGGCCATTATATGGCGCCTGCTGCTTGGATGCCGCTTACTAGTTGTGACCGGCCATTATATGGCGCCTGCTGCTTGGATGCCGCTTACTAGTTGTGACCGGTCCATTATATGGCGCCTGCTGCTTGGATGCCGCTTACTAGTTGTGACCGGTCCATTATATGGCGCCTGCTGCTTGGATGCCGCTTACTAGTTGTGACCGGCCATTATATGGCGGCTGCTGCTTGGATGCCGCTTACTAGTTGTGACCGGCCATTATATGGCGGCTGCTGCTTGGACGCCACTTACTAGTTGTGACCGGTCCATTATATGGCGGCTTCTGCTTGGACGCCACTTACTAGTTGTGACCGGTCCATTATATGGCGCCTGCTGCTTGGATGCCGCTTACTAGTTGTGACCGGTCCATTATATGGCGCCTGCTGCTTGGATGCCGCTTACTACTTCATTTAAAAAAATAAGTAAAATCCAGTAGCTAAAAGATGTTGGAAAAAACAACCAAGAAGCCACAGCAAAAAAAATAAATATTTGCTTCAGGATAAAATGATGACTGTCCTAAAGTGTTTTCTGTCTGAATAATTCCGGGGGTTCACAGACCACTACAAGACGTGTGCACATTCCCTGATAGAGCCCATAGCCTTCAGATAGTAGTTAAGACCTCCATACACATTAACCTAAAGTTGTCTAAACCCGCCAATATCGACAGGTTCTGCTGAAAGCCCAATGTGAACAGGGGCTCTCAATTCTGATTGTCAGGGGAATAAGGATCCAGAATGTCCAATTACGGAGTGTAGATCCTATTATCCTCTAAATGATAAGCTGCTGCCGGAGATGTCCAGCAGCGGCTCTAATAAAGAACACAGAAACAATTGGCAGAATGAGTGCTCCTGTATATGGGAGAGCCGAGCAAGATAGCTGCCGGCCTAAAAATCAGACTATAGTGTATGGGGGCTTTAGTCTATTACTTATTCGGCTGACAGACATGCAGATAGCTGTATTTTTAGTCCAGCACGCTGACCCTATGTTTTAGGATCAAGACTGATAAGGTAAAGATTACAACAGCCACATGACTATCACCAGAACCACCATCAGTACAGTAATACATAACTAAAACCACACTACATACTATAATACGTAACCAAAACCACAGTTAGTACAGTAATACATCAACAGAACTACTGTCAATACAGTAATATCATCAAAACCACCCTAAACACAATAACACATCACCAAACCCACCCTGAAGACAATACATCGCCAAAACCACCATCAGTACATGAATACAATGCCAAATTCACACAGCAATCAAGTGCAGTGTCAGGTTAGACCCATATACATCTATGTATTGCATTAACGTACAACTCTCAGTATGTCCTTAACAATGGTAAGGAGATGCTGGTAGTTGTTACCAGCCATCATTAGACTGTGGACCATATAAGAACCACAATACTGATTAGTCCCAGGCAGTAGACTTAACTTTTGGACGAGATCTTATAGGTTTAGGTCCATTAATTCTGAGGAGATTAGTAGGGCAGAGGTGGGCTCAGTAGGGAGAAGGGGCATCATGGGGTGGGACTTGAGACCCCCACCAATTGCTCAAAAGACCTCTTAAGTGCACAGCTCAGGAGACAGGACTATGAAATTTTACTCCCGGAATCCATTCTGTCTGCATGTTCTGGTTCTGGGAAACACTCGGGGCCACGGTAGTCGGACCCCCAGCGATTGGAAAGTTATTCCCCATCCCAAGGATAGGGGGCAAGTTCCCAATGTGAGAAAACCCCTTTAAAAGCAGCATTCACACTGCAGCCAAAGATGGGAACCTGATTTATCTAAACAGTGTCCATCACCCGATGCACGAGCAAAAAACTTTCATTCGTCAGGTGAGATGATTTTTAAGCTGACTTAAAGGGAACCTGTCACCCCAAAATGACACCTAGACTGCGGAAATATTTATATGGGGGACATGATCTGTGGAGAAATAAACCCACCCATATAGGTCAGCTTAAAAGGAACTGGTCACGACCTTTAATATTAAACTGCTCCATTGTCTTGTTAGTCAGAAAATGTGCATCACTTACATTGCGTCACTAACAAGAGGGGGGGGCAGTTTAGAATTGAAAAAGGGTGTAACAGGTTCCCTTTAATGTTCACTGAAAAAGCCACATTTGATATGAAAATGAGGACATTTCTGCGCGGCCTAAGCCTGGGTGCACAATACCACCGAATATAGGAAAATACTAGCCAGGCCTTTGTCTTGATTAATAGTGATCCATTGGTGAGAGTGAGCACTGTAACACCAGATCTCCTGTCTGCACCGCACCCAACACTGCGGCACACTCCAAGCGTCAGTGCGGGTGTGCACACAACACAGGAGGAGCACAGCGGCACACACCAAGCGTCAGTGCATGTGTGCATCCAACACAGGAGGAGCACAGCGGCACACGCCAAGCGTCAGTGCATGTGTGCATCCAACACAGGAGGAGCACAGCGGCACACTCCAAGCGTCAGTGCATGTGTGCATCCAACATAGGAGGAGCACAGCGGCACACTCCAAGCGTCAGTGCATGTGTGCATCCAACACAGGAGGAGCACAGCGGCACACTCCAAGCGTCAGTGCATGTGTGCATCCAACACAGGAGGAGCACAGTGAGGAGGGGGACACGGCGCTGTGATGTGCTGTCTGCTCACTTCAACAACCTTCCTCATTGAATCGGCAGTCAAATACAGGCAGCAACCAGGTGTCAGAACGTACCTGCATCACATTGTAGGCACACCCACGCGGACACTGGAGTCACATTGCAGGCGCACCCACGCAGACACTGGAGTCACATTGCAGGCGCACCCACGCAGACACTGGAGTCACATTGCAGGCGCACCCACGCAGACACTGGAGTCACATTGCAGGCGCACCCACGCAGACACTGGAGTCACATTGCAGGCGCACCCACGCAGACACTGCAGTCACATTGCAGGCGCACCCACTGCAGTCACATTCCAGGCGCACCCACGCGGACACTGGAGTCACATTGCAGGCGCACCCACGCGGACACTGGAGTCACATTGCAGGCGCACCCACGCAGACACTGGAGTCACATTGCAGGCGCACCCATGCGGACACTGGAGTCACATTGCAGGCGCACCCACGCGGACACTGCAGTCACATTGCCGGCGCACCCACGCGGACACTGCAGTCACATTGCAGGCGCACCCACGCGGACACTGCAGTCACATTGCAGGCGCACCCACGCAGACACTGCAGTCACATTGCAGGCGCACCCACGCAGACACTGGAGTCACATTGCAGGCGCACCCACGCAGACACTGGAGTCACATTGCAGGCGCACCCACGCAGACACTGGAGTCACATTGCAGGCGCACCCACGCAGACACTGGAGTCACATTGCAGGCGCACCCACGCAGACACTGCAGTCACATTGCAGGCGCACCCACTGCAGTCACATTGCAGGCGCACCCACGCGGACACTGCAGTCACATTGCCGGCGCACCCACGCGGACACTGCAGTCACATTGCAGGCGCACCCACGCGGACACTGCAGTCACATTGCAGGCGCACCCACGCAGACACTGCAGTCACATTGCAGGCGCACCCACGCAGACACTGGAGTCACATTGCAGGCGCACCCACGCAGACACTGGAGTCACATTGCAGGCGCACCCACGCAGACACTGGAGTCACATTGCAGGCGCACCCACGCAGACACTGGAGTCACATTGCAGGCGCACCCACGCAGACACTGCAGTCACATTGCAGGCGCACCCACTGCAGTCACATTGCAGGCGCACCCACGCGGACACTGGAGTCACATTGCAGGCGCACCCACGCGGACACTGTAGTCACATTGCAGGCGCACCCACGCGGACACTGGAGTCACATTGCAGGCGCACCCACGCGGACACTGGAGTCACATTGCAGGCGCACCCACGCGGACACTGGAGTCACATTGCAGGCGCACCCACGCGGACACTGGAGTCACATTGCAGGCGCACCCACGCGGACACTGCAGTCACATTGCAGGCGCACCCACGCGGACACTGCAGTCACATTGCAGGCGCACCCACGCGGACACTGCAGTCACATTGCAGGCGCACCCACGCGGACACTGCAGTCACATTGCAGGCGCACCCACGCGGACACTGCAGTCACATTGCAGGCGCACCCACGCGGACACTGCAGTCACATTGCAGGCGCACCCACGCGGACACTGCAGTCACATTGCAGGCGCACCCACGCGGACACTGCAGTCACATTGCGTGCGCACCCACGCGGACACTGCAGTCACATTGCGTGCGCACACACACTGACACTTGGAGTGCTACTCTGCTCCTCCAGTGTCAGGACACGTGCAGAAATGCTAAGTGATTTTAAACAGCACTGACTCACCTAAGGGCGAGGGACTGTCTTTAATATGCAAATAGGACGGTGCACATCTGCACCAAGACATCGGCCGCACCAGGGGGGGACAGAACAGTTTGCATATATATAATATTAAGGTAAAACTGTACATGCCAGAGTGACGTCCCCTGTATAAATGTGTCTGAAGATTAATTGCCATTTTGGGAGTAAAAGTAAAATGTCATCGCTCTTAGCAACACTTTGTCCAGCGTCTCCCAAGACTCCCCTCTTGTTTGGTTTGCTGCAGCACATACTGCAATGGTGCCCGTATAGGGAATCTGTCACCAGGTTTTGCTCCCCCATCTGAGAGCAGCATAATGTAGAGACAGAGCCCCTGATTCCAGCAATGTGTCACTTACTGAGCTGTTTGCTGTCGTTTTCTCTGCTGCAGATCTCGCAGTTATACAGAGCTCATGAATATGCTGGACTACCTGCAGCACACCAAGTAGTCCTGTAATGATAACTACTGCTGATTAAACAGTGATGTTATCAAAACTACACTAAGCAGCCCAGTAAGTGACAACACTGGAATCAGGATCTCTGCCCCTACATTATGCTGCTCTCAAATTAGGTGGCAAAAACCTGGTGACAGACTCATAATTCTCCTCACTAAAGAGTAACCACCCTAAGTAAGCCCAAGGCTGTGCCCAAGAATAAATAATTGCCCATCACTGAGCTCACAGCACAAAGAATGACCCCACACCGCGTCACTTATAGTATACAGCCTCCACATTCTCTCCTATAACATTCCCACTACACTGCCCCCTCACATGAAAATCCCACTGTCCTCCCCACTGAATTATACCCTCCAGACCTTCCTCACTTATGAACTATGACCTCCACTGTCCCCACCTCTCCATGCATCCCCCACTGCACTGCCCCCCTCATGCTGTCCCCACTCTATAATGAGCCTTATGCTTCGCATTCTGTATACCGAGCCCTCCCAGGCTCCTAACTGAGCGCTCCCCATGCTGCCCCTTCTCCATATCAAGACCCCCCATACCAAGCCCACCATGGTTCCCCTTCCATACCGAGCCCCCCATGCTTTCCCATTCTCCATACCATGCCTCCCCCCGTGCTACCCCATTCTCCATACCATGCCCCCCCCCCGTGCTACCCCATTCTCCATACCATGCCCCCCCCCCCATGCTACCCCATTCTCCATACCATGCCCCCCCCCCCATGCTACCCCATTCTCCATACCATGCCCCACCCCCCATGCTACCCCATTCTCCATACCATGCCCCCCCCCCATGCTACCCCATTCTCCATACCATGCCCCCCTCATGCTACCCCATTCTCCATACCATGCCCCCCCCCATGCTACCCCATTCTCCATACCATGCCCCCCCCATGCTACCCCATTCTCCATACCATGCCCCCCCCCATGCTACCCCATTCTCCATACCATGCCACCCCCCATGCTACCCCATTCTCCATACCATGCCCCCCCCCATGCTACCCCATTCTCCATACCATGCCCCCCCCCATGCTACCCCATTCTCCATACCATGCCCCCCCCCATGCTACCCCATTCTCCATACCATGCCTCTCATTCTCCATACTGTAACTCCCATTTGCTATACTGTCCACCACCCTCCCTCATTTTCCCATTCTGCTCCATCCCCCATGCTGCACCCCCACATCATGCTCCATCCCCATGTTGCGCCCCCCCATCCTCCATGTTGCGCCCCCACATCATGCTTCATCCCCCCCATCCTCCATGCTGCGCCCCCACATCATGCTTCATCGCCCCCATCCTCCATGCTGCGCCCCCACATCATGCTTCATCCCCCCCATCCTCCATGCTGCGCCCCCACATCATGCTTCACCCCCCCATCCTCCATGTTGCGCCCCACATCATGCTTCATCCCCCCCATCCTCCATGTTGCGCCCCCACATCCTCCATGTTGCGCCCCCACATCATGCGGCATCCCCCCATCCTCCACGCTGCGCCCCCACATCATGTTCCATCCCCCATGTTGCGCCCCCATATCATGCGGCATCCCCCCCCAGCCTCCATGTTGCACCCCCACATCATGCTGCATCCCCCCCATCCTCCATGTTGCGCCCCCACATCATGTTCCATCCCCACATCCTCCATGTTGCGCCCCCACATCATGCTGCTTCCCCCCCCATCCTCCATGTTGCACCCCCACATCATGCTGCATCCCCCCCCCATCCTCCATGTTGCACCCCCACATCATGCTGCATCCCCCCCCATCCTCCATGTTGCGCCCCCACATCATGCTGCATCCCCCCCCCATCCTCCATGTTGCGCCCCCACATCATGTTCCATCCCCCCCATCCTCCATGTTGCGCCCCCATATCATGTTCCATCCCCCCATCCTCCATGTTGCGCCCCCATATCATGTTCCATTCCCCCATCCTCCATGTTGCGCCCCCATATCATGTTCCATCCCCCATCCTCCATGTTGCGCCCCCATATCATGCGGCATCCCCCCCCCAGCCTCCATGTTGCACCCCCACATCATGCTGCATCCCCTCCATCCTCCATGTTGCGCCCCCACATCATGCTGCATCCCCCCCATCCTCCATGTTGCGCCCCCATATCATGTTCCATCCCCCCATCCTCCATGTTGCGCCCCCATATGTTCCATCCCCCCATCCTCCATGTTGCGCCCCCATATCATGTTCCATCCCCCCATCCTCCATGTTGCGCCCCCATATCATGTTCCATCCCCCCATCCTCCATGTTGCGCCCCCATATCATGTTCCATCCCCCCATCCTCCATGTTGCGCCCCCATATCATGTTCCATCCCCCATCCTCCATGTTGCGCCCCCATATCATGTTCCATCCCCCATCCTCCATGTTGCGCCCCCATATCATGTGGCATCCCCCCCCAGCCTCCATGTTGCACCCCCACATCATGCTGCATCCCCCCCATCCTCCATGTTGCGCCCCCACATCATGTTCCATCCCCACATCCTCCATGTTGCACCCCCACATCATGCTGCATCCCCCCCCATCCTCCATGTTGCACCCCCACATCATGCTGCATCCCATCCTCCATGTTGCGCCCCCATATCATGTTCCATCCCCTCATCCTCCATGTTGCGCCCCCATATCATGTTCCATCCCCCCATCCTCCATGTTGCGCCCCCATATCATGTTCCATCCCCCCCATCCTCCATGTTGCGCCCCCATATCATGTTCCATCCCCCCCATCCTCCATGTTGCGCCCCCATATCATGTTCCATCCCCCCATCCTCCATGTTGCGCCCCCATATCATGTTCCATCCCCCCCATCCTCCATGTTGCGCCCCCATATCATGCGGCATCCCCCCCCCAGCCTCCATGTTGCACCCCCACATCATGCTGCATCCCCTCCATCCTCCATGTTGCGCCCCCACATCATGTTCCATCCCCCCATCCTCCATGTTGCGCCCCCATATGTTCCATCCCCCCATCCTCCATGTTGCGCCCCCATATCATGTTCCATCCCCCCATCCTCCATGTTGCGCCCCCATATCATGTTCCATCCCCCCATCCTCCATGTTGCGCCCCCATATCATGTTCCATCCCCCCATCCTTCATGTTGCGCCCCCATATCATGTTCCATCCCCCCATCCTCTATGTTGCGCCCCCACATCATGTTCCATCCCCACATCCTCCATGCTGCACCCCCACATCATGCTGCATCCCCCCCCATCCTCCATGTTGCACCCCCACATCATGCTGCATCCCATCCTCCATGTTGCGCCCCCATATCATGTTCCATCCCCCCCATCCTCCATGTTGCGCCCCCATATCATGTTCCATCCCCCCCATCCTCCATGTTGCGCCCCCATATCATGTTCCATCCCCCCCATCCTCCATGTTGCGCCCCCATATCATGTTCCATCCCCCCCATCCTCCATGTTGCGCCCCCATATCATGTTCCATCCCCCATCCTCCATGTTGCGCCCCCATATCATGTGGCATCCCCCCCCCCAGCCTCCATGTTGCACCCCCACATCATGCTGCATCCCCCCCCATCCTCCATGTTGCGCCCCCACATCATGTTCCATCCCCACATCCTCCATGCTGCACCCCCACATCATGCTGCATCCCCCCCCATCCTCCATGTTGCACCCCCACATCATGCTGCATCCCATCCTCCATGTTGCGCCCCCATATCATGTTCCATCCCCCCCATCCTCCATGTTGCGCCCCCATATCATGTTCCATCCCCCCCATCCTCCATGTTGCGCCCCCATATCATGTTCCATCCCCCCCATCCTCCATGTTGCGCCCCCATATCATGTTCCATCCCCCCCATCCTCCATGTTGCGCCCCCATATCATGTTCCATCCCCCCCATCCTCCATGTTGCGCCCCCATATCATGTTCCATCCCCCCCATCCTCCATGTTGCGCCCCCATATCATGTTCCATCCCCCCATCCTCCATGTTGCGCCCCCATATCATGCTCCATCCCCCCATCCTCCATGTTGCGCCCCCCCCCCGGGTTGCTTGTTCGGCGCTGTCTTCGGCTGTAAAGCGTTTACCTGCTCCAGGCTGCATCTCCCGTTCTCCACGGTGGCGGTGGCGGCGGCGGCATCTGACATCTTGCTCGGCGGCTCCATCTCCGGCGGCGGCTCCATCTCCGGCGGCGGTTCCATCTTCGGCGGCGGCTCCCGTCCTCCTCTGCGCGGCCTCACGCTCCTGTGACCTCTGCACAGTGAGCGCACGGCAGCACGTCGGGGCGGGGAGCTGATTACAGCTCCTCTGACCCCGGAAGTAAGTGCCGGCACGCTCACAGTGTCATTTATATTCGCGTGTTATAGACGCGACTATAAATGACTGTGCGCTCCCTCCCTCCTCCAAAATGGCGCCGGATTTAATAAAGAGTTTGGAGGAGGGAGGGAGGAAGATTTAAAAAAATTTTTTTTTTTTTTTTTTTTTTTAAATTTTAGTTTGGGCGCCGCCCCCCTGGAAGGCGCCGCCCTAGGCACGTGCCCTCAAGTGCCTAATGGCAAATACGGCCCTGCTCTTTGGTCTTAACTCGCTATATTTGGAAGAAGAGAAATGCTGCCTATGACTAAAAGAACACCATCCCCACTGTCAAGCATGGAGGTGAAAACATGTTTTGGGGGTGTTTCTCTGCTTAGAGCATAGGACTACGTCACTGCATCAATGGGACAATGGATGGAGCCATGTACCGTAAAATCCTGAGTGACAACCTCCTTCCCTCCGCCAGGACATTAAAAGTGGGTTGTGGCTGGGTCTTCTAGCACAACAATGACCCAAAACATATAGCCAAAGCAATAAAGGAGTTGCTCAAAGAGAAGCACATTAAGGTCATGGAGTGGCCTAGCCAGTCTCCAGACCTTAATCCCATAGAAAACGTATGGAGGTAGCTGAAGCTCCGAGTTGCCAAGCAACAGCCTTAAAATCTTAATGATTTAGAAATGATCTGCAAAGAGGAGTGGAACAAAATTCTTCCTGACATGTGCGCAAACCTCATCATTAACTACAAAAAAAGTCTGACTGCTGTGGTTGCCAACAAGGGTTTTGCCACCAAGTATTAAGTCTTGTTTGCCAGAGGGATCAAATACTTATCTCTCACAGTTAAAATTAACCTACCCTTAAAATTATAGACTGTTCATGTCTTTGTCAGTTGGCAAACTTACAATACCAGCAAGGGATCAAATAATTATTTCCTTCACTGTATTGGACTGTAGGTCTAAGGTGAACGTTTCTCTTTGTAGACAGTGAGATGATTGATGTGGCGATGTAAAGAGACTTATAAGCCATGCAATGCTCAAATGGGAAATTGAATAGGCAAATAGTCTCTGCAGAAGGAGGAGGATTTAAGGCCCCGTCACACTAAGCAACATCGCTAGCAACATCGCTGCTAACGAACAACTTTTGTGACGTTGCTAGTGATGTTGCTGTGTGTGACATCCAGCAACAACCTGGCCCCTGCTGTGAGGTCGTTGGTTGTTGCTGAATGTCCTGGGCCATTTTTTAGTTGTTGCTGTCCTGCTGTGAAGCACAGATCGCTGTGTGTGACAGCGAGACAGCAACAACTAAATGTGCAGGCAGCAGGAGCCGGCTTCTGCGGAGGCTGGTAACCAATGTAAACATCGGGTAACCAAGAAGCCCTGTCCTTGGTTACCCGATATTTACCTTTGTTACCAGCCTCCGCCGCTCTCACTGTCAGTGCCGGCTCCTGCTCTGTGCACATGTAGCTGCAGGACACATCGGGTTAATTAACCCGATGTGTGCTGTAGCTAGGAGAGCAGGGAGCCAGCGCTAAGCATTGTGCGCTGCTCCCTGCTCTGTGCACATTTAGCTGCAGCACACATCGGGTAATTAACCCGATGTGTGCTGTAACTAGGAGAGCAGGGAGCCAGCGCTCAGTGTGCGCTGCTCCCTGCTATCTGCACGTGTAGCTCCGTGCACTGGTAACCAAGGTAAATATCGGGTTGGTTACCCGATATTTACCTTAGTTACCAAGCGCAGCATCTTCCACGCGGCGCTGGGGGCTGGTCACTGGTTGCTGGTGAGCTCACCAGCAACTCGTGTAGCGACGCTCCAGCGATCCCTGCCAGGTCAGGTTGCTGGTGGGATCGCTGGAGCGTCGCAGTGTGACATCTCACCAGCAACCTCCCAGCAACTTACCAGCGATCCCTATCGTTGTTGGGATCGCTGGTAAGTTGCTTAGTGTGATTGGACCTTTGATCGTTGGACAATCTATTGGATGTAGCAATCTTAAAAGTCAATATTGCCCCTTTTCCCGAACCCTGCCACATGACTTAAGGCCCTGTCACACACAGAGATAAATCTGCGGCAGATCTGTGGTTGCAGTGAAATTGTGGACAATCAGTGCCAGGTTTGTGGCTGTGTACAAATGGAACAATATATCCATGATTTAACTGCAACCACAGATCTGCCAAAGATTTATCTCTGTGTGTGACGGGGCCTTTATTCCAAGCCCATTTGCAGACATGTGATTTAGGGTGTTTTGCCTCTCAGTGCAAAGCGAAAAATCTTATTAGGTTAAATGAATGGCCTCAGACCGGGAGACTAAGCGGGAACATTTCTCTTGTGGAGCGTGACATGCTGGTGTAAGAGGACTTATAAGTCACGCAATGCTCCTCTGGGAAACACATGCAACACCCTGAACACGTGTCTGCAAATGAAGTTTTTGGTTTGGCTTCTTATCTTAAGTCATGCGATAAAGCTTGTTAAAAGGTCGATATTGGCTCTTAGGACTGTTACATCCAATAGATGGCATCGGAGATCAAATTTTCTTCCTATCGAAGAAGCTATTTGCATATTTAATTTCCAACAATAGCAAAGCATGGCCCTTAAGTCTCCTTACACCGGCATGTCAAGCATGTCACTCTCCACAAGGTGAAACGTTCCCCTTAGAAACCAAGTCAGAAGCCTCTCATCTAGCCAAATTGAATTACCTGGTTTGCATTGAGTAGGAGCAACATTATGAAACATGTATCTGCAAATGGAGTTTCTGGTTTAGCTTCTTATCCTAAGTCATGTTGCAAGGCTCGCTTAAGGTTTGTGTCGCATCCCCACCAGAGTCCGCTCCTGTAACTTGTGCTTCGATCACTAGGCGGCGCCGTGTTCCCGCTGTGGATAGTGTTGGTGATAGGAGAGGAGTCGGTGCCAGTGGCTCTGGCGGGTGCAGGCTTCGCTCATCCACTAAGCTGGGTTTCCCTAGGACCTGCAGTACCACTGGCTGACTAGGTGGCGTGTGTCTTCCAGTTGAAGTCACCACTATTCAGCTACAGCCAAGACACCACACCATTCTAATTCCCCCTTCTGTCTGCTGGTTACTGCCAGAGATAGTTTTGAATTCCTGCTTCCTGGTTCCCGCTCTATTCTGTATAGTGATTCCTGTGTGTTGACCTCTGCCTGTTCTCTGACTACCCTCCTGATGTTTTTGTACCTCGCTGCCAGATCCAGATTAGACCTTTGCCTGATTAACTGACTACATCCTAGTCTGCCAATTTTGTCCCTCTAAACTGAAGATTACCTTGTGCATCTGTGAGCACCTATAATACAGAAAGCAAGGGAATGTTTGCAGGGGGACACTAGTTACCTCTTCACTCAGCACACTGGTATGTCTCTTTGTTCGGTCTTGGGAATGAAGAGGACTTGGAGATTTCTCTGGTCTATTTCTGTTAACGGATTGCTCTGTAGAAACCACACAGACACTCAATAGTTTGGGTATATGTAATTATCTAGATCAGTGTTTCTCAACTCTACTTGAGGACAACATAGAGAGAACCTGTGTCAATTTCTGATGCCTTGCTAAGAATTCCAACACATGAGCAATGCTAAGGAAAGCCTGATCTGTCAGAGGGGTTTTGAGGACTGAAGTTCAGAAACAATGATCAAGATGACACTTAAAACTACAATTAATTTCATCTTCTTACCCAGTAATATGACTGACTGGTGGTCCTCCATCATGACATCTTTGTACAGCTCCTTGTGTTCTTCTATATACTCCCACTCCTCCATGGAGAGATGGACAGTGACATCCTGACACCTTATAGGAACCTGACACACAATGATACAGTCATCACCAGACACATCGTCCCTTGTGTTACTGTATAATGTCCCAGTATCCCCAGCAGCGCTCACCTCTCCAGTCAGCAGCTCAATCATCTTGTTGGTGAGGTCCAGGATCTTCTGCTCATTGTATCTCTCAGGTAGCAGTGAGTGAGGTGGAGGATCTGTAATGGAGCTCCTGCTCCATCTCTCTGGTTCACAGGGATGGCTGCTGTGAGTCAGACGTTCTCCCGGTGTCTTCTTCACTATGGTGTAATCCTGTATATGAAGAGAGCATGACAAATGCCATATACATTCCCAGAATCTCATCTCTCCAGTCATGTCCCTTTTCATTGATTTTTTTTTGTGGGGGGGGGTGTGACAAAGCTGTATTCTGCTACCTGTAGGATGAGTTGTAGTAGTACCCATGTGAGGGCTTGTTTTTATGCGGGACAATTTGGGGAGGGGTGGGGGTTAGCACTATTTCACCTTTTTTTTTCATGGAAGTGGTAAGGAATGACTATGGTTTAACCAATTCATGACTGAGTCATTTTTCCCTGTTTCTAGCCAGGCACATTTTCAGGTTTTATCATACATGCACTTTTAATTGGCCTATATTTTTTTTTTATCCCAGTTACCGTATTTTTCGGACTATAAGACGCGCCGGACTATAAGACGCACCCTTGTTTTAGAGGAGGAAAAAATAGAAAAAAAAATAAAATTAAAGTAAAAGAATGTGGTCATGACACACTGTTATTTTACTGCTGACAGTGTAACTGAGGTAATAATATCCCCAAATTCTGTCCTCATATCCCTCATTCTGGGTACCTTCCAGGTATATATAGCCCCCATCGTGGAATATGTATGTTCCCCATCATTATATGTGTGATCCTCCTATCTGGTGTGTGTGTGTGTGTGTATAGTTATATTGTGTGTGTGTGTGTGTGTGTGTGTGTGTGTGTATGTATATATGTATATATATATATATATATATATATATATATATATATATATATATATATATATATATATATATATATATATATATATATATATATATATATATACATATATATATATTAGTTATACAGTGTGTGTGTATGTGTGTGTGTATATAGTTATATAGTGTGTGTGTGTGTGTGTGTGTAAATATATATATGATCCAACCCCATCCAGGTGTACAGTAATGCCTTTATATACTATACTATTTATTGCCTTTTACTGATGTGCTGCTCACCATGCTTCAGTTTGGTCCTGGCTTTACAAAGTCTGCCATATCTCAAGGACCTGCAGTGATGTAATGAAGAGGCGGGCACTGTGCTGTTCTGTGCTGCTCTGGCCACCCCTCTGCATTACATCACTGTAGGTCCTTGTCAGCTACAGGAGACTGTTTCTAGTGTAAAGGCAGCAGGAGCAAAGTGAAAGTAATTTGAGCCCTCAGCACAGAGACTGCGGCCGTGCTGTGAAGGTATGCTGTGCTCTGGCCCGGACACTGCAGTGATCTGCACTTCCTCCGGGCGAGACATGACTGCAGCGGCACCCTGCTCCTGCCTCCTAAACAGCAGACACACAGTCTCCCCAGCTGCTGCATGAAGCCGGCGTCTGGAGCGCCCATGTGTGACCGCTGTTTACATTTAACTATTGATTTGCTGCTCCTCACCCCCGCTGACTGCAGAGAGAGGTGGGTGGGGAGCAGCTAATGAATATTCCTTTACTTTAAGCAGCGGGCACACGTGGTTTCTCCAGCGCCGGCATCCTGCAGCAGCGACCCTCACCGCCTCCTGTGATCCCACTGCATAGTGCTGACACCCCACAGCTCCCTACCCCGCAGCTTCAGACCATAAGACGCACCCCACACTTTCCTCCCAAATTTGGAGGAAAAAAGTGCATCTTATGGTCCGAAAAATACGGTATATAATTTTTTTTTATTTTTTTTCCCCAGCACATGGGGCTTAATTTGTCTATTCCTTTTTTTACTGATATCAGGTGAAAATGTAAAGAAAAATAGGAAATATTTGTTGTTGTTTTTTCATTCTTTTTTCTTTCTGACCACAAAGGACAAATGGTTAAGCCTATGTCCGCACGTTGCTTTTTGCCTGCTTTTTCAACTGCAGCGTTTAATGCCAAAATGGTTGTGTTCTGCTTTTCAAGCAAAGTCTATGGGAATTTGGGTTTCTTGTCCGCACTTTGCAGTTCAAACTGCAGCCTTTTTGTTGCAGAACTTTGGTCAAAAACTCAGCTTTGCCGTGCAAAACCCAAATGGCAAAAACAATTGACATGTGAATTCTGAATTGGATTCTGCAATATGAACCATTATGATGTAAAGGCAGTGCCATACTGGCAGTAAGATGCTGAATCCAGGCATACCTGTTGTAGACAGATCGGATGCTTTGTTGCAGAAATGCGCTGTACTTTGATTGACAGGTGCAATGGGGGTGGTCTTTGTGGGTTGGGTCCTCGCTGTAAAGTTCTCCTCTAGTTTCTTTTATGATTTGCCCCCTTTTCTTTATTTGAATATTGTGCCGCGCTGCCATTCCAGCGCGTGCGCATTGACACAATAATTCTGTCTTCATTAAAATGGCCCCAGAGTCCGCGCATGCACAAACCGCGATCTCCAGCGCCATTTTATTGAAGATACTGCGGTGAATAATAAGAGACGCACTGGCGTGTGCAAGATTTTTTTTTTACATCTGCACAAGAGCCGATGCCTCTTATAGTATTCACTGCTGTATCTTCAATAAAATGGTGCCATAGAACGCAGTTCACACATGCGCAGACTCCGGCGCCATTTTAATGAAGACAGAATTACTTTGTCAATGTGCACAAGCCGCAGCCAACAGTAATGGCGGTGGGGCGCAATATCTAAATAATGAAAAGGAGGCACATCATAGAGGACGCTGGAGGAGGAATTTATAATGAGGACCCGATCCACAAAACCACCCCCGTAGCACCTGTCAATCAAAGTGCAGTGCATTTCTGTAACTTTGATTAAATATTTTTCTAAAACCAAGCATCTGATCTTTCTATAAGGGTACGGTTCCACTTGCGTATAGGTTCCAATGCGAGAGCATCGGAAGCGATATGGTAATGACTAGGGATGATAGAATACCTCAAATATTCGGCTTTGCGAATATTTGCCGAATAGGTTGCTGCTATTCGACTATTCGCGAATATTCGATGCACAATGTAAGTCTATGGGAAACCTGAATAACAACTATTCGGAACTATTCGGGCTTCCCATAGACTTACATTGCGCATCGAATATTCGCATAGCGACCTATTCGCGAAGCCGAATATTTGAGGTATTCGATCATCCCTAGTAATGACCCTCTGCTGCATCAGCCGAGGGTCATGCGACTGTGATGTGATCTTGCGATCGTATCAGAGCATCGGAGAAGAGGGAGGGAACACTTTCTTCCCATCTCCTCCGCTGCCTGTCTCTTCGTATATCACACTATAGTTGAATGACATGCGAGTACTGAGCAATGTTTCACGAGCTCCCATTGACTTGTATGGGGGTGCGTGAGCTGAGACTCGCTGTCAAATGCAGCATACTACGATTCATTCCACATGCCGCTATGGCATGAGAAATCAATAGCAGATGGACACTGCCCCATAGTTTTGTACTGGTGCGAGTGCAGTCCAATGTTTTATCAGATTGCATTCGTCCATGCAAAACGCAAGTGGAACCGAACCCTAACAGGTATGCCTGAATTCAGCATCTTAGTGCCAGTATGGCACTGCCTTTGCTTCATATAGCTAAATCCTGGTGGTTGTTTCTCTTTAATAGCGATGAATGATGTGATATGTCATAACTCTCAGAATCCCTCACCTCTCCAGTCAGCAGGTAGATAATCTCCAGAGTCAGATTTAGTATCTTCTTGGTTCTCGGCTTTCTGTCCAGCTTCATACTTGGGGGTTAGTTAAGCAACAGAACCCATGTACTGTGGAAGAAGCATAAACATGAGCCTAGAGAAGGGAGCCTCCATGGCTAACCAATTGCCCTCCTGTGCGCGCACTATATACAGCTGTAAATTCTGAATTCCAAATAGTGCAGATAACCCTTTATATCACACTAAATTAATACAGACCCTCTAAACTAATAAAGACCTTACACCAGAAGTCATAAACACCTTTATTGTCCCCTCCCCCCACTGTTCTTTATTAACAAAATAAAAATTAGTATTCTTACCATTTTCACACTGCCCACTGGAGCTTTTTCAGACACTAACTTCTGGACATTTAAGGAAACAACACATTTACATTAGCAGTAATATGCAGATACTGACCATTGCTTTAGAATTGAAGCATCTAATGAGTGTGTGCAAATGTCATTGTGTAGGGAGGGGGGCTGTGATATTACCTAGTGTGATTGGTTGATCCAGTGTTATTAACTGTGTATATCAGCCATTGTAATCCTGTCTGTGATGATATGAGGCTTGCTGTAAACTCTTCATGAAAGAAAAAAAACAAAAAAAACCCATAATGCAGAAGTTCAGCAGCCCCAGTGGTCAGTGTAAAAGTAACAAGATCTCTCTTTTTTTTTTAATATTGATTGTGATATCAAAATTAAAAAACATTGCCACCATTTAAAAAAACCCAAAACATATAATAATAATTTTCTTATGAGACATTCTGTTTAACCCCTTCACGTCTTAGGCTTTGTGCGCACTGGAAAATGGAATTTTCTCAAGAAAATTCTGCAGGCATTGAAAGATTACCGCACCCGCGGTAAAAAAACGCGGCAAACCGCACCCGAAAACCGCATG
Source organism: Anomaloglossus baeobatrachus (assembly GCF_048569485.1). Classification (NCBI taxonomy): domain Eukaryota; kingdom Metazoa; phylum Chordata; class Amphibia; order Anura; family Aromobatidae; genus Anomaloglossus; species Anomaloglossus baeobatrachus. Next base: position 273,334,953 of record NC_134357.1, on the reverse strand, counting down.
CGGTTTGCTGCGGTTTTGCCGCGGTATTGTTCGCGGTATTGCCGCGGTTTTGCCGCGTGTGGGTTGGTACATGTGCTTTAATACATTCAATGCAATAAAGCACATTGAAAAAAAAAAAAGAAAAAAAAAGTAATTTCCTTCTGAGATAGATATAAACAGTGCCTACAAGTAGTATTCAACCCCCTGCAGATTTAGCAGGTTTACACATTCGGAATTAACTTGGCATTGTGACATTTGGACTATAGATCAGCCTGGAAGTGTGAAATGCACTGCAGCAAAAAAGAATGTCATTTCTTTTTTTTTTTTTTTTTTTTTTTAAATTGTGAAAAGTTTATTCAGAGGGTCATTTATTATTCAATCCCTCAAACCACAAGAATTCTGTTTGGTTCCCCTAAAGTATTAAGAAGTATTTCAGGCACAAAGAACAATGAGCTTCACATGTTTGGATTAATTATCTCTTTTTCCAGCCTTTTCTGACTAATTAAGGCCCTCCCCAAACTTGTGAACAGCACTCATACATGGTCAACATGGGAAAGACAAAGGAGCATTCCAAGGCCATCAGAGACAAGATCGTGGAGGGTCACAAGGCTGGCAAGGGGTACAAAACCCTTTCCAAGGAGTTGGGCCTACCTGTCTGCACTGTTGGGAGCATCATCCGGAAGTGGAAGGCTTATGGAACTACTGTTACCCTTCCACGGCCTGGACAGCCTTTGAAAGTTTCCACCCGTGCCGAGGCCAGGCTTGTCCGAAGAGTCAAGGCTAACCCAAGGACAACAAGGAAGGAGCTCCGGGAAGATCTCACGGCAGTGGGGACATTGGTTTCAGTCAATACCATAAGTAACGTACTCCACCGCAATGGTCTCCGTTCCAGACGAGCCCATAAGGTACCTTTACTTTCAAAGCGTAATGTCAAGGCTCGTCTACAGTTTGCTCATGATCACTTGGAGGACTCTGAGACAGACTGGTTCAAGGTTCTCTGGTCTGATGAGACCAAGATCGAGATCTTTGGTGCCAACCACACATGTGACGTTTGGAGACTGGATGGCACTGCATACGACCCCAAGAATACCATCCCTACAGTCAAGCATGGTGGTGGCAGCATCATGCTGTGGGGCTGTTTCTCAGCCAAGGGGCCTGGCCATCTGGTCCGCATCCATGGGAAGATGGATAGCACGGCCTACCTCGAGATTTTGGCCAAGAACCTACGCTCCTCCATCAAGGATCTTAAGATGGGTCGTCATTTCATCTTACAACAAGACAACGACCCAAAGCACACAGCCAAGAAAACCAAGGCCTGGTTCAAGAGGGAAAAAAATCAAGGTTTTGCAGAGGCCTAGTCAGTCTCCTGACTTTAACCCAATTGAAAACTTGTGGAAGGAGCTCAAGATTAAAGTCCACATGAGACACCCAAAGAACCTAGATAACTTGGAGAAGATCTGCATGGAGGAGTGGGCCAAGATAACTCCAGAGACCTGTGCCGGCCTGATCAGGTCTTATAAAAGACGATTATTAGCTGTAATTGCAAACAAGGGTTATTCCACAAAATATTAAACCTAGGGGTTGAATAATAATTGACCCACACTTTTATGCTGAAAATTTATTAAAATTTAACTGAGCAACATAACTTGTTGGTTTGTAAGATTTATGCATCTGTTAATAAATCCTGCTCTTGTTTGAAGTTTGCAGGCTGTAACTTATTTGCATCTTATCAAACCTGCTAAATCTGCAGGGGGTTGAAGACTACTTGTAGGCACTGTAAATAGACAGAGAAAAATAGATAGATTGAGGACAGATCACTGCATTTCTCCTGAGCGGTAATGTGTGTTCACATTACCGGCCGTGGGACATGCCCTGTGGTTACCTCTGCTGTCTCGTTACGAGGCTGCATTCAGCGCTGTGTCAGTGTCAGTCGCGGCTGGATGCAAGCATCGCAGAACGGGGATTACATTGGAGCTGTGTGTTTCGGGGGGGTTAATAAACGGGTGAACCAGGAGCTTTTTTGTGTTTTATTTAAAATAAAGGATTTTTCGGTGTCTGTGTTTTTTCACTTTACTTACGGGTTGATCATGTCAGCTATCTCATAGACGCTGCCATGATCAAGCCTGGACTTAGTGGCGGCAATCCGCCGCCATTAACTCCTTTATATTACCCTGACTGCCACCGCATCACGGCAGCAGGAAGAGCCGGGGATACTCCGGTACTGGCGCATAATGGATGCCACAGTCCCGGGGCACCTGCGGCTGATATTCTCGGCTGCGGGAGGAAGGAGGGAGGCGGGGGACATTAACCCTGCCCCTCTCTCTCCCCAGCCTGAGAATACCGGGCCGCCGCTGTGTGCTTACCTCGGCTGGACGCTAAAAATACGGCGGAGCCCACGTGGATTTTTTTCTATATGTCCGTTTGCTTTCTATGTGTATTCAATGTGTCTGTGTGTGAGTGTGATGTGTCTGTGATGTGTGTTTACTCTCTGCTCCGCTTCCTCTTCCTGCATGACATCACTTGAGTGTCCAACGTGCACTCGGATTCTCAAATGAAGTATCATCAGAAAGGAAGTAGGGAAAAAAATAGAAAACCAGTTAGATAGGGAGTTATTAGTGCACGTATATTAGAAAATAGATTAGATAATGGCACTACATACATAGGGATTTAGGAGGAAAATTACATTGGATGTTGGACCACCCCTTTAAGATATGAAGTGGTGGGATCTGTAGAATCCTTATAATAAGAGGATGACATGGCTCCACCACCTTACTGAAATGATAAATAGAAAGCTTTCTAGCAATCGGTGTCCGCAGCGTTTTGGTCGCAGTTTTTTTTTTACTGCGTCCAAAACACTGTATTATACAGTAGAAGCACAGTGGACAGATTTATAGAAATCCCGTGCCCACTGTGCTTCTTTTCTGCGCAGCATAAAGTGACCTACAGTGCGACTTTCCAAGCCATAGCATGTCAATTTATGCTGTGGAGACGCGAGTGTTCTGAGCAGGAGAACACAGAGAAAATCAGATGTGTCCGTAAAGCCTGATGATGCGCACGGACACTGCGTTCTCCTGCCCAGGATGCTAATGTCTCCGGAAGAGAAAACACTCTGCATCCAGAACGCTGGCACTATGGGTCGTGGGCACATAGCCATAGGTGGTCAGAATAGGACATATTAGGAAGGAGTTACCCATCAGCATGTACTCATTGTAATACCAGATATCACCACTAGGAGGCACTCAGTGCGGGGACATTGCTGCTACCCCTTGTATTCAAGATAACAGGAATTTGCAGTAAAACATTATTTTTAATCAGCTATGGACCACGAGAAAATGGCTGCCATCATACACGTAGTAAAGGAGCCAGGGAGACTGTCATAGGAAAATATAATTATGAACTACGAGAAAATGTCTGCCATCATGCCCAAATTACTATATAACGGGAGCCAGTGGGATAACACCCCAGGTAAAGCTATGAAGGAGAGGGAAATAAAGAGGAAAATACATCTGCATTACCTTTCCAAGGTGTATAAAAACCACAACAAAATGGCCGGCGAGAAGACAACTATGTGACAGTGATAAGTGGTGTGTATTCCTCTTCTCGTGTCGCTGTGCTGCGGCCGGCAGTGCGGCGTTATCTCCCGGAGCCCGGTGCTGGCCGGCTCTGTGCTGCTGCCTGCCGGTGGAGCCCGGAGCAGGGCGGGAGCTGAAGATGTCGGGATGCCGTGCTCATACGCGGGGCGGAGCCGGGCTGTGCCGCTCTAGGAGTCACTGCACACCGTGGTTTTTATACGTCACGGACGCGAAGTGTGAATACGTTTCAGTTTCTGCAGAGGGGTCTGAATCAAAACCGGCCAGAGCTGCTGTGCACGTGACAGGAAGGCTGCACTTGTGGGTGTAATGGCAGAGAACCGAGCAGTGGTGACGAGGGCAGCTGGTAGAGACAGATGCTGGCTATGTAATATAACCAGTATCGCATACAGCCACTCAGGAGTGGACGTACACTTACGTCACTATGCGCAAAGGGGTTAAATATTTATTGAACTTGCAGTTTTCTTTTATTGCCTCTAGAATATGGTATATAATTAATTAGTAACAGCCGCCATATATACCGTGCACCAACTTAGCTGCCACTATCAAACTTAACAGTGGCATATAAAGGTCTCCAAGATACCGGCCATCACTGTGGAGCCCAACAGCCGCCATATATGCCGTGCACCATTAGGCTGCTTTCACACTACGTTTTCTTAACATGCGTCATAAACGTTTTTTTAACGCAAAAACGGATCCAGTGCAAATGCGTTTTTATTTCAATGCATTTGCAATGGACTCTCGTCAACATGCATTCACCTGCGTTTGCGTGCGTTATAGTGAGGATCCAGCGACTTGCAGTTTAACTTTTTTCAAAAACGCTACTTGTAGTGTTTTTGAGCTGCGTCCAAATACTGTTTTTCACTGGATCCTGACTATACTGCACGCAAACGCATGTGAACGGTGGCATGCTGATAGACAGGATCCTGCTTGCTCTACTGAGCATGCCCAGAAACCAGCCTGGCGTGATCAGTCTCTCCCCCTCCCTCTCTTCTCTCTCTCCCCTGCCTGAGAGCGGCGGACGCTCGTAACCAAGGTAAATATCGGGTAGCCAAGCAAAGTGCTTCGCTTAGTTACCCGATGTTTACCTTGGTTACGTGTGCAGGGAGCAGGCAGCCCGGCTCCTAGCAGCTACGGACGCTCGTAACCAAGGTAAACATCAGGTATCCAAGCAAAGCACTTCGCTTAGTTACCCGATGTTTACCTTGGTTATGTGTGCAGGGAGCAGGCAGCCCGGCTCCTAGCAGCTACGGACGCTCGTAACCATGGTAAATATGGGGTATCCAAGCAAAGCACTTCGCTTAGTTACACGATGTTTACCTTGCTTACCAGCGTCTGCAGCTGTCAGATGCCGGCTCCCAGTCTATCACGTTCAGTTCCCCTCACTCCCGATCACATGACTTCAATGCCCGCCCATAAACTTCAAGTGGCATGCGTTTGCATGCTTTTATCTTTGTAAAAACAGGATCCGCTTTTGCAGCAAAAAAACGTTCATGACGCATGTTAAATAAACGTAGTGTGAAAGCAGCCTTACTTTGCTGCCACTATCAAGCTTAACAGTGGCATATAAAGGTCTCCAAGATAGCGGTCATCACTGAGGAGCCCAACAGCCCTCTATTCCGTGCAAAGTGATGTATGGCCATTGCAGCTGGGGGTGATTTGAAGGTCTCGGTGTCTGCCATGATATTACACCTCTAATGCCCAGTGTATTGCCGGGCTTCATTGGAGACCAGTAGTGTTTGTCGAGCACCGCACCACCATACTCGACTTGTAACCAGTAGTTGGCAGCTCGGATGGGCACAACTCAAACACCCAAGTTTAATGCAAGTCAATAGCCAACTCAGGCATTTTTCTAGGAAATCTGGAGAAATGCTGAAGTTTCCCGTAGACTTCCATTATAATTGGGTACTCGAGTCACACCCATCCAAGCATCCAACTGCTCATTAGAAGTACCCTAGCATGATAGTACCTGCTCATCACTAAATATTAGTAGTTCACAGGACATTACAATACTTCAGAATTGTTAAAGGGAATCTGTCACCAGTTTTTTGCCACCTAATCTGAGAGCAGCATAATGTAGAGCAGAGATCCTGATACCAGCGATGTGTCACTTACTGAGCTGTTTAGTGTAGTTTTCATAATCTGCTGATTTAAACAGTGATTTTATCATTAGAGGACTACTTTTCCTGCTGCAGGTAGTCCAGCATATTCATGAGATCTGTATAACTGCAGTAGAGAAACCATTGAATTTATCAAAATGACAGCAAACAGCTCAGTAAGTGACACATCGCTGGAATCAGGGTCTCTGCCCCTACATTATGCTGGTCTCAGGTGGGGGAGCAAAAACCTGGTGACAGATTCCCTTTAAGTTCCCACAATGAGTATTTAGTGCGGTTTTTATGCTGCATCCTCTGCACCAATTAACTCATTTAGGCAGAAAATCTTTTCAATCTTTTGATTGAGTTTTTTTAATCCATTTTTATTGCATTTTTCAGCTGTCGTTTTTGTCACGTTGTTTAAATAAAACTACTTTGTTTTGGAATCTTCCAGTTTGCTTTGTACCCTAGCTTTGATAAAGCTTTATTGACAGTTATGGGCAGATGATGTGTGTGTTTGCTGCATTTCCAGTGTGGTATAACATTAAAAAAAGGATGCGCAGTTTTTTGTACCTGTGGACTTTGATCGTCTTATTCAAGTACATGGGAAAAAAATCCATAAATAAGGCTACTTTCACACTTGCGTTGAACGGCATCCGTTGCGTTGCGTTGTGTGACGGATGCAATGGATGTGTTGCATGTAGTGGCACAAAGGATGCAACGGATCGCACAAAACAACGTAATCCTTTTTTTTTTTCTTCTTTCGTTTTACCGGCAGCAGACTATTGTGAACGATCAGCTGATCACTCACAGCAGCCGGTCGCCGGATGATCAGCTGATCGGTCGTCCACCGAGAATGTGTGAGGGGGGGGGGGTGGAGCCGAGCGGGACCATGGCGCTAAGGATGTCAGTGCAGCGAGGAATGCAAGGCTGGGGACAGGTGAGTGAGTGTGTGTGTGTACATATGGAGTGCGGGAGGGGGTGGAGCTGAGCGGGAAAGTGTCGGGCTCCCTGCACACATAACCAGGGTAAATATCGGGTAACTAGGCAAAGCGCATTGCTTAGTAACCCGATGTTTACCCTGGTTACGTGTGCAGGGAGGCAGAGAGAGCATGCGCAGCGAAATCCTACAGATTGCGCTGTTCAAAAAACGTTCCCTCCTCCCGACGCAGCGTCAAAATAACGACGCTGTGTCGTGCAGCGGATGCAACGCAAGACCATCCGTTGCTATCCGTAGCTAATAGAAGTCTATGAGGAATATAACTTTCCTGCAACGGTTACCGTAATTCCTCAAGGCTGCGGATAGCAACAGATGCCGTTCAACGCAAGTGTGAAAGTAGCCTAAAATGCCTAATTACCGCAAAAGAAATTGACATACTGCTTATTTTAAATAAATTAATAAATAAATACTGCAGGTCAATATCCACAGCAAAAGAGAATCACAGGGGTCACGAGATTTCCATACACCTTGCTGATTTCGCTTGGAGGAGACAAAGGCCCTGATTCATCAAGTCCAGGGGCTGTGGTGGAGATAAGAGCACGCCGCTAGATGAATCTGGAGCGTCTGATGAGCAGCGTGCGCCGCCGTCAGAAATCTGCGAGACGCCACAGATCGACATGAATTAGATATGTCCCTGGCACCGTCCATTTCAGTAGAGATGGAAGAAACGAGCGTAAAAACGACAAAAGTCACAACATTTTGACACAATTTAGAATGTGAAAAAATATGTACTACTTTTCAAAGCCTTTATGCCACGTTTTGGGGAAAAGCTTTGATGAATCTGGGCCCAAACGTCACACTTAAAGCACCACACCAGCGTTTTGTTTTTATTTCAGCGTACTGGTGATATAACTAAGCACTATAACTGTAGCATATACTTGCCTGCCACCATCTTCATCTTTTTCCAGCGTCGCTCCCTTCGGTCTTCGGTGATTTGTGACCTTCCGCCTGCTCCAGTGTTTCATCGGAGGTGACATATCAATGTATCTCTATGAGAGCTTCATTTTGGCTATCACAGAGTTGCATTATGAGCTTGTGGCTAGAGATGAGCAAACGTGAACAGTAAAGTTTGAAGTTCGTACCGGACACCTAGTGTCCGGTGCTCAAACATGGACTTTTCAGTGAACTCTGTAGTCAAGTTTGGATGCTGAATAAAGTTTAGGCCGGTTTCAAACGTCCGTGTTTAATCGGGTACAAGCTACACTCATGGGTGTGGTCATACGTGTGTTACACGTGTGACATCTGTGTTTGCAAACATGACATACCGGAGAAAACACAAGTCTTTAAAATAAAAAGATTTTCTATATTCACCTGTATCCAGCACTGTTTTCTTCGACTCTGCTGTCTCCTGTTTCTGATCCACGCTAATTATTCTCATAGAATATGCTGGAAGCTGGAGCATCGCTGGGAACACCGCCGGGGACAGCATCACCGAGGAAGACACTGGTGGTGACAGGTGTGTATGTAGCAAGCAGTGTGTGTGCAGTGACATCCAGGAGGTCATTAGAGTCTGATGATCTCCCGATGACACATCTGCGACATTCCCGCTACAGCGAGTGTCATGACGGTGACTTCACGGGTTCATCAGAGTTCATTGGGAACTCCAATGACCCCCTAGATGTCACTGTACACACATTGCTTGCTTGCTGACTACTCACCTGTCCCCGCGATGCTCCATCTTCCATCTCCAAGGTGCAGTGAATATTCAATGAGTATAATGAGCGAAGGTCGGAAACAGGAGACAGCAGAGCCGAAGAAAGCAGCGCTGGATAGAGATGAATATAGATTTTTTTTTATTTCACAGACCCCTGTTTTCTTCGGTACGTGTCACACTGATGACACACGGATCACATCAGTGTGTGATCCGTGTGACACTCATGCTGCCGGAGAAAAAACGGACATGTTGCCGTGTGCGGGGCCACGAGGGGTCACACGGTCTGTGTGAAAACACAGCCATGGGAGGAACACCATAAACTGACATGGTTATGTGTGGCATCCATGTTAAAAACGGATGTCACACATACCTGAAACACGGATGTCTGAAACCGGCCTTATTGAAAGGCTGCAGCCAATCAACAGACTTTTCGGCATGGGGACGATACCTGCACTCTGCTGGGATCAAAAAAAAAAAGATGATGTGCAGTCCCCCCCCTATTTTTGATTGCATTACCTTGACTGGTTATCAAACATTTTTTGCATCTTGACTTGACGTTTTTAATTATACCATTTTTGTATAGATGCGATGTTTTGATCGCCTGTTATTGCATTTTAGTGTTGCATCGACTGAAAAAACATAATTCTGGCAACTTGTTTTTTCTCGCTCCACCCTTCACTGATCAGATTAATTGATTTTATATTTTGATAGCTCGGACATGTGTGGTGTATAATCCGGGCTCGCCACGTGAGCCCGCATTAAAGGGACATCTATCACCTGGGACATATAGGTACATCCTAGGTAGTAAAGGGGTTAATATATACAACATTTCAGCCACGAAAACAAGATCCAAAAATAGCATGATAAATAAAAAAATTATCCTAAAGATCATACGGATTACATGCTCAAATGGGAATGCAAACACTCCATGAAAACTGGAAACACAGGAATATAATGCTGAATATACAAAATTTATTTTATTAACATGTAAATAAGAAACGGACAAAGTGTGAAGTAAAACTGGATTAAAAGGATGAGACAATGAGCGGCGTCATCTGCGGACACAAAATATAATGCAGGTGAGAAAGTACAAAAAAAAAAAAAGGGAGTGCACCTTAAAGCACTCAATATATAGATATGGTGGATTGCGATTAGCCAAATTCCTACAAGTAAAATGCTAGCGCAGATTATGGCTGAATCCAAACAACACTATATTAAAAATGTAAATCCACAGAAAAAGGAATGCAATTGTATGAGACACATACCCATGATGTAATAAAAAATACACCCAAGGTCACAGCAGGATGACCGCCGCAGATAGATAAGAACAGCCCCAACGTACATTTCGCTATCTTGTGACTTGCTTCATCAGGGGGAAGAAAAAAAAAATGGAGTGCACATTAAAGCACTCAATATATAGATATGATGAAGAAATATGTGATAACATGGAAAGAGTTCCGACTAGTCTGTGGAAATAACACCACACTGACGAGTCAAGGCCCTAGTTAACCGGAACATTGCACTTTATAAATCCCTTTTTTAAATATTCATTTTTAGTTTAACATTACACAGGGCTGGTTAGGCAGGGCATTTTCACATACAGATATGAATGCTGCTGCAGGGCAGAGGGGACCTGACAGGTTCTCTTTAAAATGGATTGGATGGTGGGGAAGGATGCTACATTCCTCATAGCTTTCTCCCCACAATTCATTATATGGCCTTCATAATCTCCTTCCCACCCCACAATTAATTAGCCCTCATAGTGTCTTCCCCACCCCTCATTATGGTGCTCTTATAGCATCCCCCACCCCTACAATTAATTATATGGCCCTCATAGCATCCCTTCACCCCATAATTCATTATATGGCCTTCATAGCATCCTCCCCGCCCCACTATTCATTATATGGCCCTGGTTGTGTCTTGTCCCCCCCACCCCTCAATTCTTTATGAAGCCATCAGGGATTTATGATAAATTGTGGGGGAAGGACACAGGACAGGGACTAAGGCTATGTGCATGCAACAGGATTTGCTGCATAACATTGTGCTGCAAATCTTGATGTGCTACAGGAAGAACACTGCGTAAAATATGGTTTTTAAATGCATTTTTTTTGCATGTTTTTCTCCTCATTAGTATGGGTGACATACGCTGCAAGAATTGAAATACTACATATCTGAATCTTCTGCAAATCTGCAAGGAAACAAAATAAGCAATGTGTACATGAGATTTCAGGACTCTTAGGTTATGTGCACACGCTGCGGATTTACCGTGGATTTTACCGCGGATTTGCTGCAGAAAATGTTTCTAACATCAGCTTTTGATTTACTACCTCTATCTTTGAGTCTGTTGCTAATTCTTACGCATTCTTTTGGAAAGCTTTCATCCTATGAACAGATCCTCGTAGCCATAGTAAACGCTCCGTACTGGAATGCATTGATAACATGGTAGGGTGACAGCTGTCTGCTCGAAGTGTGGAATTACCGCTGACTGCTTTGTGGTAAACAGAACTATAAATTCTGCCAGATACAATATTACCTTCTAGCATCAGTTCGAGAAAATCAATCTTATTGATGGGACCGGAAAAAGTAAATTTTAGATTTAAATCATTACAATTAAGATAATGAGAGAATAGGTGAATGCTACTGGTGTCTCCTGACCATAAAATTAGAACACCGTCCACAATAAACAATGTTGTCAAGGAAAGGATTTTGTTCAGAAAAAAATACAAATTTCCTCCCACAATGATACATAACTTCTATGGAATAAAATAAATATTTCTTTGTCGCTCCATTGGGAGACCCAGACAATTGGGTGTATAGCTATTGCCTCTGGAGGCCACACAAAGTATTACACTTAAAAGTGTAAGGCCCCTCCCCTTCTGGCTATACACCCCCAGTGGGATCACTGGCTCACCAGTTTTGTGCTTTGTGCGAAGGAGGCAACACATCCACGCATAGCTCCACTTTTTAGTCAGCAGCAGCTGCTGACTATGTCGGATGGAAGAAAAGAGGACACATATAGTGTCCCCAGCATGCTCCCTTCTCACCCCACTGTATGTCGGAGGTGTTTGTAAGGTTGAGGTACCCATTGCGGGTACGGCGGCAGGAGCCCACATGCTGCTTCCTTCCCCATCCCTTTTTACAGGGCTCTGGGTGAAGTGGGATTTACCGGTCTCCAGGCACTGAGACCGTGCTCCATCTACAGCCCCTGGAGAAGATGCTGGATGGAGCGGAGTACATCAGGGACATGGCCCTGCTTCCTCAAGGTACTCTGTGTCCCCGGGCATTTGGCGCTCACACCGCAGCATGCTGGGTGTTGTAGTGCGCCGGGGGACATCAGCGCTGCGGCGCCTGTGCCATGGCCTCATTCAGCTTCGCTGAAGCAGGCTCACTTATGGGAATTGGTCGCGCCGGCCGCTGGGACTGCGGCGCGGCTGGCACTTGTAGTGCGCCGGGGACTTCAGCGCGGCCTGCGCTTTTACGGCGGCCGCGCTGATAACTAGAGTCCCCGGCTTTTGCGGCCTGCTTCCGTTCGTTCCCGCCCCCAGACCTGCCAGTCAGGAGAGGGGCGGGACGCTGGCCACTTCCAGGAATCGGTCGCGCCGGCCGCTGGCAGCGGCGCGGCTGGCTCTTGTGGTGCGCCGGGGACTTCAGCGCGGCCCGCGCTTTTACGGCGGCCGCGCTGTTAACTCGAGTCCCCGGCTTCTGGGCCTAGTCTCCCTTCGTTACCGCCCACAGCCCTGACAGTCAGGGTAGGGGCGTGACGCTGCATAGAGCAGCGCTGAGAGCTGGAGTATGTTTTGCATACTCCACCCCTCTCACTGTGTGCACTGTGAATCCGGATTCCCGCACTTTCTCAGGCACGCCCACGGCTTCCTTCTCTACAAGGACGCCGGCAGCCATTAGTGTCAGTTTCTGTACGATACAGAGACAAGTGTGGAAGACCCTGGCATTCTGATAGTCACACAATCGCTGCAACAGGCGTTAAGCAGCACCTGTGGTGCTAACCCCACTAGTGCAGAAGTGCACTTATAGATATGCTTGTACTATATACATTGCACTGTTTGGTCGCACGTTGTATATACCCTCCTGGATTATGCGGAGGAGTTATCAGCATATTCTCTGTGTAAAACAAAGGTGCAGAACCACATGTTTTTCTATACAGCTGGTACAGCATGTACGGCTATACGGCCGGCAGGTTACATAGACTCCCATTGTATGCACTAATGGCCAGGGGATGAGGAAGGTGTCTGCAGTATTTACTGACAGTTTTTCTGAGACTATGGCTATGATACTAGAAGCCTAGCAGTCCGGACATGTCTCTCACAATATGGGCACTGTTGAATCATTGATCCATGGCCCCCCTCAGTGTGAATAACTAACAGCTCCGGGAATGTCACACGCATCCCAGAGTCACGGCTCTGCACGGACGTCAGTCCCAGACAGCCTAAGCGGGCTCGCTATGAGCGGCCTCGGTTTCATCAGGGTCCTAACAGAAGGACTCGCTGTGTAATGAGGCGGAAGTAGCGGCTCAGGATTCTGATCCTGAGACCGCTCTCAATCTGGATACACCTGATTGTGACGCCATAGTAAATAATCTTATAGCGTCCATCTATAGAATGTGGGTTATTTCTCACAGCTCCTCCAGTGGAGGAGTCAGCTTCACGTATTTTTCTGGACCACTCTGCCTTCAGAGAGGCAGTCCAGGAACACCACGCTTATCCAGATATGCGCTTCTCCAAACGGCTTAGGATACACGTTATCCCTGTCCCCTGACTTGGTCAAGGACTGGACCCAATGTCCCGAGCGGCATCCTCCAATCTCCAGGCTTGTAGCTAGATCCATAGTTGCAGTGGGAGATGGAACTGCAAACTCAAAGATGCCACTGACAGACAGATGGATCTCTGGTCGAAAGCCATCTATGAGGCTGTCGGCGCACCGTTGGCTCCGGCATTCTCTCCCTTGGGGCACTCCAAGCTATTTCAGCTTGTCTTACACAGATTGACACGGTTACACGTACATCTGTGCCGCAGGTGGCATCCTTAACCTCTCAAATGTCTGCATTTGTTTCTTACGCGATTCAGGTTGTCCTGGACTCTGCGAACCGTGCGGCGGTAGCCTCCGCTACTCCGTGTTTTTAAGCAGAGCCTGGTCTGCTCGTTAAGTGAATGGAAGGCAGATTCTGCTTCCAAAAAAGGTTGCCTAACCAGTTGCCTTTTTCTGCTGACCGACTGTTTGGTGAGCGTTGGATGTAACCATTAAACAGTCCAGGGGTAAGGATTCATCCTTTCCTCAGCCCGGACACAACAAACCCCAACAGAGCAAGAGGCAGTCGGGGTTTTCGGCCTTTTCGAGGCTCGGGCAGGTCCCATTTTTCCTCGTCCAATGTGGACTCAAAAGGATCAGAGGAGCTAAGATCCTTAGCGGGCTCAGTCTCGCCCAAAAAAGCGACAGTCTGAAAACCCGCTTCCAAGGCGGCTTCCTCATGACTTGCGGCCTCGGTCGGTAGCAGGCTCTCCCGCCTTGGCGATATTTAGCTGCCATAGGTCAATGACCATTGAGTGTGAGACATTCTGTCTCACGGGTACAGGATAGAGCTCACTTCTCGTCCTCCAACTCGATTCTTCAGAATTTCTCCACCTCCCGGCCGGGCCGCTGCTCTTCTGCAAACAGGGTGCACTCTATAGGCAGAAAGAGTGATGACCCCCGTTCCTCTTCAGGAACAAGGTCACGGTTTTTACCCCAAATTCTTTGCGGTACCTATAACAACGGGCCGTTCCGTCCAGTTCTGGATCTAAAAATGCTCAGCAAGCTCGTGGACACCAGGCGGTTCCGGATGGAATCCCTCCGCCATGTCATCGCCTCAAGGTCCCAAGGATATTTCCTAGCATCATTAGGCATCAAGGATGCTTATCCACACGTGCCGATTGATCCAGAGCACTAGCGTTTCTACGCTTCGTTATAGGAGACGAACACCTTCTGTTCGTAGCTCTACCTTCCGGCTAGCGACAGTCCAACTGGTCTTCGCCAAGGTCAGGGCAGCAGTAGTCACAGTCCTGCACTCTCAGGGTCACTCTGTGGTCCCGTATTTAGACGATCTACTTGTCAAGGCACTCTCTTAGGAAACATGCCAACACTGCCCGAACGTTGCGCTGGAGACTCTCTAGAGTTTTGGGTGGATCATCAACTTTTTAAAGTCAGATCCGACCCCGACCCTATCGATAACATATCTAGGCATAGAGTTTCTTACTCTCTCAGCGATAGTGAAGCTTCCGCTAGACAAACAGCATTCACTACGGGCTGCAAGCTCTTCTTTAAGAACCAGTCGCACACATTGAGACGCCTCATGCACTTCCTACGTAAGATGGTAGCAATGGAGGCAGTTCCTTTCGCGCAGTTTTACTGCGTTCACTACAATGGGACATTCTCCGCCAATGGGACGAGGAGTCGACGTCCCTCAACAGAGTCGTCGTTCTTTCTCAGGCGGCCAAGGAATCTCTACGGTGGTGGCTTCTTCTCACCTCTTGGTCAAAAAGAAGGTCCTTCCTATCCCGATCCTGGGCGATAGTTACGACAGACGCGAGTCTATCAGGGTGGGGAGCAGTTTTTCTCCACTACAGCGCTCAGGGTACGTGGACTCAGCAAGAGTCCACTCTTCAGATCAATGTTCTTGAACACAGAGCAGTGTATCTTGCCCTACAAACCTTCCAACAGCGGCTGGAAAGCAAGCATATCCGACTTCAGTCGGACAGCTCCACAGCGGTGGCATACATCAACCACCAAGGAAGAACGCGCAACCGGCAAGCCTTCCAGGAAGTCCGGCAGGTTCTGATGTGGGTGGAAGACACGGCATCCACCATATCCACAATTCACATCCCAAGTGTGGAAACTAGGAAGCTGACTTCCTAAGTCGCTGAGGTGTGGCCGAAAGAGTATGGTCTCCTCACCCGGACGGGTTTCAGGAGATCTGGCGCCGCTGACAGAGGCCGGACGTCGATCTAATGGCGTCACGGCACAACAACAATGTGCCAGCTTCATGGCACGGTTTCACAATCATCGAGCTCTGGCGGCAAACGCCTTAGTTCAGCATTGGTCGCAGTTCCAGCTACCTTAGGTGCCACCTCTGGCATTGTTGCCCAGAGTACTGCGCTAGATCAAGACCGACTGCGGCCGCGCCATCCTCGTCGCTACAAATTGGCCGAGGATGTTGTGGTACTCGGTTCTGTGGTGCCTCACGGTAGGCTAACCGGGGGCACTACCAGACCAATCAGACTGGCTGTCTCAAGGGCCATTCTTCCATTTGAATTCTACGGCCCTCAACCGGATGGTGTGGCATTGAGTCCTGGAACCTAGTGTCGTCAGGATTACCTCAGGACGTGGTTGCCACCATGAGACAGGCTAGCATACCAACGTCCGCCAAGATTGACCACAGGACGTGGAAGATGTTCTTATCTCGGTGCTCGGCGCAGGGTGTTTCTCCCTGGCCGGTTGCATCGTCTATGTTTCCTTCCTTCCTGCAATCTAGGTAGGAAAATGGGTTGTCGCTCAGTTCCCTTTAGGGACAAGTCTCAGCGCTATCTGTATTTTTTCAGAAACGACGACTTCCTCAGGTACGCACGTTCCTACGGGGAGTTTGTCTTCTCAGCACTCCGTACAAGCGGCCGTTAGAGCCCTGAGATCTGAACAAGGTTCTAATTGCTCTCCAGATGCCGCCTTTCGAGCCTTTGAAGGATGTCTCCCTTCCTGTTTTTCACGGGAAGTGGCCTTCTAGTAACGGTCTCGTCTCTTAGGAGAGTTTCCGAGCTAGCAACGCTCTCATACAAACTCCCTTCCTGGTCCTTCACCAGGACAGGGTAGTTCTGCGTCCGGTTCCGGAATTTCTCCCTAAGGTGGTATCCCATTTTCATATCAATCAGGATATCACCTCACCTTCTTTGTGTCCTCGTCCAGTCCATCAATTTCAGAAAGATTTGCATCTGTTGGTTCTGGTGAGAGCACTCAGGTTCTACTTCCCGCATGGCGCTCCTGCGCCACCCGGATGCACTCTTTGTCCTTGTCGCTGGTCGGCGTAAACAGTCGCAAGCTTCCAAATCCACCCTTGCTCGGGGGATCGAGGAACCAATTCTTGAAACCTACAGTTCTACTGGGCTTCTGGTTCTCTCAAGGCCGAAGGCCCATTCTACCAGAGCCGTGGGTGCATCCTGGGCATTACGGCACCAGGCTACGGCTCAGCAGGTGTGTCAGGCACCCACCTGGTCGAGTCTACTTACTTTTACCAAGCATTATCAGATGCATACCTACGCTTCGGCAGACGCCAGCCTAGGTAGATAAGTCATTCAGGGGCGGTTGGCCACCTGTAGGAGAGGGCCGTTTGACGGCCCTATCATGAGGTATTCTTTTACCCACCCAGGGATTGCTTTTGGACATCCCAATTGTCTGGGTCTCCCAATGGAGCGACAAAGAAGAAGGGAATTTTGTTTACTTACCGTAAATTCCTTTTCTTCTAGCTCCAATTGGGAGACCCAGCACCCGCCCTGTTTTCTCTGGGTTTTTCTGTTTTTTCGGGTACACATGTTGTTCATGTGGTATGGTTCAGTTCTCCGATGTTTCCTCGGATTGAATTGGTCTTTAAACCAGTTATTGGCTTTCCTCCTTCTTGCTTTGGCACTAAAACTGGTGAGCCAGTGATCCCACTGGGGGTGTATAGCCAGAAGGGGAGGGGCCTTACACTTTTAAGTGTAATACTTTGTGTGGCCTCCAGAGGCAATAGCTATACACCCAATTGTCTGGGTCTCCCAATTGGAGCTAGAAGAAAAGGAATTTACGGTAAGTAAACAAAATTCCCTTCTTTTTAATGCACAGCTTTCCAATCCGAACTTCTTTCTCCTGTAGATGGATGCCTCAGATCTGATAACTGCTTTGACCAAGGAATAGTAAGATTGGCCTATACCAGTAAAGCTCCGAGTGCATGTTTCTGGTGCATGTATCCCTATAGGTAAACTATTGGAATAAAATGGGCACAGATTAGTAATGTGTACTGTTGTTACAGCTTACCTTGGACATGGTCTAATTGAGGACAGTCCCTGAATATTCTAAAAAGGCGGCCACTGAGTAATAATATACATTACTGTTACAGCTTGCCATAGATGTAGTCCTTTTAACGGATTACCTTTTGGGGGAGAAACGCGATGGGCTGCAAACTTGTAGCTAAGTACTTGCAATTTGGCTAACTGAAAGTTTTTATCATGGCTTTTAAGCACAATCATGATGGATATTATTGCACATATACTAACTATGCTTTGCCTGACCACTGTGATGGCTATTGAAATGTATGATTGGATGGAAATACCTACTGACCTATTATGGATTTGTCCTGAATAGTAAATTATTTACCAGGATATATTATTGGATGGATGAAATATCACAAGCTTGTCAAGATACAATTACTTGGTGGGGATAAGTGTGGTTGGTGCCACATTATTCACTGTAATTTTTGAAGGACCCTCATTTAGACCAGCAGCACCCTAGTATCTTGAACATATGGTCAGAAGGGCGAGCCATTGTTGAGCGGGGGCACCATAACACTATATAAGGATGCCAACCTCCGCGGTTAGGAAGGGAGACATTAGGGACACTGTCCTGGGCGCCTTTCACTGATTTGTATACAGTGTGTCCACCCATATCCTGTCCACCGCCATTAACTTGAAAACGGCGGCAGCTATAGGCATAGAATTGGTGTCTAGGTATAGTAACGTATCTATGTGCTACGCAATGAAACCACCTATAGTGCCACCTGGTGGATAACAACGGAGTTAGCATTTTTATCTCGAAAACGGAACGAGATAGAAAAAAAAAGTGAAGTAAAAAAAATGTAGGGCATCATCAATTCAAAACTAATCGACACCTTGCATACAGAAATGCTATGATATGAAACCCCTGACCCGCCCAAAACATTGAATGCTGGTCACGCATATGGCGCTCATTTAACTCATTTAGCTCAAAGTGGCCACCGTCAGCTGCAATGCACATCTGGACTCTGGACCGCATACTGTATCTTGCTGCACGTTGTGCACTATGGTAGGTGACACATTTGCACAAGCATCTGTAATACGTCGTCGTAGGTCCTGCAATGGTGGTGGAGGGCTGTTTGATGTGACCCCACAGAGAGAAGTCCAATAGGGTCAGGTCAGGTGAGCGTGGAGGCCACTCCACACAGCGACCATACCCAATGACTTGTAGGAAGGTCTCCATGAGGTATCGCTTCACGTCCGCAGCCTTGTGAGTTTTACATGTTCTAATCATAGCATTTCTGTATGCAAGGTGTCGATTCGTATTGAATTGATGATGCCCTACAACTTTGTAATTCACTTTTATTCTCTATCTCGTTCCGTTTTTGAGATAAAAATGCAAACTCCGTTGTTTTCCACCAGGTGGCGCTATAGGTGGTTTCATTGCGTAGCGCATGGATACTTTACTATAACTAGACACCACTTCTATGCCTATAGCTGTCGCCGTTCTCAAGTTAATGGCGGTGAACAGGATATGGGTAGACACACTGTAGCAACCTGGTTTTTAGTATATGCGCTTGTTGGTGAATTTGCAGCTGATAATAAAGTTGTACATTTTAACGGGGTTTTCTTCTTTTGATGTTTGTGTATATCAACCCCGTCTCTAATATCGAATTAGGTTTTTGTAGGCCACTTGCTAACAAGATGCCCCAGAAACAAAGAGTAAATTTCCAGATTAGGTGTGGGCTCATAATTTTTGCAAGAATGCAGCCCGGACTTTGAGACCTTGAGGGAAATCACCAAAGCTAAACCTCTTCAAAGAAAGGACTTCATGCTCTCGGTTATCCAGCACCTTCCATCCAGAATAGGTTGCATTGATGTTTTACCATTATTTAACCCGAAGATTTCCTTCCTGTGTCAATACTAAATCATCTTTGTTCTCTTTTCCAGTTGTTCAGCCAGACACTGCATCCGAAGATCCTTCTGGGTGGAGTTCTTTCAATGTGGCAGTATCCTTGACCTATCTAGCACCACTAGCTTGGAAGAAAATACATTTCTACATCACAAATAGAAATTTAAAAAAAAAAAAGGGAATTTTGTTTACTTACCGTAAATTCCTTTTCTTCTAGCTCCTATTGGGAGACCCAGACAATTGACAATTGGGTGTATAGCTTCTGCCTCCGGAGGCCACACAAAGTATTACACTTTAAAAAGTGTAACCCCTCCCCTCTGCCTATACACCCTCCCGTAGACCACGGGCTCCTCAGTTTTGGTGCAAAAGCAGGAAGGAGAAAACTTATAAATTGGTCTAGGGTAAATTCAATTCGAAGAATGTTCGGAGAACTGAAGACCATGAACCAAAAGAACAATTCAACATGAACAACATGTGTACACAAAAGAACAACTAGCCCGAAGGGCACAGGGGCGGGTGCTGGGTCTCCCAATAGGAGCTAGAAGAAAAGAAATTTATGGTAAGTAAACAAAATTCCCTTTTTCTTTGTCGCTCCATTGGGAGACCCAGACAATTTGGACGTCCAAGAGCAGTCCCTGGGTGGGTAAAAGAATACCTCGATAAAAAGAGCCGAAAACGGCCCCCTCTTACAGGTGGGCAACCGCCGCCTGAAGGACTCGCCTACCTAGACTGGCGTCTGCCGAAGCATAGGTATGCACTTAATAGTGTTTCGTGAAAGTGTGCAGACTAGACCACGTAGCTGCCTGACACACCTGCTGAGCCGTAGCCCGGTGCTGCAATGCCCAGGACGCACACACGGCTCTGGTAGAATGGGCTTTCAGCCCTGAAGGGAGCGGAAGCCCGGAAGAACGGTAGGCCTCGAGAATCGGTTCCTTGATCCACCGAGCCAAGGTTGACTTGCAGGCCTGAGAGCCCTTACGCTGGCCAGCGACAAGGACAAAGAGCGCATCTGAACGGCGCAGGGGCGCCGTGCGAGACACGTAGAGCCGGAGTGCTCTCACAAGATCCAAAGAGTGCAAATCCTTTTCACACTGGTGAATTGGATTAGGGCAAAATGAAGGCAAGGAGATATCCTGATTGAGATGAAAAGGGGATACCACCTTAGGGAGAAAATCCGAGACCGGACGCAGAACCACCTTATCCTGGTGAAACACCAGGAAGGGGGCTTTGCATGACAGCGCTGCTAGCTCAGACACTCTCCGAAGTGATGTGACTGCCACTAGAAAGGCCACCTTCTGCGAAAGACGTGAAAGAGAGACATCCCGCAGCGGCTCGAAAGGTGGTTTCTGAAGAGCCGTTAGCACCCTGTTAAGATCCCAGGGTTCCAGCAGACGCTTGTAAGGTGGGACTTTGTGGCAAACTCCCTGCAGGAACGTGCGGACCTGCGGAAGCCTGGCTAGGCGCTTTTGAAAAAATACGGAGAGCGCCGATACTTGGCCCTTGAGAGAGCCAAGTGACAAACCCTTGTCCATTCCGGATTGAAGGAATGAAAGAAAAGTGGGTAAGGCAAACGGCCATGGAGGAAAACCGTTAACAGCGCACCATGATAGGAAGATTTGCCAAGACCTGTAATAGATCTTGGCAGACGTAGGCTTCCTGGCCTGTCTCATGGTGGCAATGACATCCTGAGATAACCCGGAAGACGCTAGGAGCCAGGACTCAATGGCCACACAGTCAGGTTGAGGGCCACAGAATTCAGATGGAAAAACGGGCCTTGTGACAGCAAGTCTGGGCGGTCTGGAAGCGCCCACGGTTGACCCACCGTGAGATGCCACAGATCCGGGTACCACGACCGCCTCGGCCAGTCTGGAACGACAAGAATGGCGCGACGGCATTCGGACCTGATCTTGCGTAACACTCTGGGCAGCATCGCCAGAGGAGGAAACACATAAGGCAGTCGAAACTGCGACCAATCCTGAACTAACGCGTCCGCCGCCAGAGCTCTGTGATCCAGAGACCGTGCCATGAATGCCGGGACTTTGTTGTTGTGCCGTGACGCCATGAGATCGACGTCCGGCATTCCCCAGCGGCGACAGATCTCTCGAAACACGTCTGGGTGCAGAGACCATTCCCCCGCGTCCATGCCCTGACGACTGAGAAAATCTGCCCAGTTTTCTATGCCCGGGATGTGAACTGCGGAGATGGTGGAGCCTGTGGCTTCCACCCACTGCAGAACCCGTCGGACTTCCTGGAAGGCTTGACGACTGCGAGTGCCGCCTTGGTGGTTGATGTAGGCGACGGCAGTGGCGTTGTCCGACTGGATACGGATCTGCCTGCCCTCCAGCCACCGATGGAAAGCCAATAGGGCTAGATATACTGCCCTTATCTCCAGAATATTGATCTGAAGGGAGGACTCTATCGGAGTCCAGGTTCCCTGAGCCCTGTGGTGGAGAAAAACCGCTCCCCACCCTGACAGGCTCGCGTCCGTGGTGACCACAGCCCAGGTTGGGGGAAGGAAGGATTTTCCCTGCGACAGAGAATTGGGAAGGAGCCACCACTGAAGTGACGTCTTGGTTGCAAGGGAAAGAGAGACGATCCTGTCAAGGGAAGTCGAACTCCTGTCCCATTTGCGGAGAATGTTCCATTGGAGTGGTCGAAGATGGAATTGCGCGAACGGGACTGCCTCTATAGCTGCCACCATCTTCCCTAGGAAGTGCATGAGGCGCCTTAAGGGGTGTGACTGACTCCGAAGAAGGGATTGCACCCCTGCCTGCAGAGAAAGCTGTTTGTCGCTCGGAAGCTTGACTAACGCTTGCTGGGTATGAAACTCCATCCCAAGGTACGTCAGTGATTGGGTCGGTGTCAACTTGGATTTCGGGAAGTTGATGATCCACCCGAACCGCTGGAGAGTCGCCAGAGTGACAGATAGACTTTGTTGACACGCCACCCGAGACGGGGCCCTGACTAGGAGATCGTCCAAGTAGGGAATCACCGAGTGGCCCTGAGAATGCCGGACCGCCACCACGGATGCCATGACTTTGGTGAAAACCCGTGGTGCTGTCGCCAAGCCGAAAGGCAATGCCACGAACTGGAGGTGTTCGTCCCCGATGGCGAAACGCAGGAAACGTTGATGCTCGGGTGCGATCGGTACATGGAGATAAGCATCCTTGATGTCGATCGATGCTAGGAAGTCTCCTTGTGACATTGAGGCGATGACCGAGCGGAGAGATTCCATCCGGAACCGTCTGATTCTCACATGTCTGTTGAGTAGCTTGAGGTCCAGAATGGGACGGGATGACCCGACCTTTTTTGGCACCACGAACAAGTTGGAGTAAAATCCGCGACCACGTTCCTGAAGGGGAACGGGGATCACAACTCCTTCCATCTTTAGAGCGGCTACTGCCTGAAAAAGTGCGTCGGCCTGAGCGGGGGGCGGAGAGGTTCTGAAGAAGCGAGCCGCAGGACGAGAGCTGAACTCTATCCTGTAACCATGAGACAGAATGTCTCTCACCCATCGGTCTTGAACATGTGGCCACCAGGCGTCGCCAAAGCGGGAGAGCCTGCCACCGACCGAGGATGCGGTCAGGGGAGGCCGAGAGTCATGAGGAAGCAGTCTTGGCGGCAGTGCCTCCTGCGGCCTTTTGTGGGCGAGACTTGGATCGCCACGCATAGGAGTTCCTCTGGCCTTTCTCCGGCCTGTTGGACGAAGAGGATTGGGGCTTGGCGGAGGGACGAAAGGACCGAAATCTCGATTGAACCTTTCTCTGTTGAGGTCTCTTAGGTTTGGCCTGGGGTAAGGAGGAATCCTTTCCTTTGGATTCCTTAATAATCTCATCCAATCGTTCGCCAAACAAACGGTCGCCAGAAAACGGCAAACCGGTTAGGAACCTCTTGGAAGCAGAGTCTGCCTTCCATTCGCGCAGCCACATGGCCCTGCGGACTGCCACAGAATTAGCGGATGCTACAGCCGTACGGCTAGCAGAGTCCAGGACGGCGTTCATGGCGTAGGAAGAAAAGGCTGACGCCTGAGAGGTCAAAGACGCAACTTGCGGAGCAGTAATACGTGTGACAGCATTAATCTCAGTCAGACAAGCCGAGATAGCTTGGAGTGCCCACACGGCTGCAAAGGCCGGGGCAAAAGACGCGCCCGTGGCCTCATAGATGGACTTCACCAGGAGCTCTGTCTGTCTGTCAGTGGCATCCTTTAGCGATGAGCCATCTGCAACCGACACCACGGATCTAGCCGCCAATCTAGAGACTGGAGGATCCACCTTGGGACAGTGAGCCCAACCCTTAACAACTTCAGATGCGAAGGGGTAACGCGTGTCAGTGAGGCGCTTAGTGAAGCGCTTGTCCGGGACCGCTCTGGGCTTCTGGACAGCGTCCCTGAAGTTAGAGTGATCAAAAAACGTATTGCGTGTACGTTTGGGGAACCGAAACTGGTGTTTCTCCTGCTGAGACGCCGACTCCTCCACAGGAGGAGGCGGGGGAGAGAGATCTAACACCTGGTTGATGGACGAGATAAGATCATTTACTAAGGCGTCCCCCTCAGGAGTATCAAGGTTAAGGGCGACGTCAGGGTCAGAGCCCTGTGCTGCGACGTCCGCCTCGTCCTCCAGAGCGTCCTCAAGCTGGGAACCCGAGCAGCGAGAGGAAGTCGGGGAAGAGTCCCAGCGAGCCCGCTTAGCCGGTCTAGGACTACGGTCCGGGCAGGAGTCCTCCGCCTGAGACCGAGGGGCCAACCTGGGAGCGCGCTGCGGCGCGGACCGAGAGGGGCCTGGAGGTGACGAGCCAACAGGGGCCGGGGCCTGAGAAAGGTCCGGTCTGGACTGCAAAGCCACTAGCAGTTTAGAAGACCATTTGTCCATAGACTGTGCAATGGACTGAGAAAGTGACTCAGAGTTTCTCAGCAAAAGAGGCGAACTCTGTCCCTGCAGCCTGGTCAGGGGGAGCAGGGAGGTCTACATGAGCCGAGGGGCCCTCCAGTGTCAGAGGCTCCGGCTGAGCAAGCGAAACAGGGGTCGAGCATTGCTCACAGTGAGGGTAGGTGGAACCCGCAGGTAACATAGCCCCACAAGAGGTACAGGCCGCAAAAAAACCCTGTGCCTTAGCAGCTTTGCTCCTTGTGGACGACATGCTGTTGTCTCCTAGGAGAGTGATCACTGAGGGTATATGGGAAGGGGGTATACAGCCCACCGAACAGATAGATATAGATATATACGTATCTAATCCGGTACCCTAAGGGGACCAGCACCGGGTGACCGGTGTGGCTTACCGACCGCTAACGCGCGGAGTGTGTCCTCCAGATTCCCTGCCTGGATCCCCCGGAGCTGCAGAGCTGTTCACTGAGAATCCTCCAGCGGCAGAATGCCAAAAAAAGGGCTGCCGGAGCTCTCAGGGGAGGAGTGGAGCCGTGGGCGGCGCCAACAAAGTGCGGGAATCTGGGGTCCCCACAGTGATTAGTGAGGGGGGAGGAAACATGCAGGATGCTCCAGCCCTCACATCCGACGTCAGGCCGGTAATCCCGCCCTTACCCCTGACAGGCAGGCCCGGGGGCGGGATTTTTGCAACTAGGCCGCGATGAAGCCGGGGACTAAATTTGAGACCGCGCCCGACAAGCAGGCACGGTCGGCGCGGAAGTCCACCGGCCTCCTGGATTCAGCAGCCGCCGTGGCTTCCGGGAAGAAGGTGCGCTCCCTGCACAGTCCCCTATGGGGACACAAAGTACCTTAGAGTTGCAGGGCCCGGTCCCTGAGTTGAAGAGGCTCCGGTCCGGCAGGGTCCCACAGGGGCTGCGGATGGAGCACGGTCCCAGTAACTGGATGACCGCTTAGAATCCCACTTCTCCCAGAGCCGCATAAGGGATGGTAAAGGAGACGGCATGTGGCTCCAGCCTCTGTACCCGCAATGGGTACTTCAACCTTAACACCGCCGACGTAGTGGGGTGAGAAGGGAACATGCCGGGGGCCCCGTGGGGGCCCTCTTTTCTTCCAACCGACATAACATAACATAACTAAGTTGAGAATGCATGAGTGGATGTGTGCCTCCTTCCACACAAAGCATAAAACTGAGGAGCCCGTGATCCACGGGAGGGTGTATAGGCAGAGGGGAGGGGTTACACTTTTTAAAGTGTAATACTTTGTGTGGCCTCCGGAGGCAGAAGCTATACACCCAATTGTCTGGGTCTCCCAATGGAGCGACAAAGAAAAAAAAAATTGCTGGCATGTACCGTAGGTATAGGGCTCATCCCCGCAAATAGGCTTTCTACTGTATCTCTGTATAACATTGGGGTTGGAACTTTGAAGTCTTATTATGTAATACACTTTTGCTTAGTAGTGTTTTTTTCATTCTTTTAAGATTTTGTTGGGGATTTTCTAAAATTACATAGATTTATTATTTGGACTATTTCTAAAATAGTATTGTTTTGTCTCAAGTGTATTGCGGAATTGTTTCACTAGTCTGTCCTTGGCCAGCATCCAGAGCTCTTTAACCATAATCATAAAAGGAATCTGTCACCACTTTGTCCTTTGTAAACTGTTAATATGGGCATACAGGTTATATAATTCTGAAAAAATGTCATACCTGTATGTCTCATATCAGATGCCTTGTGGAAAAAAAATTATCTTTTATCACTATTTAAATCATCTATTCCAGGCTATGGGGCAGATACTGCTTAGAAGATAAAATAATCTCTGGAGACGGAGTTAACTAAAAGGGGCGTTACCAGTGAGACAAGTAACTGATACAGAACAGGAGAAATGAAATTTGAGTGCTTTCAAACACATTTTTTGCAGCTCCCTGAGCTCTGCTTTATTGCAGCAATGTTTTGCAACACTGTCTTCCTGTGAGATGGAGGCTGAAATTGAGAGGAACCTTCAGAAGTGTCAGATAAGGCTCTTTTCCACTTGTGTACCGCTTCCAAAGCAAAAGCATCAGAAGCGATATGCTAATGACCCCCTGCTGCGGTGTCAACCGAGGGTCATGCGACAGTAAGCCATCTTGCGATCACATTACAGGTGCGGAGAAGACGGAAGGACACCTTCTCCCCATCTCCTCCGCTGCCTTTCTCTGCGTACACCGCATTGCAGTCGCATAACATGCCAGTGCAGTGCAATTTTACACACGTGTGAGCAGAGACTCTGAAAAACGCAGCATGCTGCAATTGCATCGAACGCCCGATTCATGTGGAAGAAGGAAAGAGGAAACTGGCTCATTGATTAACACTGGTCCGAATGCAATCCGATTTTTTATCGGATCGCACTAGGATATCGCAAGTGGAAAAGAGCCCGTATAATCACATACAGCTCTGCAGTGAGAGCAGAAAGCGGCTATCACACTGACAATGCCTGTCATTTAAAATAATCTCTGGAGGCGAGAGGTTATCTACCAGGCATCTCCCGCCCCATAGCCTGGAAGAGCTCATTTACATAAAGTAATAAAAAAAATGATTTTTCATCTGTATTGTAACCCGCATGGCATTCCTTTTGATAAGACAGTCTAAACAAAGCGATCCAGGACTTCTAAAAGGCAAGACTTTATTCCTTTAAATTCAAATTGTCTCTTCAGGGAGGCAGGAAACATACTCTAGTGCCACCTATTGAAAGTAGCAATCCTAGAAGTGACCCTTTAACAAGCGTTTCATACGACTTAGGATCATTGCAGTTATAAGGCTATGGGCGCACATTGCATTCTATTAGTCACTGCATGTGCATCTCAGAACGCAGCCGAAAAGCTGCGTTCTGAGACGCATTGTTACAGCAGAATTGCTGCTGAATTCATGCGTTCTGGATGCTTCCAGAACACACATTTTTGACAGTGCGGTCCCACTCGGCTCTGCAGCATCCCCGTAGACTTGCAGCAGAGCCGAGTGGGACCACACTGTCAAAAAGAGCATTGCTGGCTGCGAGACAGAGCCGCGCGATCAGAATGAACTCGGATGAACTTCACCCGACTTCTTTGTGATCGCGCGGCTCTGTGCGTGTGCCGCGGCTTGATTTGCGGTCACACGTGAAGGACTCACCTGTGATCGCAAATCCCCTGAGTGACTGCAGTGAGCCGCGCGATCAGCTGTGCTTTCACTCAGGTTACTCGCGGCCACAGCTGCAGTCCTCCACCTGAGAGCGGTGGCCACGAGTAACCTCAGTGACAGCACAGCTGATCGCGCAACTCACTTCAGTTGCTGCATGGAGCTCACAGGAGCGGCGGTGTTCTACTGCCGCTCCTGTCAGCTTCCGATGTAGCAGAGCTGGAAGCGTCGTGGGACCTTGCGTGGATTACGTCGGACCTGGAGGTGTTTTTGGAGGGGTTAATAAAGTGGTGAAAGAGGGTGTTTTTTTTGTCTTTCATTACAAAAAGGATTTTATGGATGTGTGTGTTTATTTTCTTTAACTTACAGGTTAATCATGGAAAGTATCTCAGGGAGACGCCTGTCATGATTAACCTAGGACTTAGTGGCAGCTATGGGCTGCCATTAACTCCTTATTACTCAGTTTGCCACAGCACCAGAACAATTCGGGATGAGCCGGGTGGAGTCCCGAGACTGTCGCATCTAATGGATGTGGCAATTCCGGGCAGCTGCTGGCTGATATTGTTAGGTTGGGGGCTCCCCATAATGTGGAGCTCCCCATCCTGAAAATGCCAGCCTTCAGCCGTGTGGCTTTACCCTGGCTGGTATCCAAATTGGGGAGGACCGCGTGTCTTTTTTTTTTAAATTAATTTTTATTTACTGCTCGATATAGACACGCCCACCGGCGGCTGTGATTGGTTGCAATGAGACAGCTGTCACTCAGCGTGGGGGCGTGTCTGACTGCAACCAATCATAGGGCGAGGGAAGCAGGGAATATGAGATGGATTAATGAGCGGCTGGCATTTTCAAAAGAGGAGAAGCTGCCACAGTGTGAACGCCGTGCAGCGCCGCGCTGGTGATTGGGGATCGCAGAGTATGAGAGGGGGGGGAGAGGGAGAAACCGACAGAGAGAGAGAGCGGCATAGAGAGAGAGCGCGACAGAGAGAGAGCGAAAGACCTGCCTTTGTTATGTCAAAAAAACATGCGGATCGCAACAAAAATGCAGTGCCTAACATTTTGGCAGCGTTTTTCTACACTACAACTCATTGATTTCAATGGATGTGGAACGCTGCCAAAACGGACAAAAGAATTGACAGGCTGATTTTCTAAAATGCAGAGATTTTGTCAAATTTTTGACAATCAAAACGCTGCGTTTCAAAAAGCATCGTGCGCACAGATTTTGCATGATTCTCATAGACTTTGCAGGGGAACCAGAACGCATGCATTTTGATAATGTGACGTTGCTGCTCAAAACGCTGCAGAAACGCAAAAAAAATACGCAATGTGCGCACATAGCCTAAAGGGTGCTTTACACGCTAGGACATCGCTAACGATATATCGTCGGGGTCATGGTGTTTGTGACGCACATCCGGCGTCGTTAGCGACATCGCAGTGTGACAGCAAGGAGCAACGATCGCAAAAATGGCAAAAATCGTAAATCGTTGATCGTTGACACGTCTCTCCTCATAATATCGTTGCTGCTGCAGGTACGATGTTGTTCGTCGTTCCTGCGGCATCACACATCACTGTGTGACACTGCAGGAACGACAAACATCTCCTTACCTGCGTCCACCGGCAATGAGGAAGGAAGGAGGTGGGCGGGATATTCTGCCCGCTCATCTCCGCACCTCTGCTTCTATTGGACGGCTGCCGTGTGACGTCGCTGTGACGCCGCACGAACCGCCCACTTAGGCAGTTCGCCGACTACAGCGACGTCGCAGGGAAGGCAAGTCCATGTGATGGGTGTAAGCGATATTGTGCGCCACGGGCAGCGATTTGCCCGTGTCGCACAACCGACGGGGGCGGGTACGCTCGCTAGCGATATCGCAGCGTGTAAAGCCCCCCTAAGACTCTAGATTGGTTTGTCAGTCTCCACAAGGAGAACAGTTTTTCCCCTTAGACCTCACTATAGCTTCTCATTCAACTAGAACAAAAGACTCTTCTCCCCCCCCCCACCGACCACCCCCCCAACAGCCAGATTGGTTTGTCAGTCTCCGCAAGGAGACAAGTTTTCCCCTTTAAGTTAAAAAGGACGGAATAAATCAGAAAAAATTGCAGTCAAAGATTAGTAAACCAATGATGGAACTCCATTTTATTTTGATTGATCTGTCCTTGAATGTCATGTTTTTTTAACTTAAAAGGATTAAAGTCCTGCCATTTAGAAATGCTGGATCGCTTTGTTTGGGCTGTCTTATCACTACAGATGTTTGATCCAGAGCATGCGTGGAACAAATGAGCTAGATGTTATAATCTGCATTCCTTTTTATACATCAGCAGTAAGGGGTACTTCTCACATAGCAAGATCGCTGCCAAGTCACAGGTTTTGTGACGTACCAGTGACCTCATCATTGATCTTGCTGTATGTGACACTAAGCAGCGACCTGGCCCCTGCTGTGAAATCACTGATCGTTACACACTGTTCTGGTTCACTTTTTGGTCATTGGTCTCCCGCTGTGAAATACGCATCGGCGTGTTTGACTGCGGGAGACAAACGAGCACCGACTGTGTAAGCAGCACACGCTGGTAACCAGGGTAAATATCGGGTAACTAAGCAAAGCGCTTTGGCTTGGTTACCAGTGTACACCGCTTACAGGCTGCCAGCGCTGGCTCCCTGCACACGTAGCCAGGGTAAATATCGGGTAATTAAGCAAAGCGCTTTGCTTAGTAACCCGATGTGTACCCTAGCTACGTATACAGGGAGCTAGCGCTGGCAGCCTGTAAGCGGAGTAAGCTGGTAACCAGGGTAAATATCGGGTAACCAAGCAAAGCGCTTTGCTTAGTTACCCGATATTTACCCTGGTTACCAAGCGCAGCATCGTTACATGAGTCGCTGGTGGCTGGTCCGGGTGAGATCTGTCTGATTGACAGCTCACCAGCGACCATGTAGCGACGCACCAACGATCCCTGCCAGGTCGGATCGCTGGTGGGATCGTTGGTGCGTCGCTACGTGTTACGGGACCCTAGGTAAAACTTGTAAGATTGAAAACAGTTGTTTATAATACTAGCAATATGTCTGTAAAAACGGGATGCTATGTGTGATCTGTATGGGGTCCAAATTTGTTTTGCGCAACCATAAACTTGAATTGGCGAGTCTCATCTGAAATATGGAAGAGACTAGCATATGCTGTAAGTTTTTATTTTCACAGACAGTCCATGTAAATAACAGATCATCTGAACAGCCCAATTGAATAACAAATAATCCTAGTAATGTCAGTGTAAGGTTTTTTTTTTCCCCATTGGAGCACTCAACCAGAAAATACAATTGTGTGAACATAGCCTCATTATCTAGATTTCTCCTTAATCACATCACTTAATTAACTGCAGAAAAATTGTGGGAGATCTGATTATTCACTATTAAAATAAGTATATTGATCATGTTAAGCATGAACAGGCAGAAATAATCCACAATAACTTCCCATTAATATTGCTGGCATCAGTTTAATCGATGAGATAGTCCAACTTTTAGGTAAATTGACTACACCGTATTGAGGCAAGACATGGACACCTGAGGCAAATGGAATCCAGGCGCCATTAACCCCTTCAGCCCCCGGGCACTTTCCGTTTTTGCGTTTTTGTTTTTTGCTCCCCTTCTTCCGAGAGGCGTAACTTTTTTATTTTTCCATCAATCTTGCCATATGAGGGCTTGTTTTTTGCGGGACGAGTTGTACTTTTAAATGAAACCATAAGTTTTACCATATAGTGTACTGGAAAACGGCAAAAAAATTCCAAGTGCGGAAAAATTGCAAAAAAAGTGGGATTGTACAATAGTTTTTGGGATATTTTATTCACCGTGTTCACTATATGGTAAAACTGATGTGTGGGTATGATGCCTCAGGTCGGTGCGAGTTTATAGACACCAAACATGTATAGGTTTACTTGTATCTAAGGGGTTAAAAAAAATTCACAAGCTTGTCCGAAAAACGTGGCGCACGTTTTGCGCCATTTTCCAAAACCCATAGCGTTCTCATTTTTCAGGATCTGAGGCTCAGTGATGGCTTATTTTTTGCGTCTTGACCTGACGTTCTTAACGGTACCATTTTTGCGCAGATGCTATGTTTTGATCGCCTGTTATTGCATTTTGCGCAAAATTTGCGGCGACCAAAAAACGTAATTTTGGCGTTTGGAATTTTTTTGCCGCTACGCCGTTTACGGATCAGATTCATTGATTTTATATTTTGATAGATCGGGCATTTCTGAACGCGGCGATACCAAATATGTGTGTATTTTTTATTTTTTTAACCCTTTAATTTTCAATGGGGTGAAAGGGGGGTGATTTGAACTTTTAGGTTTTTTTATTTTTTTTTAATTTTTTAAAACTTTTTTTTTTACTTTTTTTTTAATTTTACTAGTCCCCCTAGGGGGCTATTGCGATCAGCAATCCGATCGCTCTGCACTATCTGCAGATCTCAGCTACAGAGCTGAGAACTGCAGATTTGCTGCTTCACTTTCAATGCCGGCTGTATTCCGGCATTGAGAGGAAGTGACTCATGTTAGCCACAGGCGTCATCCCATGACCCTGTGCTACCATGGCAACCGCCGAAAGTCACGTGATCATGTCACGTGACTTCCGGCGGGGGCGGGGTAAGTCACTGTCATGGCGGCGCCCATATACATATCGCTGCCAAGACTTTGGCAACGAAATGTAAGGGGTTAATGGCCGCGGGTGGAAGCGATTCCACCCGCGGCTAGCAGGCACACATATCAGCTGTTGATAACAGCTGATATGTGCGCGTCTCGCCGCCGCCTGCCGGCGGCAGGGGGCGGGGCTTACCGGAACACGATCCATGACGTATCTAGTACGTCATGGGTCGTTAAGGGGTTAAAGCATCGAAGGAAGTGAAGTAATGACATCTATAGTACATCACTTTACTCAGTGTTGGATTGATCAGTCCCACACAAATGTCCATTGTTACCCAGCTCAAGGGTAGTATTAATTTAATCATGAAGGTTTTGTCTCGATCACATTTATGAACAGAAAAATATCTTGTAATGAAGCAAATCGGTTTCATTAATAATTTTCTATGTTTAAAAATAAAGTGTTTTACAAAACTAAAATTTAAGCAGCTGCATTTTTCATGTTTCTTTCTAGGAAGACAAATATAAATAGGGTGATGGGGAGGGACACTAAAAAACAGCAGAACCAGAAGCGCTAGAACATTCAATATAGGAAAATGGCTGGCCTACGAGTAATGGCTAGTGGATTTCAGAATTTCCATTGATCTAACAATCTGTGTTAGTATTTTCAAATTTATGACATTTCTCATGGGTGATAAGTTCAGGTTTCCTTGCAAAACATCTCCCACATTCAGAGCAAGAAAACGGCTTTTCCCCCGTGTGTATTCTCAGATGTTTTCCAAGATCAGATTTCTGGGTAAAGCCTTTTCCACACTCCAAACACATAAAAGGTCTTTCTCCAGTGTGTGTTCTCTGATGAGTAACAAGAGTAGACTTTTGAGTAAAACATTTCCCACAATCTGTACAGGAGAACGGCTTCTCCCCTGTATGAATTCTCTGATGCTTAACCAATTCTGATTTCATTGCAAAGCTGTATCCACAGTCAAAACAGGAAAACGGCTTCTCACCCTTGTGAATTCGCTCATGTCGAATGTGTTCTGATTTATGTGTAAACCGTTTCCCGCACTGAGAACATAAAAAGGGCTTCTCCCCTGTGTGAATTCTCAGATGTTTACCAAGTTCTGCTTTCCTTGCAAAACTTTTCATACAAACTGAGCATGCAAATGGTTTCTCACCAGTGTGAATTTTCTGGTGTTCTACAAGATTAGACTTCTGTGTAAAATATTTCCCGCACTCGTTACATGAAAACGGCTTTTCACCTGTGTGAATTCTCTGATGTTTAAGAAAGTCAGATTTCTGCCTGAAACTCTTCCCACAGTCAGAACATGAGAAAGGCTTCTCACCTGTGTGAATTCTCTCATGTCGAACAAGTTCTGATTTGTGGGGAAAACTTTTCCCACAATCAAAGCATGAAAAAGGCTTCTCTCCGGTGTGAATTCTTTCATGTCGTGTGCGTTCTGATTTGTGTATAAAGCATTTTCCACAGTCAGAGCATGAATACAGAATCTTTTTTGAGTGCATTTTCTGATGGCGAAGCAGGAATAATTTTGTCGTAAAACATTTGCCACATTCAGAACATGTGTAGATTTTGTCCAAACTACGGGCTGCACCTTGAGTGTCCGTACAGGCCTTATCAAAAGAATGTTCATCATAATGTGATGAATCAGGAGACTGATCTGTAGTGTCGATGACTTGATTCGGAATAGAGCTTTCTTCTGGAGAATCTTGTGAAAAGTCATTACCTTCACTTTTACAATCGGAAGATAAGGGCTGCTCATCTGTCATATCTCTGTGTGTACCTGCTGACAAAAACAGATATTGGAGAGGTTATCATTATATTATAATATCTATCTATATACATACACAGTGCTGGCCAAAAGTATTGGCACCCTTTGCAATTCTGTCAGATAATACTCAGTTTCTTCTTGAAAATGATTGCAAATCACAAATTCTTTGGTATTATTACCTTCATTTATTTTGCTTGCAATGAAAAAACACAAAAGAGAATGAAACAAAAATGAAATCATTGATCATTTTACACAGAACTCCAAAAAATGGGCCAGACAAAAGTATTGGCACCCTTAGCCTAATACTTTGTTGCACAACCTTTAGCCAAATTAACTGCGAACAACCACTTCCGGTAACCACCAATGAGTTTCTTACAATGCTCTGCTGGAATTTTAGACCATTCTTCTTTGGCAAACTGCTCCAGGTCCCTGAGATTTGAAGGGTGCCTTCGATAAACTGCCATTTTGAGATCTCTCCACAGGTGTTCTATGGGATTCAGGTCTGGACTCATTGCTGGCCACTTTAGTAGTCTCCAGTGCTTTCTATCAAACCATTCTAGTGCTTGTTGAAGTGTGTTTTGGGTCATTGTCCTACTGGAAGACCCATGACCTCTGAGGGAGACCCAGCTTTCTCACACTGGGCCCTACATTATGCTGCAAAATTTTTTGGTAGTCTTCAGACTTCATAATGCCATGTACATGGTCAAGCAGTCCAGTGCCAGAGGCAGCAAAGCAACCCCAAAACATCAGGGAACCTTCACCATGTTTGACTGTAGGGACCATGTTCTTTTCTTTGAATGCCTCTTTTTTTTCCGGTAAACTATGTTGATGGCTTTTCCTAAAAAGCTCTACTTTTGTCTCATCTGACCAGAGAACATTCTTCCAAAACGTTTTAGGCTCTCAGGTAAGTTTTGGCAAATTCCAGCCTGGCTTTTTTATGTCTCGGGGTAAGAAGTGGGGTCTTCCTGGGTATGCTACCATACAGTCCCTTTTCATTCAGACGCCGACGGATAGTACGGGTTGACACTGTTGTACCCTCGGACTGCAGGGCAGCTTGAATTTGTTTGGATGTTAGTCGAGGTTCTTTATCCACCATCCACACAATCTTGCGTTGAAATCTAGGGAGGTTAGCCACAGTGCCATGGGCTTTAAACTTCTTGATGACACTGCGCACCGTAGACACAGGAACTTTCAGGTCTTTGGAGATGGACTTGTAGCCTTGAGATTGCCCATGCTTCCTCACGATTTGGATTCTCAAGTCCTCAGACAGTTCTTTGGTCTTCTTTCTTTTCTCCATGCTCAATGTGGTACACACAAGGACCCAGGACAGAGGTTGAGTCAACTTTAATCCATGTCAACTTGTTGCAAGTGTGATTTAGTTATTGTCAACACCTGTTAGGTGCCACAGGTAAGTTACAGGTGCTGTTAATTACACAAATTAGAGAAGCGTCACATGATTTTTCAAACAGTGCCAATACTTTTGTCCACCCCCTTTTCTATGTTTGGTGTGGAATTATATCCAATTTGGTTTTATGACAAATTAAATGAAGATAATGATACCAAAGAATGTGATTGCAATAATTTTCAAGAAGAAACTGAGTATTATCTGACATAATTGCAGGGGTGCCAATACTTTTGTCTCTCTCTCACTCTCTCTACAGTAGACCAAAAGTTTTGACACACCTTCAAAGGGTTTTCTTTATTTTCAAGACTCTGAAAATTGTAGATTCACATTGAAGGTATCAAAACTATGAATTAAAACATGTGGAATAAAATACTTAAAGTGTGAAACAACTGAAAATATGTCTTATATTCTAGGCTCTTCAAAATAGTCACCTTTTGCTTTCATTACTGCTTTGCACACTCTTTACCTCTTGAAGCTCCCCAAGAGAATGTCGTCACTGGAAATGGTTTTCCAAC
This sequence comes from Anomaloglossus baeobatrachus, assembly GCF_048569485.1. Taxonomy (NCBI): domain Eukaryota; kingdom Metazoa; phylum Chordata; class Amphibia; order Anura; family Aromobatidae; genus Anomaloglossus; species Anomaloglossus baeobatrachus. The sequence continues at coordinate 273,299,370 of NC_134357.1, read as the reverse complement.
ACTTTAAGGAGTTCCCAGAGATGATTAGCACTTGTTGGCCCTTTTGCCTTCACTGCGGTCCAGCTCATCCCCAAACCATCTCGATTGGGTTGAGGTCTGGTGACAGTGGAGGCCAGTTCATCTGGCATAGCACCCCATCACTCTCCTTAGTCAAATAGCCCTTACACAGCCTGGAGGTGTGTTTGAGGTCATTGTCGTGTTGAAAAATAAATAATGCTCCAACTAAACGCAAACCGGATGGAATAGTACGCCGGTGCAAGATGCTGTGGTAGGCATGCTGGTTCTGTATGCCTTCAATTTTGAATAAATCCCCAACAGTGTCACCAGCAAAGCACCCCCCCCACCATCACACCTCCTCCATGCTTCACGGTGGGAACCAGCCATGTAGAGTCCATCCGTTCACCTTTTCTACAAAGACACGGCAGTTGGATCCAAAGATCTCAAATTTGGACTCATCAGACAAAAGCACAGATTTCCACGGGTCTAATGTCCATTCCTTATGTTCTTTAGCCCAAACAAGTCTTTTCTGCTTGTTGCCTGTCCTTAGCAGTGGTTTCCTAGCAGCTATTTTACCATGAAGGCCTGCTGCACAAAGTCTCCTCTTAACAGTTGTTTTAGAGATGAGAAGGTGTGTCCAAACTTTTGGTTGGTATGTATGTATGTATGTATGTATGTATGTATGTATGTATGTATGTATGTATGTATGTATGTATGTATATATATATTATATAATATAATATATTTAATATATTATATAATATATTATATATTATATAATTATATATATATATACACATATATATATATATATATATATATATACACACACACACACACACACACATATACACATATATATATATATATATATATATTATATATATATACACACACATATACACATATATATATATATATATATATATATATTTATTTTTTTGGGTTTTTTTAAGGAAACATATCTCCCTAGATGTGTAGAGCAGACTTTACTATTTAAAGTGTGCACAGCAGTGAAGATACATCAAATATATTTTGTGCTAAATATGTTTCTATGATAACACCATTTTTTACGAAGTTGACTTATGATAAAACAGCTGATTCTGTTATAACTAACCTATGCCAATGTCTACAGTCATTTCCTCTGTCTTAATTTGGGTCTCATCAATGAGATATACATCCACTTCTTCTTCCTCGGCAACTTCAATTTTGATGTCAATCATATCGTCAGCCTGAAAACACAAAAGAATATATTTTGGTTTGAGCAAAATAAATTTGCAAGAATAATATTTCCCTAAAGACTTCAATAAAGCGTAGGTTACAAATATTCTTTGGCATTTTGAGACACCACAGCTACCTGGCTTATTGTTTGTTCATCAGGATTTTCATCCAGACAATCCTCTGAAGACAGAGGACTGTGACTTCTAATTGGGGAACTTCTGCCACTGGATCCATCTATAACAAAACAAATACAGGAACTCCCTTAATGTGTGTCCTATCCAGGGTATCCAGACCACCATCAAAAGCTGGGGTCTATTTTATTCATTTATCTATTTATTTTCTGATTGTGTACCTAAGCAATAAAGTAAAAACAATAGTTCAGGGTTATACTTCGCAGCAGCCATATAAACATAGCGAGTGATCTGCATGTCCTAACTTCCATGGGAGTTTTGTGTTCGTGCTCTCTTGTCTATGCAGAGGCGGGAGGTTGGGGGGGGGGGGGGGTTGGGTCGGTATAGGGTCCTGCGTGATCTACCCCCAGTTTTCTAATCCAATAGTATGGTGGCTCAGTGCTTGGCACTGTTGCTTTGCAATATTAAAAGGTCCTGGGTTCAAATGCCACCAAGGACAACATCTGCGAGGTGTTTATATATTTTGCCAAAGTTTGTGTGGGTTTCCTCTGTGTACTACGGTTTCCTTCCACCCTGTAAATATATAAGGTTAGGGAATTTAGATTATGAGATCAATGGGGATAGAGATAATGTGCCATAGCTGGAGAAAAAGACATGGGCCACACATCCAAAAATCATAAGTTGATCTAATATATACATCTTCATTCATTCATCCTCACATGAGCCAAGATTGGTTGTGTACATACTATACGCTCTGTCAGCTTCCCAATAATTGTCCTAGTAGTGAAAGCCGCCATTGCCTTGTCCATCAATCATTTGCATATTGTCCTGACAATTGGGGACAGTGGTGTTCTGTTCATGACAGTGGCATTAACCTTTTAACGCCACATACTATAGGTTAGTTTCTGCAGAAAGATGGAAGATTCCTCTTACCTGGTGGTGTGCGAGCCTGATACAGGCCAATTCTGTCTTCTAAATACTTGCAATCCTGCATGAAAAATACTGAAATCTGAGAGAAGCACAGTACTACCTCAATTAATTATACACACAAAAGTATAAAAGGTATACGTAGTAATGCCCAAAGAAAAGGTCATCCAAAAAGGCACACAACCCTAGTTTATATAAATCACATATCCACAATGGATGCTAGAAAAACAATTGACCCCTTAATAAAACACACAAACCTAAGGCTGGTACTAGTTTAACGGGTATAGATTTTTAAGGTTGGACACAAAGAGTAGCTTATTTTTAATTACTTGGAGACCTAATAGAAGTTTGATTTGTGACCACTTGCAAAATATAATACACATACATACATACATACATACACCAAAAATATAAATGCAACACTATTTTTCAAGAGCTGAACTCTGAGATGTAAGACTTTTTCTATGTACACAAAGGACCTTTTTCTCTCAAATATTGTTCACAAATATGTCAAAATTTGTGTTAGCAAGCTCTTCTCCTTTGCCGAGATAATCGGTGTAGTATATCAAGATGCTGATTAAAGAGCATGATTATTGCACAGGTGTGCATTAGGCTGGCCACGATAAAAGGCCACGCTATAATGTGCAGTTTTATCACACAGCACAATGCCAGAGATGTTGCAAGTTTTGAGGGAGCAAGCATTTGGCATGCTGACTGCAGGAATGTCCACCAGAGCTCTTGCCGTGAACTGAATGTTCAATTCTGTAAGGCGTTTCACAGAATTTGGCCGTATATCTAACCAACCTCAACTGCAGACCACATGTAACCACACCAGCCCAGGACCACCACATGCAGCATCTTCACCTCCAAGATCGTCTGAGACCAACCACCCAGACAGTGGCTGCAGGAATCAGTTTGCATAACCAAAAAATTCCTGCACAAACTGTCAAAAACCATCTCAGGGAAGCTCATCCGTGTGCTCGCTATCCGAGTTACAATATTTTTATTATTACATATTAGAACATTTATTACATTAGTTTAGTGGAACAAAGTAGAAACATTAGACAATTTCTTTGTAAACAGTTCAAACATTTGCGTTTTTTGTTTGAGGGGAGGTAAGCCGGGGAGGGAAGGCGGAAGGAGAGATCTTTATTGGGGAAACCGGGAAAAGAAAGGTGAAATGGGATTAGGAAAATGGTTAGAAGGAGAACTACCATGCATAATAATCATTTGCAAAGACTTCTGTGCAACATATATATAGCTTAGTTTAGTTATATCTTCTTTGCAAATATTGAGAATCATTACTTTTAAGAAATATGTACAAGAAAGAAAAAGAGGAAAAGGAAAGAAGAGAAAGAGAAAGGAAGGGAGAAAGAAAGGAGAAAATTTGATTGGGATATTTGTCAGAGGACTATTTGTGTTTTTAGCTTCAAAATTTCTACTATAGAAGCTTATGGTTTGGATTGCTCAATGTAAGGTAGCCAGGTACCCCATCTCTTTTGATAGGGTTGGAACAGGTTATTGTATATCGCGTGTTTATTTTCAAATTCGTGGTGCATGGATAACATCTTGATTACTTCAGAAATATTTGGAACAGTATCACTTTTCCATTTGGCCAATAAAAGTTGTTTGGTGATCAACAAAATGTGAATCACAATCGGGATCTGCATTTGGTCTAGTTTTTCCATATCCATAGAAAGAAGCGTCATTTGGGGCGACAATTTGATGTTGGAATTTGTAACTCGATTAGATTTGACACTTCCCTCCAGAGATGTCTTATCTTTGGGCAATTCCATAAGATGTGGACCAACGTTCCTTTTTCGTTACAATTTCTCCAACAAAGTGGAGTATTTTTGGGGTCTATGTTATGTAGCTTAGATGGAGTGAAATACCAGTTTGTTATGACCTTATAGAAGGACTCGTGTAGTATAGCCGAAATGTTAGAGGAAAAAGTCGCTTTTAGGCTAAATTGCCAGTTTTCTTCTGTAAAATCCTTGTTTAAAGTTTTCCCCCATTTAGCCATGTAGTTTAAAAGAATAGGTTTAGTGTCATTATTTACAAGGTCATAGATATATTTGGTATTCCAGATGGTTTTCTTTTCCGTATTACAAAGGAGGTGGGTTATAATCTCTGGAAGGGGATGTTTACCAACCAATAATTTATTAAGGGATTACCTTAGAGAAATTAATGTTTTGAAGTCCAAGTCTGTGATCTTATATTTTATTTTTAGATCCAAAAAGGAAATAAAATCTTTTCCATCATGTATGTTACTAATTGTTTTTAGGCCAAGATTTTGCCATAAGGAAGGAACCTGGACATCAGTTAGGAATGTTAACCCCTTCAGCCCCGGGGCACTTTCCGTTTTTGTTTTTTGCACCCCTTCTTCCGAGAGCCGTAACTTTTTTATTTTTCCGTCAATCTTGCCATATGAGGGCTTGTTTTTTGCGGGACAAATTGTACTTTTAAATGAAACCATAAGTTTTACCATATGGTGTACTGGAAACAGCAAAAAAATTCCAAGTGTGGAAAAACTTCAAAAAAAGTGTGATGGCACAATAGTTTTTGGGATGTTTTATTCACGGTGTTCACTATATGGTAAAACTGATGTGTGGGTATAATGCCTGAGGTTGGTGCGAGTTTGTAGACACCAAACATGTACAGGATTACTTGTAGCTAAGTGGTTAAAAAAAATTCACAAGCTTGTCCAATAAAAGTGGCGCACGTTTTGCGCCATTTTCCGAAACACGTAGCGTTCTCATTTTTTGGGATCTATGGTTCAGTGGCGGCTTATTTTTTGCGTCTCGAGCTGTCATTTCTAATGGTACCATTTTTGCGCAGATGCTACGTTTTGATCGCCTGTTATTGCATTTTGCGTAAAACTTGCAGCGACCAAAAAACGTAATTTTGGCATTTGGTAAACGGCGTAGTGGCAAAAAAATTCCAATCAGATTAATTGATTTTTTATTTTGATAGATCGGGCATTTCTGAACGCGGCGATACCAAATATGCATATATTTATTTTTTTAACCCTTTAATTTTCAATGGGGGAAAAGGGGGTTGATTTGAACTTTTGGTGTTTGTTTGTTTTTTATTTTTTAAAACCTTTTTTTTACTTTTTTTTTTTTATTTTACTAGTCCCCCTAGGGGGCTATAGCGATCAGCAATCCGATCGATCTTATCTATCTGCTGATCACAGCTATACAGCTGTAAACAGCAGATTCAGTCACTTTGTTTCTCTCTGCTCGCGGACGAGGGAAAACGAAAGTGAAACTTCATAGCTGCAGGCGTCATAACATGACCCTGTGCTACGATGGCAACCACTGAAAGTCACGTGATCACGCATGTGACTTCCGGTGGGGGCGGCGGTAAGTAAAAAACATGGCGGCGCGCATATAGATAGAGATTTAAGGGGTTAAATGTTGCAAGTGGAAGAGATTCCACTTGCAACATGCAGGCACGCATGTCAGCTGTTGAAAACAGCTGATGTGTGCCGACCGCCGCCGCCTGCCCGCGGCAGGGGGCGGGGCTTAACGGGACATGCTCCATGACGGATATATCCGTCCATGGTTGGGAAGGGGTTAAAATATTGAGAGAGAAGTTTTTAATTTGATCGTATTTCGACATCTTGGTTTTAATCTTACATAAACTCCGCCAGCAAGAATAGTAGATGCAAGAGTAGGGTGGTAAGGCAGGGAAAGTTTGGGATTAAGTATATGGGTTAAAAGAAGAGAACGGAGAGAAGAATAGTTGTTTAAAGCAGACTCAAGGTCCAACCATGTTGGAGAAAAATCACTATGTAGCCAACAAATACTTTGTTTTATTATATTAGTTTTATAATAGCTTTCAAGGTTTGGCAAACCATATCCGCCTCTGATTTTACGTTTCATTAGAGTGGACTTAGAAAGTCTTGGTTTTTTATGATTCCAAATAAATCCATTTAGAATTGATTGAAGTTTACCAATGAATTTTATTGGAATGGTGAGTGGAATAGCCCTAAAGTAGTAAAGAATCTTGGGTAAGATCATCATTTTGTAGGACATGAGTCTGCCTAGCCACGTAATTTCTTCTTTATATAAATTGTTAGTGGCCTTTTGAGTGGCTTCGATGAGATCCTCCATATTTAGTTATTAAGGAATGTAGGTTGTCGGTAATTTTGATACCCAAATAAGAGATTGATTAAACTTCCCATGTAAATGTTAAAAACTTTTTTATTAAGTTAATAGTTTTATCTTCCAAGAAAAAGGGAAGTATGTTGGATTTCTCCATGTTCAGTTTATAATACGAGGCTTTGGAAAAGGAATCAAGCACTTCCTGTACTGCTCTAACAGAGTTTATTGGGTCGGACAATGTAAGGATAACATCATCCGCGAACAAGCCTATCTTATGATGGTAATTGCATGTTTTAATTCCTTCTATTCGCTGATGCGCTCTAATTAATTCCGCAATGGTTCAATGGCTATTACGAATAGTAAGGGAGATAGGGGGCAGCCTTGTCTAGTTCAGTTTGTTATTTTAAATGGGTCAGATAAGAAGGGAATTTTGTTTACTTACCGTAAATTCCTTTTCTTCTAGCTCCAATTGGGAGACCCAGACAATTGGGTGTATAGCTACTGCCTCCGGAGGCCACACAAAGCATTACACTTAAAAGTGTAAGGCCCCTCCCCTTCTGCCTATACACCCCCCGTGGGATCACGGTTCCTCAGTTTTAGTGCCAAAGCAAGAAGGAGGAAAGCCAATAACTGGTTTAAGAACAAATTCAATCCGAAGGAACATCGGAGAACCGAAACCATTCAACATGAACAACATGTGTACCCGAAAAAACAAAAATCCCTAAGCAAACAGGGCGGGTGCTGGGTCTCCCAATTGGAGCTAGAAGAAAAGGAATTTACGGTAAGTAAACAAAATTCCCTTCTTCTTTGGCGCTCCATTGGGAGACCCAGACAATTGGGACGTCCAAAAGCAGTCCCTGGGTGGGTATAATAACCCCTCGTGATAGGACCGTAAAAACAGCCCTACCCTACAGGTGGGCAGTCGCCGCCTGAAGGACTTGTCTACCTAGGCTGGCGTCCGCCGAAGCGTAGGTATGCACTTGATAGTGTTTGGTAAAAGTGTGCAGACTCGACCATGTAGCCGCCTGGCACACCTGCTGAGCCGTAGCCTGGTGTCGTAATGCCCAGGACGCACCCACGGCTCTGGTAGAATGGGCCTTCAGCCCTGAGGGAACCGGAAGCCCAGCAGAACGGTAGGCTTCAAGAATTGGTTCCTTGATCCACCGAGCCAAGGTTGACTTGGAAGCCTGCGACCCTTTACGCTGGCCAGCGACAAGGACAAAGAGTGCATCCGAGCGGCGCAGGGGCGCCGTGCGGGAAATGTAGATCCTGAGCGCCCTCACGAGATCCAACAAATGCAAATCTTTTTCACATTGATGAACTGGACGAGGGCACAAGGAAGGCAAGGAGATATCCTGATTGAGATGAAACGGGGATACCACCTTAGGGAGAAACTCCGGAATAGGGCGCAAAACCACCTTGTCCTGGTGAATCACCAGGAAGGGAGATTTGCATGACAGCGCTGCTAGCTCGGACACTCGTCGAAGAGACGTGACCGCTACTAGAAAGGCCACTTTCTGTGAAAGGCGAGAAAGGGAAACATCCCTCATAGGCTCGAAAGGCGGCTTCTGGAGAGCAATTAGAACCCTGTTCAGATCCCAGGGCTCTAACGGCCGCTTGTAAGGAGGGACGATATGACAGACCCCTTGCAGGAACGTGCGTACCTGAGGAAGTCGTGCTAGGCGCTTCTGAAAAAATACCGATAGCGCTGAGACTTGCCCCTTGAGGGAGCTGAGCGCCAAACCTTTTTCCAACCCGGATTGCAGGAAGGAAAGAAAGGTAGGCAATCTAAATGGCCAGGGAGAGACTCCCTGAGCAGAGCACCAAGACAAGAATATTTTCCACGTCCTGTGGTATATCTTGGCGGAAGTAGGTTTTCTGGCCTGTCTCATGGTGGCAATGACCTCTTGAGACAATCCTGAACCCGCTAGGATCCAGGACTCAATGGCCACACAGTCAGGTTCAGGGCCGCAGAATTCTGATGGAAAAACGGCCCTTGAGACAGCAAGTCTGATCGGTCTGGTAGTGCCCACGGTTGGCCTACCGCGAGGTGCCACAGATCCGGGTACCACGACCTCCTTGGCCAGTCTGGAGCGACGAGGATGGCGCGGTGGCAGTCGGACCTGATCTTGCGCAGCACTCTGGGCAACAGAGCCAGAGGTGGAAACACATAAGGAAGCTGGAACTGCGACCAATCTTGAACTAAGGCGTCTGCCGCCAGAGCTCGGTGATCGTGAGACCGTGCCATGAAAACTGGGACCTTGTTGTTGTGCCGAGACGCCATTAGGTCAACGTCCGGCATCCCCCAGCGGCGACAGATCTCCTGAAACACGTCCGGGTGAAGAGACCATTCCCCTGCGTCCATACCCTGGCGACTGAGGAAGTCTGCTTCCCAGTTGTCCACGCCTGGGATGTGAACTGCGGATATGGTGGAAGCCGTGTCTTCCACCCACGTCAGAATCCGCCGGACTTCCTGGAAGGCTTGCCGACTGCGAGTTCCTCCTTGGTGGTTGATGTATGCCACCGCTGTGGAGTTGTCCGACTGAATACGGATCTGTTTGCCTTCCAGCCACTGCTGAAAGGCTTGTAGGGCAAGATACACTGCTCTGATCTCCAGAACGTTGATCTGAAGAGTGGACTCTTGCTGAGTCCACGTACCTTGAGCCCTGTGGTGGAGAAAGACTGCTCCCCACCCTGACAGACTCGCATCTGTCGTCACTACCGCCCAAGATGGGGGTAGGAAGGATTTCCCTTTCGACAATGAGGTGGGAAGTAGCCACCATCGAAGAGAATCCTTGGCCGCCTGAGAGAGAGAGACGTTGCTGTCGAGGGACTTCGACCTCCCGTCCCATTGGCGGAGAATGTCCCATTGTAGTGGACGCAGATGAAACTGCGCGAAAGGGACCGCCTCTATTGCTGCCACCATCTTCCCTAGGAAGTGCATGAGGCGTCTCAAGGGGTGCGACTGACCCTGAAGGAGAGATTGCACCCCTGTCTGCAGTGAACGCTGTTTGTCCAGCGGAAGCTTCACTATCGCTGAGAGAGTATGAAACTCCATGCCAAGATATGTTATCGACTGGGTCGGGGTTAGATTTGACTTGGAAAAGTTGATGATCCACCCGAAACCCTGGAGGGTCTCCAGCGCCACGTTCAGGCTGTGTTGGCATGCCTCTTGAGAAGGCGCCTTGACCAGCAGATCGTCTAAGTAAGGGATCACAGAGTGTCCCTGAGAGTGTAGGACTGCAACTACCGCTGCCATGACTTTGGTGAAGACCCGTGGGGCTGTCGCCAGACCAAAGGGCAGGGCTACAAACTGAAGGTGTTCGTCTCTTATAACGAAGCGTAGAAAACGCTGATGCTCTGGTGCAATCGGTACGTGGAGATAAGCATCCTTGATGTCTATTGATGCTAGGAAATCTCCTTGAGACATTGCGGCGATGACGGATCGGAGGGATTCCATCCGGAACCGTCTGGTTCTCACGTGGTTGTTGAGAAGTTTTAGGTCCAGAACGGGACGGAAGGATCCGTCCTTTTTCGGAACCACAAACAAATTGGAGTAAAAACCGTGACCTTGCTCTTGAAGAGGAACAGGGATCACCACTCCTTCCGCCTTTAGAGAGCACACCGCCTGCAGGAGAGCATCGGCTCGGTCTGGAGGCGGAGACGTTCTGAAGAATCGAGTTGGAGGACGAGAACTGAACTCTATCCTGTACCCGTGAGACAGAATGTCTCGCACCCAACGGTCTTGGACCTGTGGCAGCCAAATGTCGCCAAAGCGGGAGAGCCTGCCACCGACCGAGGATGCGGAGGGAGGAGGCCGGAAGTCATGAGGAAGCCGCCTTGGTAGCGGGTCTTCCGGCTGTCTTTTTTGGGCGTGACTGAGCCCGCCAAGAATCTGAACTCCTCTGATCTTTTTGAGTCCTTTTGGACGAGGAGAATTGGGACCTGCCCGAGCCTCGAAAGGACCGAAACCCCGACTGTCCCCTCCTCTGTTGGGGTTTGTTTTGTCTGGGCTGAGGTAAGGATGAATCCTTACCCTTGGACTGTTTAATGATTTCATCCAAGCGCTCACCAAACAGCCGGTCACCAGAAAATGGCAAACTGGTTAAACATTTCTTGGAAGCAGAATCTGCTTTCCATTCCCTTAACCACAAGGCTCTGCGTAAAACCACGGAGTTGGCAGATGCCACTGCCGTACGGCTCGTAGAGTCCAGGACAGCATTAATCGCGTAAGACGCAAATGCAGACATTTGAGAGGTTAAGGATGCCACCTGCGGAACAGATGTACGTGTGACCGTGTCAATCTGTGCAAGACCAGCTGAAATAGCTTGGAGTGCCCATACGGCTGCGAATGCAGGAGCAAACGACGCGCCGACAGCTTCATAGATGGATTTCAACCAGAGCTCCATCTGTCTGTCAGTGGCATCTTTAAGTGCAGCCCCATCCTCCACTGCAACTATGGATCTAGCCGCAAGTCTGGAGATAGGGGGATCCACCTTGGGACACTGGGTCCAGCTCTTGACCACGTCAGGAGGAAAGGGATAACGTGTATCCTTAAGCCGTTTGGAGAAACGCTTATCTGGATAAGCGTGGTGTTTCTGGACTGACTCTCTAAAGTCAGAATGGTCCAGAAAAGTACTTAATTTACGCTTGGGATACCTGAAATGGAATTTCTCCTGCTGTGAAGCTGACTCCTCCACTTGAGGAGCTGGGGGAGAAATATCCAACATTTTATTGATGGACGCGATAAGATCATTCACTATGGCGTCACCATCAGGAGTATCCAGATTGAGAGCGGTCTCAGGATCAGAATCCTGATCAGCTACCTCCGCCTCATCACACAGAGAGTCCTCCTGCTGGGACCCTGACCAGTGTGATGAAGTAGAGGGCCGCTCATAGCGAGCTCGCTTAGGCTGTCTGGGACTGTCGTCCGTGTCAGAGCCATCACCCTGGGATGCGTGGAACACCCCCGGAGCCCGGAGCTGTTCCAACTGAGGGGGGCCAGGGAGCAATGAATCAACAGTGCCCATGGTCTGAGTTACTGGTCTAGACTGCAAAGTCTCTAGAATCTGAGACATAGTCACAGATAATCTATCCGCAAAAATTGCAAACTCTGTCCCCGTCACCTGGACAGTATTCACAGGTGGATCTCTCTGGGACACCTCCAGCAGAGGCCCCGGCCGAGCAGGGGGCACAGGGACCGAACACTGCACACAATGGGGGTCAGTGGAACCTGCTGGTAGAACAGCCTCACAAGCGGTGCAAGAAGCATAAAAAGCCTGTGCCTTGGCACCCTTGTTTTTTGCGGACGACATGCTGTATTCTCCACAGAGTAATCTAGGAGGGTATATAGCCAAGAATCACCAGCGACCGTTTAGTGCAATGTATAACATGCAAGCATAAAAATACAGTTGAACACTTCGTCACTAGTGGGGTCAGCACCGGAGGTGCCGCTTACCGCCCGCTAAAAGCGGGTTGTAGTTGCCAGAATCCCGTGCCTGGGTCTCCCAGAACTTGTCTCCCCTTTCCAGCTCAGCCTGCACCTCAGGAATGGCTGCCGGCGTTCTGTGAAGAGGGGCGGACCGTGGGCGTGCCTCAGACAAAGTGCGGGAAACTGGCTTCCCACTGTGCTCAATGTGAGGGCTGGAGTATGTAAAGCAGATTCCAGCCCTCAGCGCTGACGTTCTGCATAGCGTCCCGCCCTTCCCCTGACTGGCAGGCCTGGGGGCGGGAACGAAACGGAACTAGGCCGCAAAAGCCGGGGACTCTAGTAAAAAGCGCGGCCGACAAATATGCACTGCCAGCGCGGAAGTCCCCGGCGCACCACAAGTTCCAGCCGCGTCGCAGTAAAAACTGCCAGCAGGGGCCGGCACGGCAGTTCCCCACACATAAACTCCCTTAGCAAGCTGTGGAAGTGTGGCACAAGCGCAGCAGCGCTATTGTCCCCGGCGCACTAACACACTCAGCAATGCTGCAGTGTGTGCGCGGTCTGTACGGGGACACAGAGTACCTTGGTGTAGCAGGGCCCTGTCCCTGACGATACTCCGCTCCATATCCAGCAGATTCCCCAGGGGCTGTGGACGGAGCACGGTCTCTGTGCCTGGAGACCGGAAAATCCCACTTCACCCAGAGCCCGAAGGGGGATGGGGAAGGATACAGCATGTGGGCTCCAGCCTCTGTACCCGCAATGGGTACCTCAACCTTAACAAACACCGCCGACACCAAGTGGGGTGAGAAGGGAGCATGCTGGGGGCCCAAGTATGGGCCCTCTTTTCTTCCATCCGACATAGTCAGCAGCTGCTGCTGACTAAACAGTGGAGCTATGCGTGGATGTCTGACCTCCTTCGCACAAAGCTTGAAAACTGAGGAACCGTGATCCCACGGGGGGTGTATAGGCAGAAGGGGAGGGGCCTTACACTTTTAAGTGTAATGCTTTGTGTGGCCTCCGGAGGCAGTAGCTATACACCCAATTGTCTGGGTCTCCCAATGGAGCGCCAAAGAAATTATTATTTGTATATATTCTGGCAGAAGGACATGTATATAGGGCCATAATAGTTTTTATAATTTGGTGATTAAATCCAAATTTAGCAAGAGCAGCTTCTAAATATTTCCAGTTTATTCTATCAAATGCCTTTTCTGCATCTAGAGCCATAACAAAGAAGGTGTTTTCCTATAGTTAATATGAGAAATTAGATTTAATAATCTTCTAGTCCCATCTGAGGTTTGGCGACCTTCAACAAATCCCATCTGGTCATGACCAACAATTTTTGGCAGTATTGACTTTAATCTATTGGCAATGATTTTTGAATATATCTTGATATCCGTATTAATAAGTGATATAGGCCTATAATTATTAACATATTCCAAATCGCCTTTTGGTTTCGGAATTACCGATATTAAGGCCTCCAGCATTTCCGTTGGAAAGGAGCCTCTCAGCTGCCTTGTTGTAGACCCTGACCAAATGGGGAGCCAGGACTGCAGAAAAGGCTTTAAAATACTCATTTCCGAACCCATCTGGACCTGGAGATTTTTTATTTTTTAGGCTGGAAATAGTTCTAATCACTTCCTCTATAGTAAAGGGTGAATTAAGTATATCCAATTGTTGTTGTGTTAGTTGTGGAAGATTAATTTTGTCTAAAAACTTAGATTATAGAGCTTAGAGTAAAACTCTGCAAAGATTTTAACTATGTCTCCTGGATGAACTGCTAATGAGCCATCTTTTTTTCTCAACTGATGGATGCATTTCCTAATCCTAGCCTTTTTTAATTTTTTTGCCATGAGATCAGTTGGGTTATTCACTGAAGCATAGAAGTTAGACTTCATGAAATGGTTAAATTTTTCATAGTCTGAAAATAAAAGAGCCTTCAGATCTAATCTAAGTGATAGAATTTCTTTGTGTAGTTCTGGTGAAGGAGTTGTAAGTCTGTGTTGTACTAATTCCTTTTCTCTTATTATCGCTTGAAATTTAATTTTTCTTTTTGTTGCTTCTTATGTGTAGCCGAAAGTTGAATCAAGTTTCCCCTCATTACGGCTTTATGGGCATTCCAGATTATGAAAGGACAAATCTCGTTTACATTCTCTGCAAAATAATGTTTAGCCATATTCAGGATTTTGTTATTATGTATTGGGGAGTCAATAAGGAAGGAATTTCTTTTCCCATAGGAATTTATTATGTAATGAGCCTAAATTAACTTTGCAATAGATTGGGGAGTGGTCCGATATTGTTCTTGGTTTTATTTCAACTTGTGTGAATTTTGAAATCGTCAAAGAATTAGTCAGAATAAGATCAATTCGGGAATAAGTATGGTAGATATCTGAGTAATATGAGTATTCCCAAGATGAGGTATTCATACATCTAAATGTGTCCAGGAGTTCTTGTCTTTGAATCCAGTATTTTAGGGTATATCCATTTTGTCTATGTGTAGCCGTTGAATCAAGACTTGTGTCGGGCACTAGATTAAAATCTCCTAATATAATAAGATCGCCAGCCTTAACTGTGTCTATTTTTTCACAAATCTTATCTAAGAATTTTATTTGTCCCAAATTGGGGGCATACAAGTTGACAATAGTACAGGGAGCATTATTTATCAAACAAGTCAGTATAAGATGTCTGCCATTTTCATCCTTATGCTCCGACAGAAGTTTAAAAGTGACTGTATTTTTTATTAAAGTGATAACACCCACTATTTTCCGTTCGTTTAAAAAATAGAAAGAATGTGTCAATTTTTTATTTTCAAATTTGGATGGCCTACCTTAGCCAGTTTGGTCTCTTGAAGGCATACGATATCAGCTTCAGAGGTCATTATGTCCTTCCAGATCTGGAATCTACGTTGAGGCGAATTCAGTCCTCTGACATTATAGGACAATGATTTGATAGTCATTACAATAGTAGCAATGAAGAAAAAAAAAGGATATGCTTGCTATCCTAATGCAGTTCGTTGTCATAACCGACTTTAGTGGGCAATTGCTCACTTTCGATGAAGTCAGGGGCATTGATAAAGTGTTCTCTTCACAGACGAATCCTGATTTTCACTGTACAGGGCAGATGGCAGACTGCATGTATAAAGTCGTGTGGGTGACCATTTTGAACGTAGAGATACCGTGACGACATCCTGAGGCTCATTGTTGTGCCATTCATCCACAACCGTCACCTCATGTTGCAGCATGATAATGCACGGCCCCATGTTGCAAGGATCTGTATACAATTCCTGCAAGCTGAATTCATCCCAATTCTTGAATAGCAGCATACTCGTCGGACATGACACCCATTGAGCATGTTTGGGACGCTCTGGATCAGCATATACGACTGTGTATTCAAGTTCCTGCCAATATCCAACAACTTCACACAGCCATTGAAGAGGAGTGGACCAACATCCACAGGCCACAATCAACAACCTGATCAACTCTATGCAAAGGAGATGTGTTGGACTGTGTGACGCAAATGCTGGTCACACCAAATACTGATTGAAGGGGAGGAGGAGGGCTCAGAAAACCAAACACTGTGAAGCTGCAGGTTTGAGTGGGCTTTCATTCTGGCCAGCCTAAGACACACCTATGAAATAATCATGCTTTCTAATGAGTATCTTGATATGGCACACTTATGAGGTGGATGGATTATCTCAGCAAGGGAGAAGTGCTCACTAACACAGAGTTGGACAAGTTTGTAAACAATATCTGAGAGGAAAAAGCCTCAGATCTTAGACTATGTGCCCACACTGCGGAAAATGCGCGGAATTTGCCGCGGATTTTTCAAAAATCTGCAGCACAGCTACTCCCCAGCCATTTCTATGGCATTTGGGAACTGCTGTACCCACGCTGCGGATTCTTCCGCAGCGGAAATAATGCGGATTTCCCTGCGGAAAAATCAGCAGCATGTCAACTATACCTGCGGATTTCTCCGCAGGGTCCCATATAGTTACCTGCCTTGATAGCAGACACTCGAGTCACTTTCTCCGTCCGGTGTACAGCAGCGCGGTAGATCCAGGTACAGGAAGGAAGATGTGGGCGGGGCCTGCACGAGCTCCGGTCATGTGACAGCCGCAGCTTGTTCAGGCCCGCCCACCTTCTCCTGCAGACGCTGACAGTGACCCGGCCACTGGAAAGCGAGGTGGTGCGTGATGGAGGTGAGTATGAACTCCCGATCACTGCAGCACTTGTTCTGCATTGAGGATGCAGTGCCGAAGCCATGGTACTGTATCCTCAATGCAGAATGCCCGCACCATATCTGCAGGACATTCCGCAGCATGGAAACAGACAAAAGTTGTGGTGCGGTTTCCTGGGAGCTCCTGCGGAATGTCCTGCGGATATATCCGCAGGACACTGTCCCCGTGGGTACATAGCCTTAGGGTTCAGTCATGAAAAGCGTGAGCAAAGACAAAGGAAGTGTTGGAGTGTCGCTCTGGCTGTATATACAGGGTAATAATGTTTTGAACTTTTGACTTTCAGGTTCCATATATCACCATCCACTACAGCTTTGAGCGTGAGACGACCTTCATGTCATAGACAATCATCTTGGCTACCTCATACATAAATTTAACTTGCAACTATTTAGTATATGATTAGTTATGCAGATTCTTGTCTTGTCACTGCATTGTTACTGTTTTGCTCCTGGTATCTGAAACATTTTTTTCTTCCTGTATACTACAAATTTCAACCTGTTCTCCCATTACCCAATAGCTCAGTGTTTTATTAGGCTGATTTCCAAGCCAAAGGTCACTGGTTGGAATTGAGTAGCAGCCATGAAGATTTCACAAGAAAAGAAAAACAGCATCATCCAGCTCATTGATAGTGGTCTCTTGGCCAAGAATATTGCCAAACTGAATCATATGAGTGCCACAACAGTTGGAAGAATACGAAATGTCCGTCCATCCATTTAAAAGCCAAGAGGTGGACAACCAGGGAAAACATCGGAGTCAACAAGTCGGCTTATCACAAGGTCTATCAGCAACAAACATGGCAGTGGAAGTGGCTTGTATGCTTCTGAGATCACAGACATCTATGCAAGTAAGGCGAATAGAAGTGGCGATAGTGGGCAGCCC
This sequence comes from Anomaloglossus baeobatrachus, assembly GCF_048569485.1. NCBI lineage: Eukaryota > Metazoa > Chordata > Amphibia > Anura > Aromobatidae > Anomaloglossus > Anomaloglossus baeobatrachus. The sequence continues at coordinate 273,282,447 of NC_134357.1, read as the reverse complement.
TGTCTTGTACCATTAGTAATAGGAAATTTTCTCGAAATATAATTATTAACGTAAATTTGAGCTGAGGGTTTGGAGTAAAGAAGGGATATGAGATTTTTAATTTGCCCTATGAATCCAAATTTTTCCAAAGTTGCATCCAAGTAGCCCCAATGGATTCTATCAAATGCCTTCTCTGCATCTAATGCAAGAAACAGAGAAGGAACTTTTTCTTTGTTAATATGGTCAATTAGATTGATGAGTTTTCTAGTAGCATCCGAGGCCTGTCTCTTTTTGATAAACCCAACTTGGTCCATATTAATTATTTCTGGGATTATAGTTTGGATTCTATTTGCAATTAATTTTGAAATAATTTTCGTGTCCGTATTTATAAGCTAAATTGGCCTATAGTTCGAAACGTCCATAGGATCTTTCTTTGATTTCAACAGCATAATTATATTTGCCCCTAACATTTCCTCGGGAATATCATTTGATGATAATATATAATTATTAAGATTGGTTAGGTGGGCTATTAAAATGTTTTGAAATGTTGTGTAATATTCATTATTTAGGCCATCGGGGCCAGGAGATTTTTCATTTTTTAAATTTTTAATAATGGTCTCTATTTCTTTATTTGTGATGGGCCTGTTCAGAACTTCTAAATCATTTTCTTCAATTTTAAGTAAATTAACTTTATCTAGAAAAGAATTAATTAACGATTGCGAAGGTTGCGTTTGTAAAGTACAGTCTTTTAGATTATATAAGTCATGGTAGTAGTCAGCGAATGCCTCTGCAATATCTTTTGGATGTTTGCATAGCTGACCATATTTATTGTTTACAGCTATAATTCTGTTTCTAACTCTTTGCTGTTTTATCCTTGACATCATAAATTTAGTTGGTTTATTGTTTGAATGATACATATTAGTTTTACTGGAGTTTATAACTCTGTTATAATCCTCAATTAAACAGGATTTAAGCTTAATCCTCAATTCTAAGAGTTTAGATTCCAAGATGGTGTTAGGTTTTCTTATTTGTCTTTGCTCAAGATGTTTTATTTCTTCAGTTAGATTTTTTAACTTTTCTAAATTTTTCTTTCGTTTTCTTTTGCTTATTTGTATTAGAATACCTCTAATAAATGCTTTGTGAGCAGTCCACAAGGTATTTGTGGAAATATCATTGGTATTATTATCTGTGAAGAAGGGAATTTTGTTTACTTACCGTAAATTCCTTTTCTTCTAGCTCCAATTGGGAGACCCAGACAATTGGGTGTATAGCTACTGCCTCCGGAGGCCACACAAAGCATTACACTTAAAAGTGTAAGGCCCCTCCCCTTCTGCCTATACACCCCCCGTGGGATCACGGTTCCTCAGTTTTAGTGCCAAAGCAAGAAGGAGGAAAGCCAATAACTGGTTTAAGAACAAATTCAATCCGAAGGAACATCGGAGAACCGAAACCATTCAACATGAACAACATGTGTACCCGAAAAAACAAAAATCCCTAAGCAAACAGGGCGGGTGCTGGGTCTCCCAATTGGAGCTAGAAGAAAAGGAATTTACGGTAAGTAAACAAAATTCCCTTCTTCTTTGGCGCTCCATTGGGAGACCCAGACAATTGGGACGTCCAAAAGCAGTCCCTGGGTGGGTATAATAACCCCTCGTGATAGGACCGTAAAAACAGCCCTACCCTACAGGTGGGCAGTCGCCGCCTGAAGGACTTGTCTACCTAGGCTGGCGTCCGCCGAAGCGTAGGTATGCACTTGATAGTGTTTGGTAAAAGTGTGCAGACTCGACCATGTAGCCGCCTGGCACACCTGCTGAGCCGTAGCCTGGTGTCGTAATGCCCAGGACGCACCCACGGCTCTGGTAGAATGGGCCTTCAGCCCTGAGGGAACCGGAAGCCCAGCAGAACGGTAGGCTTCAAGAATTGGTTCCTTGATCCACCGAGCTAAGGTTGACTTGGAAGCCTGCGACCCTTTACGCTGGCCAGCGACAAGGACAAAGAGTGCATCCGAGCGGCGCAGGGGCGCCGTGCGGGAAATGTAGATCCTGAGCGCTCTCACGAGATCCAACAAATGCAAATCCTTTTCACATTGATGAACTGGACGAGGGCACAAGGAAGGCAAGGAGATATCCTGATTGAGATGAAACGGGGATACCACCTTAGGGAGAAACTCCGGAATAGGGCGCAAAACCACCTTGTCCTGGTGAATCACCAGGAAGGGAGATTTGCATGACAGCGCTGCTAGCTCGGACACTCGTCGAAGAGACGTGACCGCTACTAGAAAGGCCACTTTCTGTGAAAGGCGAGAAAGGGAAACATCCCTCATAGGCTCGAAAGGCGGCTTCTGGAGAGCAATTAGAACCCTGTTCAGATCCCAGGGCTCTAACGGCCGCTTGTAAGGAGGGACGATATGACAGACCCCTTGCAGGAACGTGCGTACCTGAGGAAGTCGTGCTAGGCGCTTCTGAAAAAATACCGATAGCGCTGAGACTTGCCCCTTGAGGGAGCTGAGCGCCAAACCTTTTTCCAACCCGGATTGCAGGAAGGAAAGAAAGGTAGGCAATCTAAATGGCCAGGGAGAGACTCCCTGAGCAGAGCACCAAGACAAGAACATTTTCCACGTCCTGTGGTATATCTTGGCGGAAGTAGGTTTTCTGGCCTGTCTCATGGTGGCAATGACCTCGAGACAATCCTGAACCCGCTAGGATCCAGGACTCAATGGCCACACAGTCAGGTTCAGGGCCGCAGAATTCTGATGGAAAAACGGCCCTTGAGACAGCAAGTCTGATCGGTCTGGTAGTGCCCACGGTTGGCCTACCGCGAGGTGCCACAGATCCGGGTACCACGACCTCCTTGGCCAGTCTGGAGCGACGAGGATGGCGCGGCGGCAGTCGGACCTGATCTTGCGCAGTACTCTGGGCAACAGAGCCAGAGGTGGAAACACATAAGGAAGCTGGAACTGCGACCAATCTTGAACTAAGGCGTCTGCCGCCAGAGCTCGGTGATCGTGAGACCGTGCCATGAAAACTGGGACCTTGTTGTTGTGCCGAGACGCCATTAGGTCGACGTCCGGCATCCCCCAGCGGCGACAGATCTCCTGAAACACGTCCGGGTGAAGAGACCATTCCCCTGCGTCCATACCCTGGCGACTGAGGAAGTCTGCTTCCCAGTTGTCCACGCCTGGGATGTGAACTGCGGATATGGTGGAAGCCGTGTCTTCCACCCACGTCAGAATCCGCCGGACTTCCTGGAAGGCTTGCCGACTGCGAGTTCCTCCTTGGTGGTTGATGTATGCCACCGCTGTGGAGTTGTCCGACTGAATACGGATCTGTTTGCCTTCCAGCCACTGCTGAAAGGCTTGTAGGGCAAGATACACTGCTCTGATCTCCAGAACGTTGATCTGAAGAGTGGACTCTTGCTGAGTCCACGTACCTTGAGCCCTGTGGTGGAGAAAGACTGCTCCCCACCCTGACAGACTCGCATCTGTCGTCACTACCGCCCAAGATGGGGGTAGGAAGGATTTCCCTTTCGACAATGAGGTGGGAAGTAGCCACCATCGAAGAGAATCCTTGGCCGCCTGAGAGAGAGAGACGTTGCTGTCGAGGGACTTCGACCTCCCGTCCCATTGGCGGAGAATGTCCCATTGTAGTGGACGCAGATGAAACTGCGCGAAAGGGACCGCCTCTATTGCTGCCACCATCTTCCCTAGGAAGTGCATGAGGCGTCTCAAGGGGTGCGACTGACCCTGAAGGAGAGATTGCACCCCTGTCTGCAGTGAACGCTGTTTGTCCAGCGGAAGCTTCACTATCGCTGAGAGAGTATGAAACTCCATGCCAAGATATGTTATCGACTGGGTCGGGGTTAGATTTGACTTGGAAAAGTTGATGATCCACCCGAAACCCTGGAGGGTCTCCAGCGCCACGTTCAGGCTGTGTTGGCATGCCTCTTGAGAAGGCGCCTTGACCAGCAGATCGTCTAAGTAAGGGATCACAGAGTGTCCCTGAGAGTGTAGGACTGCAACTACCGCTGCCATGACTTTGGTGAAGACCCGTGGGGCTGTCGCCAGACCAAAGGGCAGGGCTACAAACTGAAGGTGTTCGTCTCTTATAACGAAGCGTAGAAAACGCTGATGCTCTGGTGCAATCGGTACGTGGAGATAAGCATCCTTGATGTCTATTGATGCTAGGAAATCTCCTTGAGACATTGCGGCGATGACGGATCGGAGGGATTCCATCCGGAACCGTCTGGTTCTCACGTGGTTGTTGAGAAGTTTTAGGTCCAGAACGGGACGGAAGGATCCGTCCTTTTTCGGAACCACAAACAAATTGGAGTAAAAACCGTGACCTTGCTCTTGAAGAGGAACAGGGATCACCACTCCTTCCGCCTTTAGAGAGCACACCGCCTGCAGGAGAGCATCGGCTCGGTCTGGAGGCGGAGACGTTCTGAAGAATCGAGTTGGAGGACGAGAACTGAACTCTATCCTGTACCCGTGAGACAGAATGTCTCGCACCCAACGGTCTTGGACCTGTGGCAGCCAAATGTCGCCAAAGCGGGAGAGCCTGCCACCGACCGAGGATGCGGAGGGAGGAGGCCGGAAGTCATGAGGAAGCCGCCTTGGTAGCGGGTCTTCCGGCTGTCTTTTTTGGGCGTGACTGAGCCCGCCAAGAATCTGAACTCCTCTGATCTTTTTGAGTCCTTTTGGACGAGGAGAATTGGGACCTGCCCGAGCCTCGAAAGGACCGAAACCCCGACTGTCCCCTCCTCTGTTGGGGTTTGTTTTGTCTGGGCTGAGGTAAGGATGAATCCTTACCCTTGGACTGTTTAATGATTTCATCCAAGCGCTCACCAAACAGCCGGTCACCAGAAAATGGCAAACTGGTTAAACATTTCTTGGAAGCAGAATCTGCTTTCCATTCCCTTAACCACAAGGCTCTGCGTAAAACCACGGAGTTGGCAGATGCCACTGCCGTACGGCTCGTAGAGTCCAGGACAGCATTAATCGCGTAAGACGCAAATGCAGACATTTGAGAGGTTAAGGATGCCACCTGCGGAACAGATGTACGTGTGACCGTGTCAATCTGTGCAAGACCAGCTGAAATAGCTTGGAGTGCCCATACGGCTGCGAATGCAGGAGCAAACGACGCGCCGACAGCTTCATAGATGGATTTCAACCAGAGCTCCATCTGTCTGTCAGTGGCATCTTTAAGTGCAGCCCCATCCTCCACTGCAACTATGGATCTAGCCGCAAGTCTGGAGATAGGGGGATCCACCTTGGGACACTGGGTCCAGCTCTTGACCACGTCAGGAGGAAAGGGATAACGTGTATCCTTAAGCCGTTTGGAGAAACGCTTATCTGGATAAGCGTGGTGTTTCTGGACTGACTCTCTAAAGTCAGAATGGTCCAGAAAAGTACTTAATTTACGCTTGGGATACCTGAAATGGAATTTCTCCTGCTGTGAAGCTGACTCCTCCACTTGAGGAGCTGGGGGAGAAATATCCAACATTTTATTGATGGACGCGATAAGATCATTCACTATGGCGTCACCATCAGGAGTATCCAGATTGAGAGCGGTCTCAGGATCAGAATCCTGATCAGCTACCTCCGCCTCATCACACAGAGAGTCCTCCTGCTGGGACCCTGACCAGTGTGATGAAGTAGAGGGCCGCTCATAGCGAGCTCGCTTAGGCTGTCTGGGACTGTCGTCCGTGTCAGAGCCATCACCCTGGGATGCGTGGAACACCCCCGGAGCCCGGAGCTGTTCCAACTGAGGGGGGCCAGGGAGCAATGAATCAACAGTGCCCATGGTCTGAGTTACTGGTCTAGACTGCAAAGTCTCTAGAATCTGAGACATAGTCACAGATAATCTATCCGCAAAAATTGCAAACTCTGTCCCCGTCACCTGGACAGTATTCACAGGTGGATCTCTCTGGGACACCTCCAGCAGAGGCCCCGGCCGAGCAGGGGGCACAGGGACCGAACACTGCACACAATGGGGGTCAGTGGAACCTGCCGGTAGAACAGCCTCACAAGCGGTGCAAGCAGCATAAAAAGCCTGTGCCTTGGCACCCTTGTTTTTTGCGGACGACATGCTGTATTCTCCACAGAGTAATCCAGGAGGGTATATAGCCAAGAATCACCAGCGACCGTTTAGTGCAATGTATAACATGCAAGCATAAAAATACAGTTGAACACTTCGTCACTAGTGGGGTCAGCACCGGAGGTGCCGCTTACCGCCCGCTAAAAGCGGGTTGTAGTCGCCAGAATCCCGTGCCTGGGTCTCCCAGAACTTGTCTCCCCTTTCCAGCTCAGCCTGCACCTCAGGAATGGCTGCCGGCGTTCTGTGAAGAGGGGCGGACCGTGGGCGTGCCTCAGACAAAGTGCGGGAAACTGGCTTCCCACTGTGTTCAATGTGAGGGCTGGAGTATGTAAAGCAGATTCCAGCCCTCAGCGCTGACGTTCTGCATAGCGTCCCGCCCTTCCCCTGACTGGCAGGCCTGGGGGCGGGAACGAAACGGAACTAGGCCGCAAAAGCCGGGGACTCTAGTAAAAAGCGCGGCCGACAAATATGCACTGCCAGCGCGGAAGTCCCCGGCGCACCACAAGTCCCAGCCGCGTCGCAGTAAAAACTGCCAGCAGGGGCCGGCACGGCAGTTCCCCACACATAAACTCCCTTAGCAAGCTGTGGAAGTGTGGCACAAGCGCAGCAGCGCTATTGTCCCCGGCGCACTAACACACCCAGCAATGCTGCAGTGTGTGCGCGGTCTGTACGGGGACACAGAGTACCTTGGTGTAGCAGGGCCCTGTCCCTGACGATACTCCGCTCCATATCCAGCAGATTCCCCAGGGGCTGTGGACGGAGCACGGTCTCTGTGCCTGGAGACCGGAAAATCCCACTTCACCCAGAGCCCGAAGGGGGATGGGGAAGGATACAGCATGTGGGCTCCAGCCTCTGTACCCGCAATGGGTACCTCAACCTTAACAAACACCGCCGACACAAAGTGGGGTGAGAAGGGAGCATGCTGGGGGCCCAAGTATGGGCCCTCTTTTCTTCCATCCGACATAGTCAGCAGCTGCTGCTGACTAAACAGTGGAGCTATGCGTGGATGTCTGACCTCCTTCGCACAAAGCTTGAAAACTGAGGAACCGTGATCCCACGGGGGGTGTATAGGCAGAAGGGGAGGGGCCTTACACTTTTAAGTGTAATGCTTTGTGTGGCCTCCGGAGGCAGTAGCTATACACCCAATTGTCTGGGTCTCCCAATGGAGCGCCAAAGAAAAAATGTTTTAAGGATGATTCTCTTTCTTATACTCAAGATTTCTAAATATGTGAGAATTACATCTCCAAATTCTGTTGTTGTTAAAAGGGAATTTTTCAGTAATCTCAAAGAAAACTGGTGCGTGATCTGACCAAGATCTAACGCCAATTTCTATCGATGTAAATTTTTTAAGAGTATGTAGAGTGGATAAAATCAAGTCTATTCTAGAGTATGTTTTATGTGAATGTGAGTAGAAAGTGAATTCCTTGGAAGAAGTGTTGATACACCTGAAGATGTCCATTAGTTCTTCTTTATCTAACCATTTATCTAATGTTGGCTGGAGTATTCTAGTCTTAGATGTTGTATCTAATACACCATTAGGAATCATATTAAAGTCTCCAAACACCAATAGTTCTCCTTGTTGCTTTTCGCTTATCACAACAGACATTTTGTCTAAAAAAGGAAACTGATTTTTGTTTGGAGCGTACAAATTTACAAGAGTGTAGGTCACATCATTAATCTTGCAAATTAAAATAATATATCTCCCATCCTTCCCTGTAATTTGTTCTATTAGTTCAAAAGAGACACTGTTTCTAATGAGAATTAACACGCCAGCTTTTTTCCTATCATTGCTAGACAAAAATAAATGCGGATAGTTTTTAAAATTAAGTTTGGGAATATTCTCTTTGGCAAATTTTGTTTCTTGTACACCTACTACGTCCACATTGTTTTCCTGAATGAATTTCCATAGCCAGAATCTCCTTTGGGGTGAGTTCAATCCTTTAACATTGTAAGTAACAAATTTAAGTGTCATTAATAAGATGAAAAGCTGGGGTATAAACTCCGTACATGCATTTAGACACGGCTTGCAAGCTGATTATTTTACAGCCAACTTTTTTGTAATCATATGTTCCTGTAGGGAGAAAAAAGGAGTTAAAAATAAAAATGTCATGGGTATTGTTGTACATAACCAATAACTTAAACGTTAAAAATAACAGTAGGATTCAAAGTATTCTTGAAGCCATGGTACTGTATCCTCAATGCAGAATGCCCGCACCATATCTGCAGGACATTCCGCAGCATGGAAACAGACAAAAGTTGTGGTGCGGTTTCCTGGGAGCTCCTGCGGAATGTCCTGCGGATATATCCGCAGGACACTGTCCCCGTGGGTACATAGCCTTAGGGTTCAGTCATGAAAAGCGTGAGCAAAGACAAAGGAAGTGTTGGAGTGTCGCTCTGGCTGTATATACAGGGTAATAATGTTTTGAACTTTTGACTTTCAGGTTCCATATATCACCATCCACTACAGCTTTGAGCGTGAGACGACCTTCATGTCATAGACAATCATCTTGGCTACCTCATACATAAATTTAACTTGCAACTATTTAGTATATGATTAGTTATGCAGATTCTTGTCTTGTCACTGCATTGTTACTGTTTTGCTCCTGGTATCTGAAACATTTTTTTCTTCCTGTATACTACAAATTTCAACCTGTTCTCCCATTACCCAATAGCTCAGTGTTTTATTAGGCTGATTTCCAAGCCAAAGGTCACTGGTTGGAATTGAGTAGCAGCCATGAAGATTTCACAAGAAAAGAAAAACAGCATCATCCAGCTCATTGATAGTGGTATCTTGGCCAAGAATATTGCCAAACTGAATCATATGAGTGCCACAACAGTTGGAAGAATACGAAATGTCCGTCCATCCATTTAAAAGCCAAGAGGTGGACAACCAGGGAAAACATCGGAGTCAACAAGTCGGCTTATCACAAGGTCTATCAGCAACAAACATGGCAGTGGAAGTGGCTTGTATGCTTCTGAGATCACAGACATCTATGCAAGCACATACAACGCATGTTACACAAGTCTGGAATGGTGGCCTGAAAAAGGATGAAGAGGCTTCAACTTCAGCATCGTCATAAGAAGCGTTGGCTTGAGTTTGCAAAAAAGTACAAAAAGTGGGTAGCAGAAGATTGGAAATGGGTTATTTGGAGCAATGAGACGAAAATCAATAAAAGGCTCTGATGGGTGCAAATGGGTCTGGAAGAAACAATGGAAAAAGGGGGTAACTGATCAAGAGATTGAATGAAGTGTCAAGTTCGGTGGAAGACGCTTGATGATATGGGGCTGTTTTACAGCCAAAGGCATTGGATTCTTGAGCAAGATCGATGGTGGTCTCAATGCTGAGCTATATGTGAGTATCCTACAAGACGAGTTACTTCCTACACTCGAGTACTATGGGTATGAAATAAGAATTATTCTTACCGATAATTCGGTTTCTAGGACCTTCCACGACAGCATAGGAGGTTGTCTCTCCACGCCCTAATTGGGACAGGAAGTTCAAGAGGTTTAAAAGGACCCTCCCACCTCCCACAGCCAGTGTCTTACAAAGAATCCATAGCATATGAGAAGTACTACACATTCAGGAATACATGAATACATAGGGGAGGGAATTACCTGCTGTCGTGGAAGGTCCTAGAAACCGAATTATCGGTAAGAATAATTCTTATTTCTCTAGTCCCTTCCACGACAGCATAGGAGGAATACCAAAGAATTGATACCTAGGGGGGGACCACAGCCTGCAGGACTTTCCTGCCAAAGGCCAAATCCCTGTTGGAATCCAGATCCAGACGATAATGCTTCGTGAAGGTATGGAGCGAAGACCACGTAGCCGCCTTGCAGATCTGCTCAGGGGAGGCCCCTGCCCGTTCGGCCCAGGAGGCAGAGGTAGCCCTGGTGGAGTGCGCCGTGAATCCAGTAGGTGGAGAGAGATGCTGAGCGATGTATGCATCTCTAATTGCTCGCACAATCCAGTTGGCGACTGTACTCTTAGCCACCTTCTTGCCCTTATTGCGGCCAAAGGGCTGGATGAACAGGTTAGAATCAAGGCGCCAAGAAGCAGTAACCTCTAGGTAGTGCAACACTATCCGACGGACATCCAAAGAATGAAACACTTCCTCACCCGGAGTCCGAGGATTCTGACAGAAGGAAGGCAGGACGATGGACTGCGAACGGTGAAAATCCGAAACCACCTTGGGAAGGAAGGAAGGGTCCAGCTGAAAAACAATGCTGTCATCTCTGATGGTCAGGTAAGGTTCCCTAACAGACAAAGCCTGAAGTTCGCCGACTCTGCGAGCAGATGTAATAGCCACAAGAAAAGCAGTCTTGTGAGAAAGGGAACGAATGGTACAAGAGCAGAGGTTCAAACGGAGACTGAGATAGTCCTGTAAGGACCACATTGAGATCCCAGCAAGGCGTCAGGACCCTCCGACGTGGACAGAGTCTACTAGCGGACACAAAGAACCGACGGATCCAACGATGATCTGCCAGAGCCGTGTCAAAGACTGCACTGAGTGCTGACACCTGAACTTTCAGGGTGCTAGGCCTAAGACCTAAGTCTAAACCACTTTGGAGAAAGTCCAGAATCTGCGCAATATTAGGCCGAAGAGGGTCAGGAGGCCGAGAACCACACCAGGAGGAAAATCTCTTCCAGATTTTGTTGTATATACTATTAGTCACAGGTTTACGGTTCTTCTGCAGCGTAGCCACAACTTTGTCAGAAAGCCCTTGGGCCTTCAGTGCCCGGGCCTCAGAAGCCAGGCAGCCAAGTTGAGTTTCTGAGGAGCCGGATGGAAAATCGGACCCTGTGACAGTAAGCTGGGGTCCGAACCTAAGAGGACTGGGCCGTCGATTCCTAGCGTCATGACCAGGCTGTACCAACTCCTCCGGGGCCACAGAGGGGCTACCAGTATAGTTGGGACCCCCTCGTCTCTGATCTTCCTCAGGGCCCGTGCGAGAAGAGGAAGAGGGGGGAATGCGTAAGCGAGGCGAAAGGACCAACTGTGGCAGAAAGCGTCTACCCCTAAAGCCTCGTCCCTTGGGTTCAGGGAGAAATATGTTGCGACCTTGCGATTCCCTGCTGAGGCAAAGAGGTCCACCTCTGGTGCACCCCACCTTGCCACTAGAGAGCAGAACACAGATCCAGGCTCCATTCCCCTGGATGAACATCCCGACGACTCAGGAAATCCGCCTGAAGATTGAGGGAGCCCTTCAGATGGACCGCAGAAAGGGAGAGCAGAGATTGTTCTGCCCATTGAAAGATTCGGGAGGATACCGACTTCAGGGCGCCTGAGCGTGTACTGCCCTGATGGCGGAGATGTGCCACTGTTGTGACATTGTCTGAATATACCAGGACGTGAGAGTCCCGGACGAGGTCCTGAGCCGCAAGGAGGGCTTCCCTGACTGCCCTGAGCTCCCGGTAGTTGGAGGATTGGGAGCTGACGTAAGGACTCCAGACCCCTTGAAATGGGGAATTTGCCACCATTGCCCCCCATCCACGTAGGCTGGCATCTGTGGTCAGTGTAACCAGGGGTTTCTGAGTCCAGGCAACCCCCACCTGCAGGTTGACTGGACTCAGCCACCAGAGAAGGGATGAGGAGACGGACTCCGAGAGGCGAAACCTTCTGTTTAGGGATGACGGGAGTCTGTCCCAATGTGCCAGGATATGATCCTGGAGACACCGAGAATGGGCCTGAGCCCACCTGACCGAGGGGATGCAGGATGTCATGGAACCCAGGGCTGACATAGCCGCTCGAAGCGTTGGGCGAGCCTGCCTGCGGAGCTTTGAGATTTTGGATAACAGAGCTATCCTGTGGCCCTCTGGGAGAAAGGATGCCTGTCTGTCGGAGTCCAGCAGCACTCCGAGAAACTGCCGAGTGGAGGAGGGGGTTAACTGTGATTTTTTGAGATTGGGAATCCATCCCAGAGACCGAAGGATTCCCAAAGACCTCTCCACATGGCTCCGGAGGGTTGGAGCAGACGGAGCCATGAGAAGAAAGTCGTCCAGATACGGAACTAGACAGATACCCTGCAATCTTATGAAGGCGACCACCTCTGCCATGATCTTGGAAAAGATCCTTGGAGCTGAGGAGATCCCGAAGGGAAGTACATTGAATTGGAAATGAAGTACTTCTTCCCCGTGAAGCACCGCAAACCTGAGGTATTGTCTGTGTCCCGGATGGACGGGTACATGGAAGTAGGCATCTTTCAGATCGATAGAGGCCATCTGGTGGTGTAGACCTATCAGGGGAATAGCTGATTTCACCGACTCCATCTTGAACCGCCGGTACCTGACCTGACGGTTTAGACTTTTTAAATTGATAATTATACGGACGTCGCCGGATGGCTTCTTGACCAGGAAGAGACGGGAGTAGTGTCCTACCCCTTCTTCCCGACTCGGGACTGGGGAAACGACCCCCGAGTGCACTAACTCTAAAATCTTTGTGTACAACAGAGTCTGTGCACCCGGTGATGCCAGCGCAGTGACTCGGAGACCCGGAAGTGGGGGGGAAAGGAATTCTATGAGAAGACCGTCCGAGATGATCTTCAGAACCCATTGGCAAGAGGTTATGGACTGCCACTGGGTAAGAAACGCTGAGAGTCTTCCCCCCACCCGGGCCGAGTCACTGCTTGTCCTGCTGAGGACGTTGCTGATTTGGAGGGATGAGGATGTTTCTCCCTCTACCTTTGGGATAGCTCCACCTGCCTGCCTTCCCTTTCCCTCTGGGCTGGGAGGCCTGAGGCATCGAGGGACGAAAGGACCGCTTCCTGGTAGGTCTAGGATCGGGCAAGGCCTTACGATCAGTCGCCTTGTCCAGGATATCATCCAGGGCAGGTCCAAACACCAAATCCCCTTTAAAAGGAAGGGAACAAAGCCTCATTTTAGAGGTGGAGTCTCCACTCCAGGCCTTAAGCCAGAGGGCACGTCGGGCAGAGTTAGAAAGCACCGAGGTCCTGGCTGCCAGGCGGACAGATTCCACCGAGGTATCTGCCAGAAAACAGGTAGCCTTCCTAAGCAAGGGAAGGGATTCCAGTAATTCCTCCCTAGGGGTCCCTTGGGAAATATGAGCCTCCAACTGGTCTAACCACCTAATTAGGGACCTGGATACGCAGGTGGAGGCAATGTTGGCTTGAATAGAGGAAGACGATGCCTCCCAGGACCGCTTCATCAGGCCCTCTACCTTCCTATCCATCTGATCCTTCAGTTGGGAAGTATCCTCAAAGGGAAGAGCCGTTTGCTTAGCTACCCTAGCCACCTGAACGTCTACTCTTGGGATCTCCCAATGTAGTCCCGAAGGTTCCAGAGGAAACCGGCGCCTAAGGTCACTCCGTACCCGCCTCTCAGGACATTCCCATTCCTGAGAGACAATATCCAATATATTGGCATGAACTGGGAATCCCAACTGTTTGACTGACTTCAGGCCAGCAAACATTTCGTCCTGGATTGAAGGAAGAGACTGCACTTCCTCTAAACCCATAGTGCTCCGAACTGCCTCAATAAGATCCCCCAACTCTTCTGAGTGAAAAAGAAAGGACTGGTCAGACCCCCCAGATGGAAATCCTTCATCAGGACCCTCAGAGGTGGAATCAGCGTCCTCCTGATCAGAAGGGGTCGACTGGAGTCTCCTCTTTTTTGGAGGAGAGGGTCCAGTAGCAGGGCCAGGAGCAGGGCCAGGAACAGGGCCAGGAACAGGGCCAGGAACAGGGCCAGGAACAGGGCCAGGAACAGGGCCAGGAACAGGGCCAGGCACAGGGAGAGAAGCCAGTGAGGCCCTAATCTCCTGTTTCATCATGGACCGCAACTCATCTATCAGAGATGGTTGTTCGGCCCTAATAACCTGGTCCGTACATTGCTGGCAAAGCTTTTTATCCCATACTGGAGGGAGCTTCTTTATACAGATGGGACATTTTTTAATTTTGTCCACTCTGTCAGGTCTATCAGGCTTATCGGACTTGTCAGTTTTTTCTGACTTCTCAGGCTTCTCTGATTTCTCATTTCTGTCAGTTTTCTTGGTGGCCTTGTCCTCCTAGAAAACACAGAGCAGAGAGCCATAAATCAACTGATGAGACCTATGTCCGAGGGACCATTCCCCTCCATACTCACAGTAGCAGGGGGCACACTGGGTTCTGCAGAGGCAGCTGCAGCGGAAGACATGACAGGGAGCACGGTCTTACCATGATCTGATGTCTTCGTGGCAGCCCTTATGGACAAGGGCCTGCCTCCCCAGTGACGGTGCACGTTTCCCCGCCTCCCGCATCCGGTCCTGGGCAGGTCGAGTCACAGTCGGCGTGCCTCCACGCTGCCTCCGCAAACCGGAAGCGCTCGACCGGAAGTCCGCAAGACCGGAAGTCCCGCCTCCGGGAGCACTTCCGGATCGCTCCGGCAGCGTGCATGCGGGAAGCGGCCGGCGGCTCAGGGAGGACGCCGGCCGGGGAGCTCAACAGCCTGCATCACCCCTCAGGAGGATCCGGAAGGCTGGAGCAGCGGTCCCCCACAGCGTGAGGGAACAGCAAGGGAGGAGCGGTGAAGGCCCGACCGATGCCGTCCGGCTGAAGGTAATAGGGGGAAAAAAAAAATATATACTGCAGTTCGCCGGCCACCACAGCATAGGAGAAAAAAACAAAACCTCTCCATGCCCCATGGGGACAGGAAAGACACTGGCTGTGGGAGGTGGGAGGGTCCTTTTAAACCTCTTGAACTTCCTGTCCCAATTAGGGCGTGGAGAGACAACCTCCTATGCTGTCGTGGAAGGGACTAGAGAAAAGGACAACATAGTGTTGCAGTAGGACAAGGACCCAAAGCATACGTTGAGATTGGTGAACAAATGGTTCAATGACAATAAAGTAGAAGTACTGGATTGGTCTCCTACATTCTCCAAACCTCAACACAATCGAACACTTGTACGTAGAGTTTATGAAAAAGCTGTAAACATATAGCCAAGTGTGTGGACTTGGGAATGTGTAGAAGAGACCTGGGATCAGATTTCAAGCAAGACATGCTTGAATCTGATAGCGAGCATACCCAGAAGGATTCACCCAGTGTTGAAAGCCAAAAAGGTAGATTTACAAAATACTACTAAAAGAATTAAAATTTAAATTTTTAGAAGCAAAACAGTAACAATTCTGTGACATTACAAGGATCCACATAACTAATCATAAGCTAAATCATTGCAAGTCAAATTTATGTATGAGAGAGCCAAGATGACTGTGTATAAAACGAAGATAGTCTAATGCTCAAAGCTATAGTGGATGGTGAGATATAAAGCCTGAAAGTCAAGAGGTCAAAACATTGCTACCCTTTAAACTTGTCATATATTAAAATATATAATATATATGTATATATATTATATATATATATATATATATATATATATATATATATATATATATATATATATATATATATATATATATATATATATTACATACATACATATATATATATATATATATATTACATACATACATATATATACACACACATACATAGTTTGGGCTGTTTTTCCCAGGAGTAACTTTACAGAATAGTATTAGGTATATAGTGGGGTTAATAAAGCTAAATATCATTCTTTCACAGATCGTAAGCCCTGATCTATAAAGCCTTCCACAAGACACATCACTGGGCATTACTGTATAATGTCACCTCTCCAGTCAGCAGCTCTATGATCTGGTTGGCGAGTTCTAGGATCTTTTGATCGTGGCTCCTCTCGTGTATCAGTGAGTGAGGTACTATAATAGGGCTGTTAGCCCTCTTCCACGCTTCAGGCACATTGCTCTGGATTTTAGATTCGCTTGATTTCTTCTTCACTATTATGTACTCCTATGTATTAAAAGACATTATTATTATTAAAGAAATAATGCTAAATAAAATAAAATCATATTGCCCAAACTAACGAAGTACAACAGGTCATGATAAATAAGGCAGAGAGTAATTCTGGACTCTCTATGGCCTATAATCCGGAAATGTCCATCTTTTTAAAGTGTGCATATATGCTCAGTTTTGTGCACTTCTGAAAAGACAGACACCACTGAACAGAGGCCACATGAGGCCAGATGGGTGTTTTTCTGCTAATAAAGGATCTGGAAAAGCGATAAGGCTCCCTCCTAAAAGAAACCCATCAAAATCTGCACTCCCAAAACCAGATACCCATTTCCCCACAGTGTGATCAAACCACATTTAGCATTCACATGTTTGGCATTTCTGTAGCAATGAGAGTCCACTTAATTTACAGGATGCGTGTCTTCAGAAGCACGAGCTGGACACAATGTATGGGCACTACAGTGTACTAGGCACCGCAACGCCACTCAATATCCATTGCGGTTTGCTTTTGAAAAACACCAATGGAGTCAAAATCATCACTACAACTGTAGATAGATTCTCAGAGGGGTGTAATTTCCAAAATGGGGTCACTTGAGGGGGAATTCTGCTCTTCTGACACTAAAGGGCTCTGTATATGTAGTCTGCAAACTATTCTAGGAAAACCTAGCCATTTGGCTAAGCAGTACAGTACCGTATAACCACATTTTAACTCATTTTCCCATGTGAAAATATAAAGTCTGGGGCTAAAACAAAATTTGTGTCGTAAAAATGTATTTATTCTTCAGCAACAAATGGTATAAATCTATGACAAACCTATTGTGGTAGTATGATCACTACACCCTTAAGTAAATTCATTGGGGGGGTGTAGTTTGTAAAATGGGACCACAGATTAAGGAGGGGGGGGGGGGTGAGGTTCTGTTTTTCCTGACATGTTAAGGGCACTGCCAATGGGACATGGCACTCCAAACCATTCAAGCAAAATCTGCACAAAAATATGGCGCTCATTCCCTTCCTAGCTTTACACTGTAACTCAAAAGTACTATGTGACCCCTTATGGGGTATCAGCGTACTCATGGGAAATTGCACAACAAATTGTACTGTTCATTTTCTTCTGTTAACTTTGTGAAAATGAAAAAAATAAAAAAATAAAAAAGGGGGGGCTAAAGTAATATTTTTGAGGGACAAGTGGGATTTCTTATTTTCACTGCTCAGCATTGTAACATATTGTGAAGCATCTGCAGGTTCACAGTGCTGATCATACCTCTATATAAATTCCATGAGGAGTGTAGTCTCCAAAATGGGGTCATTTGTGGGGGGAGCTCCACTGTTTAGATTACATCAAGGGCTCTGAAAACGCAATATGGCATCCACTATTTCAGCCAATTTTGCGCTCCAAAAGTAAAAAATGTTGCTCCTTCCCTTCGAAACCCTGCCGTGCACCCAAATAGTAGTTTTCCACCACATATGGGGTATTAACGTTTTCAGGAGCAATTGGATAACAAATATACTGTCCATGTTCTCCTGTTACCGTTGGGAAAATGCAAAATTTGGGGCCAAAGCAACTTTTTTTTTTGTAGAAAAAGAACTAAATTTTAATTTTCCTTACACAATTGGCTTAATTCCTGTGAAGCACCTAAAGGGTTAATAAACTCTTAAATGTAGATTTGAGGACTGAGGGGTGCAGTTTTTAAAATGGTTTCACTTTTTCTGTCATCTAGGCCCCTCAAAATCTCTTCAAGTGTATTTGCGCCCTAAAAAAATTAGCTTTGTAAATTTTCTTGGAAAATTTAGAAGTTGGTGATAAGGATTAAAAGTTTAATTTCCTAACAAAAAAAATATTTTTCAAAAATGATGCCGATGTAAAGAAGACATATGGCAAATGTTAGTTATACCACTCAAAATCATTAATAACTATCTGATTTAATGGAATAAAAATTCAAAATTTGAAAATTGCAAAATTTTCAGACTTTTTTTCCATAAATAAACAAATCAAACATTACCACCCACATGAAGGACAACGTGTCACGATAAAAACAAATCTCCAAACCACTGGGATATATTCAAGCGTTCCAGAGTTATTACCTCATAAAGTGACACTGGTCAGAATTGAAAAAATTGGACTTGTCAGGAAGGGGGAAACCGGGCTCAGTGGTGAAAAGGTTAAAGAGGTTTAACAAAAATATGTGAACCATTTAGGAATTGCAATGATTCTTCTACAAATCATCACTTGGACTCCCCTGAAGATTGCATATCACCAAACGCGTCGGGAGTGTGTGTTTCATTGCTTGACAGAGGTTTTTCTTCTTGGGCTTTTTTATGGGATTTGATGCACTGGTCGTCAGTTTCCCTATGAGCCTAAACAAGGAAGCCGCGGAGACACCATCACATGTTTCTTAACGCTGGCAGGTAACTAGCCAGGTCTTTCACCGGGAAGGAAAAAACCACGGGAAAGGCAGTCTCCAGTCAAGGAAACCACCTATGTCAAAACATGGTATCCATCCACAGACAGCTGTTTCGGGGTATTTGCCCCTCATCACGTGATGGTGCTCCGCGGTGCTGGATGTTGATCTCCCTATGAGCCTAAACCTCATCAAAAGCTGCCCTATGAATTTCTTCTGGATCTGGTAAGACCGTTCCCTTTTATTTGGGGATTAAATGTTACGGTGCCCAGGTCCTTGCTGCACTATTTGCCTATTTTGACCTGCATATCCCGCCCCATGTATAGGGGCTGTAGGGGGGGGATTGTGTCTGTGCTTAGCATATTTCACCCTAGGTAAGCTATATGGTGGTTGACCGTTTGGGGTTTGAGAGTACCACCTCCAGCCAAGAACGATAGTGGTGATATGAATGGGCTAATTTCAATGCCCTGTTCTCAGCATTACGGACACTATTCCTGATTACTACATTGGATTTTATTCTCACCTATAGTGAACCTCTGTTAACTTTTAATAATATGCAGATAAAAGTCATGTTTTATGTCTTTTTGATATTATTAGCTCCTCCTTGATTCAGCTATTTACTATTGTGAGTACTGTGGATCCCTTGGGTATTTTTCCTATTTTGTTCTACAAATCCTCCTCATTTCAGGGGCTTAAAAGTAATTGGACAAATTAACTTTCCCATAAATAAAATGATCATATTTAATACTTTGTAGAGAATCCTTTGCAGGCAACGACTGCCTGAAGTCTGGAAGCCATGGACGTCACCCAACACTGGCCTTCCTCCCTTGTAATGCTTTTTCAGGCCTTTACTGCAGAGGACTTCAGTTGTTGCATCTTCTTTGGACGTCCAGGCCTGTTTGGGCTCACCTGGGTGCTCTTTTTTTCTTGTGGAATGTACCAAACTGTTGATTTGGCCAACTTGACGGTCACACCAATAGCTTCCAAATGGAAATACCACACCTGAAATCAGCTCCAGACCTTTTACCTGCTTCATTGATGATGGATTGACGACATAATAGTCCCTGCAGCCCATTAAAGATCTTTGAAGATCATTATCCAATTACTTTTGATCCTTTGAATAAGAGGTAGCTACAAATTAAAGAGCTGTAATTCCTAAACGCTTACTACAACTACGATGTGAGTACCCTCAAGTTAAAGCTTAGAGTCTGCACTTCAAAGGTAACCTCTCACCAGATTTTTCCTTATTAAACCAAAAATATCACCTTCTGCAGCTCCTGGGCTGCATTCTATGAAGGTGCACCTTGTTGCTAGCCCCCTTTTCAGACCTCCAAAACAACTTTATAAAATATTATCTTTTCGTATGCAAATTAGTTTGGTTGGTCAGATGGGCGGGCTCTATTTCTCCTCCTGCCACTGTTCGCCATCCCCCAGTCTTGATTTCCATGGATGAGGACGGCCCCGTCATCCTCCACGCTGATGCCGAAGTCTCGCGCAGTTAGAGGCCACTATCGCGAGCCTGAGCAGAAACTATCCCTCTCGCACGCCGGTGATGTATTTGCGCAGGCTCGAGATTATGGGCGGGTACTAGGATAACGCTGCTGAGGTCATGCACAGTGCCGCCCATAATCTCGAGCCTGCGCAAATACATCACCGGCGCACGAGAGGGATAGTTTCTGCTCAGGCGCGCGATAGTGGCCTCTGCTAACTCCGCCTGCGCGAGTCTTCGGCATCAGCGTGGAGGATGACGGGGCCGTCGTCATCCATACAAATCAAAACTGGGGGACGGCGAACAGCGGCAGGAGGGGGGACAGAAGGCGAAATAGAGCCCGCCCATCTGGCCAACCAAACTAATTTGCATACGAAAAAGGTAATATTTTATTAAGTTGTTTCGGAGGTCTGAAAAGAGGGCCAGCAACAAGGTGCACCTTCATAGAATGCAGCCCAGGAGCTGCAGAAGGTGATATTTTTGGTTTAATAGGGAAAAATCTGGTGACAGGTTCCCTTTAAGCTTATATTGATTATATAACCATCTTGAATATGTTTTGGTACACAGCTAAATTGCCAAAACTTGTGTCACTGGTGAATTATTTTGAAGAAAAACCAACTGAGATACAACCAAGGGGTAAATCAATCAATATCTTTTGAATTATATTTGAACCCAATTGTATTTATTGGACCTTTCTGAAAACCTCCTTACCTCACCAATTTTATCTGTAGAACTAAGAATGATAAAAAAAAAAATTTAACTAGATTTCATGAAGCCCTCACCTCTCCAGTTAGAAGGTAGATGATCTCTAGGGTGAGATTCAGTATATCTTCAGTCACGGTACTCTTGTCCATGTTCATCCTCACCAAGTCATAGGATCTCTACTAGAAGTTTGAGGAATGGCATCCAAAGACTTCACAATTCCATCTATTAAATTATATATATAAAAAAAAATTAAAAAAAAAAAATTGTAGAAAGGGACATTTAGATAAATCTGCTGTGCTGCTGGTCAAGCAGATATACAACGGAGATGATGTTGTTGAACAAAAGAGTAGTTTTACTATTCTACGAGTTTCAGAGTTGAACAAACTCCTTTATCAGGAAAAAACTGCAATGAACAAAAGAGAAAAAAAAAAGTACCATATTTTTCCGATTACAAGACGCACTTTTGTTCCCAAAAATTTGGGAGGAAAATGAGGGGTGCACCTTAAAGCCGAATGTAGCCTACTGGGGGGGCACTGGAGGCAGAGGCAGTGGCCACCATCCTGAAATGTCGGCAGTGCGGGCTTTAAACAATGGCGCCTGGACTCAGTGCGTGCACAGATGGAGCTCTCAGCTTAAGATCTCACTTACGCCGCCTCTGGTCCACTGATCTCCCAGCAGCGGGCTTAAGGAAAATGGCACCCGGAGGTTGTGCATGAGCAGATATGATCTCGTCTTGTCATGGAGCTGATAGCTCAATCTACGAACACATTGACTCCAGGCGCCATTTCTTTGAAGTCTGCACCGCCGACAGTTTCTAGATGTTCGTCCTGCTTCACAGAGCTCATGAGCATCTGGGACAGCCCCTGCACCGCCCCGGCCTCTTGTGACCCCGCTCCACCACTGCTGCCGCCCCCCCCTCCGATAAGACACCATCAGATTATAAGACTGACTGACACCATATTTTTGTTTTTCCTTTTATTTTCCCTCTAAATTTGGAGTGCTTCTTATAAAAAGAAAAATACGGTATGTGTTGCCGCAAAGTACAAAACAACCCAAAACCAAGGACACAAAGCTGGGGGTGTGGGGAAGTGATTCTGGTGGGACAACATACAGTTACTGGATGGAAGGGTAATTTTCATTATCCCTCGGTAAAATATAATATAGTGCTACCAATATGTAAGATGAGATTGAGGCTACAGATACATTTTTCAATGTTATTTTCAAACATTTTTCAGCACGTCTTTCTGAGGCCTAATTTTTTTGGTTCCGTTTTGGGTGCAGTTTGTGGTCCTGAACTCCATGTATGACCTTCCCCAGCAAAGTCTATGAGAAATCCGAAAGGATGTGTGCATGTTGCTTCCTTTTTGCCTGCAGTTTTGGAAGTGGCAACATGTCACTTCATTTCTGCGTTTTTTCCCTGCGTTTTGCCATTGACAATGTTAAAAAAAAATGCAGGGGCAAAAACGTACTGAAAATACTGCATTTTTTATGCATTTTTTTCTGCCAGAGGGTGCGTTTTTTCTGGAGAAACAAAACTGCAATGTGCGCACATACCCTAAAAAAGGGTTCTCAGGTCACATACACTGGAGAGCAAAATTAGAGAACACGCAATTTCCTAAGTGTTAAAGGGAACCTGACAGGTCCAATATACACCCAGAACCACGAAGTACTGGGTGCATATTGCCAATCCCTGCCTAACTGTCACTGTATACACTAACATAGATAAAGGGATCTTTAGAAAAAGGATTTCTAAAGATCTTTATCATATGCTAATGAGGCCAGAGACTAGTCACAAGAGCGTTACTTCCCTGAACTAGTCGGCCCTCTTAGAATGTTAGCACACGCACGGGGGCGTGCTAACATGCTACTCAATGCAGCATGACCAGCGGTGACGTGCGTACCTGCGTCCGCTGTTCAGAAGTCCCTGGCACTTCTGAACAGTGGAGACAGTGGAAGTAGGTACACACGTCACTGCTGGTGATGCTGCATTGAATAGCATGTTAGTACGCCCCTGGGGGCTTGCTACCATGCTAAGAGGGCGGACTAGTCAGGGGATATAACGCCCTTGGGAATAGTCGCTGGCCTCATTAGCATATGATAAAAGAAGGGAATTTTGTTTACTTACCGTAAATTCCTTTTCTTCTAGCTCTAATTGGGAGACCCAGACAATTGGGTGTATAGGCTATGCCTACGGAGGCTGCACAAAGTATTACACTCAAAAGTGTTAAGCCCCTCCCCTTCTGCCTATACACCCCCCGTGCTCTCACGGGATCCTCAGTTTTGGTGCAAAAGCAAGAAGGAGGAAAAAATTATAAACTGGTTTAAAGTAGATTCAATCCGAAGGAATATCGGAGAACTGAAACCATTCAACATGAACAACATGTGTACACAAAAAATAGGGGCGGGTGCTGGGTCTCCCAATTAGAGCTAGAAGAAAAGGAATTTACGGTAAGTAAACAAAATTCCCTTCTTCTTTGTCGCTCTATTGGGAGACCCAGACAATTGGGATGTCCAAAAGCAATCCCTGGGTGGGTAAAATAATACCTCGTAATAGAGCCGAAAAAACGGCCCCTTCCTACAGGTGGGCAACCGCCGCCTGAAGGACACGTCTGCCTATGCTGGCATCCGCCGAAGCATAGGTATGCACCTGATAGTGTTTCGTGAAAGTGTGCAGGCTCGACCAGGTAGCCGCCTGACACACCTGCTGAGCCGTAGCCTGGTGCCTCAAAGCCCAGGACGCGTCCACGGCTCTGGTAGAATGGGCCTTCAGCCCTGAGAGAACCGGAAGCCCAGCCGAACGGTAGGCTTCGAAAATTGGCTCCTTGATCCCAGGGCTGTGGAGTCGGTAAGCCAAACCTTCGACTCCGACTCCGACTCCTCAAATTCTCTTGCTCCGGCTCCGGCTCCGACTCCGACTCCGACTCCGACTCCGACTCCGACTCCGACTCCGACTCCGACTCCGACTCCGACTCCGACTCCGACTCCGACTCCGATATATTGCTTATAGTTAGGTGAAAAATTTATTGTAGTACATGAATATGTGTATGTGAACATCAGACATTTAATAATTTTTATGATACAATAATCAAGATATTTGGATAGAACATAAAATATATTTATTGGAATACAACTTTAGAACACAAAAAAACTGTAATAAATTGTAAATAAGTAATACACTATGTAATATACAGTAGATTACATATATATCTTGTGTGTGTATATACACTGTATATATATATATATATATATATATATATATATATATATATATATATATATATATATATATATATATATATATTACATATTTACAATTTATTAGTTTTTTGTGTTCTAAAGTTGTATTCCAATAAATATTTTATGTTCTATCCAAATATCTTGATTATTGTATCATAAAAACAATTAAATGTCTGATGTTCACATTGTACTACAATAAATTTTTCACTTAAATATACGCATTATACTAAATGTTATTATTTAGTAAAATATTCAGCACATTCTGCATTGCACTCCTGTCCCCAATTTATTATATATTTTAGGAGTCGGAGTCGGTGCATTTTATACCGACTCCGACTCCACCAAAATGAGCTCCGACTCCGACTCCGACTCCACGACTCCGACTCCGACTCCACAGCCCTGCTTGATCCACCGAGTCAAGGTTGATTTGGAAGTCTGTGACCCTTTACGCTGGCCAGCGACAAGGACAAAGAGTGCATCCGAGCGGCGCAGGGGCGCCGTACGAGAAATGTAGAGTCTGAGTGCTCTCACCAGATCTAACAAGTGCAAATCCTTTTCACATTGGTGAACTGGATGAGGACAAAAAGAAGGTAAGGAGATATCCTGATTGAGATGAAAGGGGGATACCACCTTAGGGAGAAATTCCGGAACCGGACGCAGAACCACCTTGTCCTGGTGAAAAACCAGGAAAGGGGCCTTGCATGACAATGCTGCTAGCTCAGACACTCTCCGAAGTGAAGTGACTGCTACTAGGAAAACCACTTTCTGCGAAAGGCGTGAGAGAGAAATATCTCTCATTGGCTCGAATGGTGGCTTCTGAAGAACATCAGCACCCTGTTCAGATCCGAAGGTTGTAACGGCCGCTTGTAAAAAGGAACGATGTGACAAACCCCCTGCAGGAACGTGCGTACCTGTGGAAGTCTGGCTAGGCGCTTCTGGAAAAAACACAGAGAGCGCTGAGACTTGTCCCTTAAGGGAGCCGAGCGACGAACCCTTTTCCAGTCCAAATTGAAGGAAGGACAGGGAGGGGGGCAAGGCAAATGGCCAGGGAGAAAAAACCCTGAGCAGAGCACCATGACAGGAAGATTTTCCGCGTCCTGTGGTAGACCTTGGCGGACGTTTGTTTACTAGCCTGTCTCATAGTGGCAATGGCTTCTTGAGATAATCCTGAAGACGCTAGAATCCAGGACTCAATGGCCACACAGCCAGGTTGAGGGCCCCAGAATTCAGATGGAAAAAACGGCCCTTGAGACAGCAATTCTGGTCGGTCTGGCAGTGTTGAACTAAGGCGTCTGTCGCCATAGCTCTGGGATCTTGAGACTGTGCCATGAACGTCGGTACCTTGTTGTGGTGCCGGAACGCAATTAGGTCGAAGTCCGGCATGCCCTAGCGGCAACATATCTCGTGAAACCCGTCCTGGTGAAGGGACCCTTGCTCTGCGTCCATGTCCTGGCGACTGAGAAAGTCTGCTCCCAAGTGTTCCACGCCTGGGATGTGAACTGCGGATATGGAGGAGGCTGTGGCTTCCATCCACAGCAGAAGCCGCCGGACTGTAAGCCACCGCTGTGGAGTTGTCCGACTGAATTCGGATCTTCTTGCCTTCCAGCCACTGCTGGAACGCTTTTAGGACGAGATACACTGCTCTGATCTCCAGAACATTGATCAGAAGCGAGGACTCAATGGTGAGTCCACGTACCTTGAGCCCTGTGGTGGAGAAAAACTGCTCCCCACTGAAACCTACTCACGTCCGTCGTGACCACTGCCCAGGATGGGAGAAGGAAGGAATTTCCCCTCGACAATGAAGTGGTATGCCTGAGAGAGGGAGACGTTCCTGTTGAGGAATGTCGGATTCCTGTCTCCTTGCGTAGGAGTCCCTTTGGAAAGGACGCTGATGAACACTGCGTGAAAGGGACTGCCCCCATTGCTGCCACCATCTTCCCGAGGAAGTGCGTGGGGCGCCTCAAGGGGAGTGACTGACCTAGAGATTGCACCCCCGTCTGTAGTGAACGGTGTTTGTTCAGCGGAAGCTTCACTATCGCTGAGAGGGTATGACAACTCCATGTCAAGATATGTCAGCGATTGGGCCGGTGTCAGATTTGACTTTGGAAAAATTGATGATCCACCCGAAAGTCTGGAAAGTATCCAGAGTAGCGGTGAGGCTGTGCTGGCATGCCTCTTGAGAGGGAGCCTTGACCAGCAGATCGTCTAAGTAAGGGATCACCGAGTGACCCTGAGAGTGGAGGATCGCAAGCACTGCAGCCATGACCTTGGTGAAAACCTGTGGGGCTGTCGCCAGGCCGAACGGCAGTGCCACGAACTGCAGGTGTTCATCTCCGATGGCGAAGCGCAGGAAGCGCTGATGCTCTGGAGCAATAAGTACGTGGAGATAAGCCTCCTTGATATCGAACGATGCAAGGAAATTTCCTCGGGACATTGAGGCGATGACGGAGCGGAGGGATTCCATCCTGAACCGCTTGGCTGTTACATGTTTGTGGAGCAGTTTTAGGTCCAGGACAGGACGGAAAGATCCGTCCTTCTTTGGGACCACAAACAGGTTGGAGTAAAAACCGTGACCCTGTTGCTGAAGAGGAACCGGGATCACCACTCCTTCTGTCTTCAGAGTGCCCAGCGCCTGCAGAAGAGCATCGGCTCGCTCGGGAGGCGGGGATGTTCTGAAAAATCAAGTCGGAGGACGAGAGTTGACTCTATCCTGTGACCGTGAGACAGAATGTCTCTCACCCAACGGTCCTTAACCTGTGGCAGCGAAATGTCTGAAAGGCGGGAGAGCCTGCCTCCGACCGAGGATGCGGTGTGAGGGCCGTAGGTCATGAGGAAGCCGCCTTGGTGGCGGCACCTCCGGCGGTCTTTTAAGGGCGTGCCTTAGACCGCCATGGATCGGAGTTCCTCTGACCTTTCTGAGGACGTTTGGGCGAGGAGAATTCACCAAACAAACGGTCGCCAGAAAATGGCAAACCGGTTAAGCAGTTAAGCACTTTTTTTTGGAAGCTGAATCTGCCTTCCATTCCCGAAGCCACAAGGCCCTGCGTATTGCCACCGAATTGTCGGCTGCAACCGCCGTACGGCTCGCAGAGTCCAGGACAGCATTAATAGCGTAGGACGCAATGCCGAAGTTTGAGAGGTTACAGACGCCACTTGCGGCGCAGGCGTACGTGTAAGTGCGTCAATTTGCGCCTGATCCGCTGCAATAGCTTGGAGCGCCCATACGGCTGCGAATGCTGGAGCAAAAGGCGCGCCGATGGCTTCATAGATGGATTTCAACCAGAGCTCCATCTGTCTGTCAGTGGCATCCCTGAGCGAATCCCCATCTTCAACTGCCACTATGGATCTAGCCGCCAGTCTAGAGATTGGAGAATCCACCTTGGGACACTGAGTCCAGCCCTGACCACGTCAGGGGGGAAGGGATAAAGTGTATCCTTAAAGCGCTTGGAAGAAACGCTTATCCGGACAAACTCGGTGTGTTTGGACTGCCTCTGAGACGTCAGAGTGATCCAGAAACCTACTCGCTGTACTCTTGAGGAACCTTGAGAAGGTGACCCTTCTGCTGGATGAGCCTGAGAGAGAAACATCCAGCATCATTTTTATGGACGCAATAAGAGCATTCACTATGGCGTCCGCCTCAGGGATATCAAGGTAGAGAGCGGCATCAGGATCAGAATCCTGATCAGCTACCTCCTCTTCTGATACAGAGAGTCATTTCTCTGAGACCCTGAACAATGTGATGAGGTCGAGGGGGTGTCTAAGCGAGCTCGCCTAGGCGGTCTGGGACTGCGGTCCGTGTCAGAGACTTCACCCTGGGACCTATAAGACACCCCGGGGGAACATTGTTGTTCCAACTGAGGGGAATAGAGGGCAGTGATTGTACAGTGCCCATGGTCTGAGATACCAGTCTGGACTGCAAGCTAGTCTCAGAAAGTCTGTCAGTAAAAAACTGCAAACTCCGTTGGTTGTTGTCCCTGGGACCCCTTGAGCAGAGGCCAGAACAAATGCCACAGGGGTCCACCATGAGGGCCAATGGAACCTGCCGGTTTGCACATGCGGCGCTGGCAGCGTAGTAAGCCTGTGTTTTGTTGCCCTTTGAGCCACACCACAAGGTATATGACCAGAAAATTGACTGTGCACCATACAGTGTAAAGTATAGCAAAGATATAAACTCTAAACACACTACTACACCAGTGAAATCAGCACCTCAGGTGCTGCTTACCGCCCGCTGAAGCGGTTGTGTGGCCCCCTGCACTCGTGCCTGGGTCCCCCAGAGTTTGTCTCCCCTCTGCAGCGTCCTAGGAGCTGACAGTAATGGCTGCCGGCGTCCTGAGGAGATGAGGGAGTCGTGGGCGTGACCGAGAAAGTGCGGGAGTTGGAGTCACAGTGTGCACAGTGAGGGGGGTGGAGTATGCAAAGCATGCTCCAGCCCTCAGTGCTGCTCGTCCTGTGCAGCGTCCCGCCCTTCCCCTGACTGACAGGGCTGAGGGCGGGAAGAACGGAGACTAGGCCCAAAAAGCCGGGGACTCTAGTTATAAGCGCGGCCGCCGTAAAAGCGCGGCCAGCGCAGAGCCCCCGGCGCACTACAAGTCCCAGCCGCGCCTCAGTAAAAACACTGGCGGCGGCGGTCAGCGCGGCCGTCCCCATACACAAATACACTCAGCACCGCTGCAGTGTATAATGGCACCAAAGGCGGTCAGCGCCGCAGTCCCCGGTGCACTAGCACACCCAGCAATGCTGGAGTGCTGCTGTGCGCGGTCCCCACGGGGACACAGAGTACCTCAGAGATGCAGGGCCCTGTCCCTGATCGATACCCGGCTCCTATCCAGCAGGCTCCTCAGGAGTTGTGGATGGAGCACGGCCTCAGTGCCTGGAGACCGATCCTGGATCCCACTTCACCCAGAGCCCTAAGGGGGATGGGGAAGGAAAACAGCATGTGGGCTCCAGCCTCCGTACCCGCAATGGGTACCTCAACCTTAACAAACACCGCCGACAAAAGTGGGGTGAGAAGGGAGCATGCTGGGGGCCCTATATGGGCCCACTTTTCTTCCATCCGACATAGTCAGCAGCTGCTGCTGACTAATCTGTGGAGCTATGTGTGCAGGTCTGCCTCCTTCGCACAAAGCAAAAAAACTGAGGATCCCGTGAGAGCACGGGGGGTGTATAGGCAGAAGGGGAGGGGCTTAACACTTTTGAGTGTAATACTTTGTGCAGCCTCCGGAGGCATAGCCTATACACCCAATTGTCTGGGTCTCCCAATAGAGCGACAAAGAAATCTTTAGAAATACTTTTTCTAAAGATCTCATTATCTATTCTAGTGTTTACAGGACCGGTTAGGCAGGGGTTAGCAATATGCACCCAGAACTGCTCGTGGTTCTGTGTGCATATTAGACCTGACGGGTTCCCTTTAAGGTCATTGTGTCATCCTATGTGATTATATCCTAACATGAGTAAACTCGCAGTATTTTAAGCTTATTTGATAAATTGAATTTTTTGAAAAGCACATAAAACTGTAAATGTGATACATGATAAAGAACATTGATCAAAATTAGAGAACACTTTCATGTACCTGCAAGTTATTGGTGTTAATTAAAGGGAACCTGTCACCACTTTTTTGGCGTATAAGCTGCGGCCACCACCACCTGGCTCTTATATACAGCATTCTAACATCCCGTATATAAGAGCCCAGGCCGGGGGTATAACATAAAAAAGGGAATTTTGTTTACTTACCGTAAATTCCTTTTCTTCTAGCTCCTATTGGGAGACCCAGACAATTGGGTGTATAGCTTCTGCCTCTGGAGGCCACACAAAGTATTACACTTTAAAAAGTGTAACCCCCTCCCCTCTGCCTATACACCCTCCCGTGGACCACGGGCTCCTCGGTTTTGGTGCAAAAGCAGGAAGGAGAAAACTTATAAATTGGTCTAGGGTAAATTCAATCCGAAGGATGTTCGGAGAACTGAAGACCATGAACCAAAAGAACAATTCAACATGAACAACATGTGTACACAAAAGAACAACCAGCCCAAAGGGCACAGGGGCGGGTGCTGGGTCTCCCAATAGGAGCTAGAAGAAAAGGAATTTACGGTAAGTAAACAAAATTCCCTTTTTCTTTGTCGCTCCATTGGGAGACCCAGACAATTGGGACGTCCAAGAGCAGTCCCTGGGTGGGTAAAAGAATACCTCAATCGAAAAAGCCGAAAAACGGCCCCCTCTTACAGGTGGGCAACCGCCGCCTGAAGGACTCGCCTACCTAGACTGGCGTCAGCCGACGCATAGGTATGCACTTGATAGTGCTTCGTAAAAGTGTGCAGACTACACCACGTAGCTGCCTGACACACCTGCTGAGCAGTCGCCCGGTGCCGCAATGCCCAGGACGCACCTACGGCTCTGGTAGAATGGGCTTTCAACCCTGAAAAAGTGGAAGCCCAGAAGAACGGTAGGCCTCGAGAATCGGTTCCTTGATCCACTGAGCCAAGGTTGACTTGGAGGCCTGAGAGCCATTACGCTGGCCAGCGACAAGGACAAAGAGCGCATCTGAACGGCGCAGGGGCGCCGTGCGAGACACGTAGAACCGGAGTGCTCTCACTAGATCCAAAGAGTGCAAATCCTTTTCACACTGGTGAATTGGATTAGGGCAAAAGGAAGGCAAGAAGATATCCTGATTTAGATGAAAAGGGGATACCACCTTAGGGAGAAATTCCGGGACCGGACGGAGAACCACCTAATCCTGGTGAAAAACCAGGAAGGGAGCTTTGCATGACAGCGCTGCAAGCTCAGACACTCTCCGAAGAGACGTAACTGCCACTAGGAAGGCCACCTTCTGCGAAAGACGGGAGAGAGAGACATCCCGCAGTGGCTCAAAAGGCAGATTTTGAAGAGCCGTCAGGACCCTGTTAAGGTCCCAAGGTTCCAACTGACGTTTGTAAGGTGGGACTATGTGGCAGACCCCCTGCAGGAACGTGCGGACCTGCGGAAGCCTGGCTAGACGCTTTTGAAAAAACACGGAGAGCGCTGACACTTGGCCCTTGATAGAGCCAAGGGACAAACCCTTGTCCACTCCAGATTGAAGGAATGAAAGGAATGTGGGTAAGGCAAACGGCCATGGAGAAAAACCGTTAGCAGTGCACCAGACAGGAAGATTTGCCAAGACCTATAATATATCTTGGCGGACGTTGGCTTCCTGGCCTGTCTCATGGTGGCAATGACATCCTGAGATAACCCTGAAGACGCTAGGAGCCAGGACTCAATGGCCACACAGTCAGGTTGAGGGCCACAGAATTCAGATGGAAAAACGGACCTTGTGACAGCAAGTCTGGGCGGTCTGGAAGTGCCCACGGTTGACCCACCGTGAGATGCCACAGATCCGGATACCACGACCGCCTCGGCCAGTCTGGAGCGACGAGAATGGCGCGACGGCAGTCGGACCTGATCTTGCGTAGTACTCTGGGCAGCATTGCCAGAGGGGGAAACACATACGGCAGTCGGAACTGCGACCAATCCTGCACTAACGCATCCGCCGCCAGAGCTCTGTGATCCTGAGACCGTGCCATGAAGGCCGGGACCTTGTTGTTGTGCCGTGACGCCATGAGATCGACGTCCGGCGTTCCCCAGCGGCGAGAGATCTCCTGAAACACGTCTGGGTGAAGAGACCATTCCCCCGCGTCCATGCCCTGACGACTGAGAAAATCTGTTTCCCAGTTTTCTACGCCAGGGATGTGAACTGCGGAGATGGTGGAGCCTGTGGCTTCCACCCACTGCAAAATCCGCCGGACTTCCTGGAAGGCCAGACGACTGTGAGTGCCGCCTTGGTGGTTGATGTAGGCGACGGCAGTGGCGTTGTCCGACTGGATTCGGATCTGCCTGCCCTCCAGCCACCGATGGAAAGCCAATAGGGCTAGATATACTGCCCTTATCTCCAGAATATTGATCTGAAGGGACGATTCTATCGGAGTCCAGGTTCCTTGAGCCCTGTGGTGGAGAAAAACCGCTCCCCAACCTGACAGGCTCGCGTCCGTGGTGACCACAGCCCAGGTTGGGGGTAGGAATGATCTTCCTCCCGACAGAGATGTGGGTAGGAGCCACCACTGAAGTGAATACTTTGGTCGCGAGGGAAAGAGAGACGTTCTTGTCGAGGGAAGCCGCACTCTTGTCCCATTTGCGGAGAATATCCCATTGGAGTGGCCGTAGATGAAATTGTGCAAACGGCACTGCCTCCATAGCTGCCACCATCTTCCCCAGGAAGTGCATGAGGCGCCTTAAGGGGTGTGATTGACTCCGAAGAAGTGATTGCACCCCTGCCTGCAGAGAAAGCTGTTTGTCCCGCGGTAGCTTGACTAACGCTGGCTGTGTGTGAAACTCCATCCCAAGGTAAGTCAGTGATTGGGTTGGTGTCAACTTGGATTTCGGGAAGTTGATGATCCACCCGAACTGCTGGAGAGTCGCCAGAGCGACGGTAAGGCTTTGTTGACACGCCACCCGAGAAGGGGCCCTGACTAGGAGATCGTCCAAGTAGGGGATCACCGAGTGGCCCTGAGAATGTAGGACCGCCATGACGGATACCATGACTTTGGTGAAAACCCGTGGGGCTGTCGCCAGGCCGAAGGGCAATGCGACGAACTGGAGGTGTTCGTCCCCGATGGCGAAACGCAGGAAACGTTGATGTTCGGGTGCGATCGGCACATGGAGATAAGCATCCTTGATGTCGATCGATGCCAGGAAGTCTCCTTGTGACGAGGCGATGACTGAGCGAAGAGATTCCATCCGAAACCTTGATTGTATTTTTCGTTGCGGAGGCTTCTTAGGTCTGGACTGGGGTAAGGAGGATTCCTTTCCCTTGGATTCCTTAATAATCTCATCCAATCGTTCGCCAAATAAACGGTCGCCAGAAAAAGGCAGACCAGTTAATAACCTTTTGGAAGCCAAGTCTGCTTTCCATTCGCGCAGCCACATGGCCCTGCGGACTGCCACGGAGTTAGCGGATGCTACAGCCGTTCGGCTAGCGGAGTCCAGGACGGCTTCATGGCGTAGGACGAAAAGGCAGATGCCTGGGAAGTCAAAGACGAAACATTCGGAGCAGAATTCCGTGTGACAGCATTAATCTCAGCCAGACAAGCCGAGATCGCTTAGAGAGCCCACACAGCGGCAAAGGCCGGGGCGAAAGACGCGCCCGTGGCCTCATAGATAGAGCTCTTGGTGAAGTCCATCTGTCTGTCAGTGGCATCCTTCAGGGATGAGCCATCTGCAACAGACACAACGGATCTAGCAGCCAATTTGGAGACTGGCGGATCCACCTTGGGAGAGTGAGACCAGCCCTTAACAACCTCAGATGGAAAGGGATAACGCGTGTCAGTATGCCGTTTAGCAAAGCGCTTGTCCGGGACCGCCCTGGACTTCTGGACAGCATCCCTGAAGTTAGAGTGATCAAAAAACGTATTTCGCGTACTGTTGTCTCCTAGGAGAGTGACCAACTGAGGGTATATAGGGACCAAGGTATACGGACTGACCGAACAGATAAATATATATATATATCTATTGAATAAACATATATATATATATATATATATACATATATATATATATATATATATATATATATATATATATATATATATATATATATATACATACATATACATATACCGGCACCCCAGGGGGGCCAGCACCGGGTGACCGGTGTGGCTTACCGACCGCTAACGAGCGGAGTGTGTCCTCCAGATTCCCTGCCTTGGATCCCCCGGAGCTGCTGAGCTGTTCACTGAGAAGCATCCACCGGCAGAATGCCAGAAAATGGCCGCCGGAGCTCTCAGGGGAGGAGTGGAGCCGAGGGCGGCGCCAGCCAAGAGCGGGAATCTGGGGTCCCCACAGTGGTCAGTGAGGGGGGAGGAAGACATGCAGGATGCTCCAGCCCTCACATCCGACGTCATGCCGGAGAACCCGCCCTTACCCCTGACAGGCAGGCCCGGGGGCGGGATTTTTGCGACTAGGCCGCGGTGAAGCCGGGGACTAAATTTGAGGCCGCGTCCGACAAGCAGGCACGGTCGGCGCGCAAGTCCACCGTCCTCCTCAGTTTTAAAAGTACTGCGGCTCCCGGGAAGAAGGTGCGCTCTCTGTACGATCCCCGACAGGGATACAGAGTACCTTTAAGTTGCAGGGCCCGGTCCCTGGGGTTGAAGAGGCTCCGGTCCGGCAGGTTCCCTCAAGGGCTGCGGATGGAGCACGGTCCCAGCAAATGGAAGACCGCTCAGGATCCCACTTCTCCCAGAGCCGCATAAGGGATGGTGAAGGAGACGGCATGTGGCTCCAGCCTCTGTACCCGCAATGGGTACCTCAACCTTAACAACACCGCCGACATAGTGGGGTGAGAAGGGAACATGCCGGGGACCCCGTGGGGGTCCTCTTTTCTTCCAACCGACATAAAAAGTCTGAGAATTCATGAGTGGATGTGTGCCTCCTTCCACACAAAGCATAAAACTGAGGAGCCCGTGGTCCACGGGAGGGTGTATAGGCAGAGGGGAGGGGTTACACTTTTTAAAGTGTAATACTTTGTGTGGCCTCCAGAGGCAGAAGCTATACACCCAATTGTCTGGGTCTCCCAAAGGAGCGACAAAGAAAAACACTTTATAATACTCACCTAATGGTCGAACTGTGGGCCTTATGGGCATCTCCGTCCGGCGCCGCCTCTTTTATTCATCTTTGTTCTCCTTCTCTAGCCGCAGTGCATGACGCGTCCGACGTCATCCACACTCGCCAGCATTCAGGTCCTGAGCAGGGCAGAACAAAGTATTGTAGTGCGCCTGCGCAGGAACGGCGAGTGTGTATGATGTAGACGCGTCATGCACCCAGGCTTGAAAAAGAGGACGAAGATGGCCGAAAGAAGAGGCGCTGGCACTGGACAACAGAGACGCCCATCGCGTGACCGTTAGGTGAGTATTATAAAGTGGTTTTTATGTTATACTCCCGGCCTGGGCTCTTATATACGGGATGTTAGAATGCTGTATATAAGAGCCCGGTGGTGGTGGCCGCAGCTTTTAGGCCAAAAAAGTGGTGACAGGTTCCCTTTAAGGAAATTAGCACCACGTGCCAGCCTGACAAACCCTATTCAATAGTCAGCCTAACTTTCCAGTTTGCATCAACTTTGCAAAAATGGTGTGCCGTTCCAAAGTGACTGAAACCTTGAGGCAGCACGTAATAATAACAACAACAGACAGGACACCACAGTCTGCTCCTCCTGTATAATAATAATAATATACAGACAGGACACCACAGTCTGCTCCCCCTGCCTTACACTACACACAGGACACCACAGTCTGCTCCCCCTGCCTTACACTACACACAGGACACCACAGTCTGCTCCCCCTGCCTTGCACTACACGCAGGACACCACAGTCTGCTCCCCCTGCCTTACACTACACACAGGACACCACAGTCTGCTCCCCCTGCCTTACACTACACACAGGACACCACAGTCTGCTCCCCCTGCCTTACACTACACACAGGACACCACAGTCTGCTCCCCCTGCCTTACACTACACACAGGACACCACAGTCTGCTCCCCCTGCCTTACACTACACACAGGACACCACAGTCTGCTCCCCCTGCCTTACACTACACACAGGACACCACAGTCTGCTCCCTCTGCCTTACACTACACACAGGACACCACAGTCTGCTCCCCCTGCCTTACACTACACGCAGGACACCACAGTCTGCTCCCCCTGCCTTACACTACACGCAGGACACCACAGTCTGCTCCCCCTGCCTTACACTACACGCAGGACACCACAGTCTGCTCCCTCTGCCTTACACTACACACAGGACACCACAGTCTGCTCCCTCTGCCTTACACTACACACAGGACACCACAGTCTGCTCCCCCTGCCTTACACTACACGCAGGACACCACAGTCTGGTCCCTCTGCCTTACACTACACGCAGGACACCACAGTCTGCTCCCCCTGCCTTACACTACACGCAGGACACCACAGTCTGCTCCCTCTGCCTTACACTACACGCGGGACACCACAGTCTGCTCCCCCTGCCTTACACTACACGCAGGACACCACAGTCTGCTCCCCCTGCCTTACACTACACACAGGACACCACAGTCTGCTCCCTCTGCCTTACACTACACACAGGACACCACAGTCTGCTCCCCCTGCCTTACACTACACGCAGGACACCACAGTCTGCTCCCCCTGCCTTACACTACACGCAGGACACCACAGTCTGCTCCCTCTGCCTTACACTACACGCGGGACACCACAGTCTGCTCCCTCTGCCTTACACTACACACAGGACACCACAGTCTGCTCCCCCTGCCTTACACTACACACAGGACACCACAGTCTGCTCCCCCTGCCTTACACTACACGCGGGACACCACAGTCTGCTCCCTCTGCCTTACACTACACACAGGACACCACAGTCTGCTCCTGCTGTAGTTACACTATACACAGGACACCACAGTCTGCTCCTGCTGTAGTTACACCACACACAGGACACCACAGTCTGCTCCTGCTGTAGTTACACCACACACAGGACACCACAGTCTGCTCCTGCTGTAGTTACACCACACACAGGACACCACAGTCTGCTCCCTCTGCCTTACACTACACACAGGACACCACAGTCTGCTCCTGCTGTAGTTACACTAGGAGATAGAATAAATTACGTTAGGAGACTGCAGTCTGAGCGGTGACTCCTCCCTCGTCTGGTTCGCTGAGATACTGGAAGCTGTTCCTTCAATATCCGGCTTGTGCGTTCCAAGCCTCGGATTAGGATAGATGCAGCCTTCACGTGAGCTGAGGTTCTGTGATGACGTCATGGCAATGTGTGGGAGGAGCTATTTTGGAGTGTACAGGAAGTGCGGTGTTTTTGACCCTGACTGCAGGGCATCACTGACATGATAATGATGGAGGTGATGATACAGGAGCTGACAATCCTGTGGTTATAATGAGGTGCAGAAGAAGCATCATATCTCCCAACTTCCGAAGAACAGAAAGAGGAACAAAATATATGGCGCACTGTGCGGTATATTTTACCCTGCCCCTAGCCACACCCATTTGGCAGTAAGGGGCGTTCAGCAGATGCCCCGGACTGTTCATTCATTCATAGCAGCCATAATTTTCTTATATTTATATGTGTCACTATCTGACGTTCTTTTTTGTATGTGTAAGGCCGTGTTCACATGTTGCAGAAATCCGGAGTTTTTTGTTCTCTGCCGCTGTCTGCACCAAACAACACAATAACAATAGTCTCTGATTGTTGCATTTTTGCTGCAGTTCTTGTTCATTTTCCCCATTATTTCTTGTGTTTTTGGTGCAGAAGTTGCGTTTTTATAGTACAGAAAAGTTTGGATTCTGCTCTTATATATATATATAGATCTGCAGTTTTTTCCATATGTTTTTTGAAGCTCCACATAGAAACCTCTAGAGAAAAAAAAGCAGAGTTCAGCAGCGTCTTTTCATGAAATCTCATCCACTTTGCTTGGACAGTTACACACAGTAGAATTTCTGTGCAAAAAAAAAGCAGCAGAAAAACCTGGCATTTACACCACGTGAACACGGACTAAATGTCCAAGCAGAGTGGGTGTGACGTCATGATTTCTCCGCCCTCGGGGCGTTTAAAGACGCTGCGGAACTTTGCGCTTTTGTTCGTTTTTTTTCTCTAGGCTTCTTTGTGGAGTCTGAAAAAAATGCAAGCACAAAAAATGCCGTTGCATTTTTAAATCCAGAATCCAGAATTTTCTGTAGTATTAAAATGCATTAAAAACCAGGATTCACATGTGTATCAAATATCGGGAAAATACATAAAAAACACAGCAAACAGTCAATAATCGGAGAAGATTGTTATTGTGCTCGTGGTGTGGACACCTACATAATACTCAGCATTAACACTATGTGTGAACACAGCTTCAGCGATAGATCTTTATTACATTTTTTATGGGTTGAAAGAGAAAAATAATCACGCCATGTTTACCGATCCCCATAAATAATCTGTTCTCTGTGTTGGTCAGGTCGTTACAATTAAAAGGACACCAAATTTGTCCATATTATTTGCAGATTTGTGATACTTATTGTTTAGAGCGCAATAAAAATTACATTCTATTATCTTATTGGTATTTTTAGTAATTTTATTACAAAAAAGAAAAACTTACTTTCCCTCTAGAATACAGGACAAAAAGAAGCTGCTCTGCACATTGGATGTCCAGTGTAATCTGTGGAGTCAGAGGATGCACTGCAGTTTCAACTATATACAGTAAAATCCTCCTTCTGATAACAGCAGAGGCTGTGGCTCAACAGGGCTGCTGTAACATGGTTGGTAACTGCTGGTTTGATTCCAGGGTGGGTGAAAAAAAAACATTTTTGTAATGTTTTCTCATTTCTTTATAGTAGTTTTATAGGAACAAAAGAATCAGACTTTTTTTCACCTATATAGAGGTACAGTAGAGATCTATGTATATCTCTACGTTGCTGAATAATCTGCTTCTGTGCCTGCAATACAGGTCAAGATTACCAAGTACACGCAGTGGCTCAATGGTAGAGCAGCTACATACATACAGTGGGTACGGAAAGTATTCAGACCCCTTTACATTTTTCACTCTATATTTCATTGCAGCCATTTGGTAAATTCAAAAAAAGTTCATTTTTTTCTCATTAATGGACACTCTGCACCCCATCTTGACAGAAAAAAAACAGAAATGTAGAAAAGTTTTGCAAATTTATTAAACAAGAAAAACTGAAATATCACATGGTCATAAGTATTCAGACCCTTTGCTCAGTATTGAGTAGAAGCACCCTTTTGAGCTAGTACAGCCATGAGTCTTCTTGGAAATGACACAACAAGTTTTTTCACACCTGGTTTTGGGGATCCTCTGCCATTCTTCCTTGCATTTCTGGAGCTCAGCCACAGTGATCTTGGGCTTCTTCTTTACCTCTCTCACTAAGGCTCCTCTCCCACAATTGCTCAGTTTGGCTGGACGGCCAGGTCTAGGAAGAGTTCTGGTGGTCTCAAACTTATCTATTTAAGGATTATGGAGGCCACTGTGCTCTTAGGAACCTTGAGTACTGCAAAAAAATTTTTGGAACCTTGGCCAGATCTGTGCCTAGCCAGAATTCTGTCACTAAGCTCCTTGGGCAGTTCCGTTGACCTCATGATTCTCATTTGGTCTGACATGTACTGTGAGCTGTAAGGCCTTATATAGACAGGTGTGTGCCTTTCCAAATCAAGTCCCATCAATTTAATTGACCCCTTAATGACTGCAGGCAGTAAAATTACTTCCCAGTGGTCATAGTGTTAATCTGCGCCAGCCGAAGGGGATACGCACACATGTCAGCTGATTAGTAAAGCTGACATGTGTGCCTAGCAGGCATGAGCAGATCCGCGATCTGACCTTACCTGTTAACCCCTTAAATGGCACTGTCAAACTGTGACAGCGCCATTATAGTCGCAGTTAAAGTTTACTCACCACTCGACACTGGAAATCACGTGACTTGATCACATGGATTCGATGGTTGTCATGGCAGCAGAGTCATGTGATGACCCTTGTAGCTCACATGACTCACTTCCTGTTTCATCCAGCCGAGATCTGCGTGAGACAAGAGCTGATCATTTCTGGTGTTCACAGCGGTGTAGCTAGAGGGACTAGTAAAATAAAACAAGTAAAAGAAAAGTCTTGAAAAATTAAAAAAAAAACAAAAAAAAAACCTAAAAGTTCAAATCACCCTCCATTTGCCCCATTGAAAATTGAAGGATAAAAACCCTAAAAAATGGACACACATTTGGTGTTACCGCGTTCAGAAATGCCCAATCTATCAAAATATAGAATCAATTAATCTGATTGGTAAACGGCGTAGTGGCCAAAAAAATTCCAAACAACAAAATCACGTTTTTTGGTCGCCGCAAATTACAGAAAATGCAATAACAGGTGATCCAAACGTAGCATCTGCGCAAAAATGGTACCATTGAAAACATTAGCACGAGACGCAAAAAATGTCATCACTGAGCCCCAGATCCCATAAAATGAGAATGCTATGGGTCATGGAAAATGGCGCAAAATGTGCGCCACTTTTTTTTGGACAAACGTTTGATTTTTTTAACCCCTTAGATAAAAGTAAACGTAGACATTTTTGGTGTCTATGAACTCGTACTGACCTGAGGCATTACACCGACACATCAGTTTTACCATATAGTGAATACAGTGAATAAAATATCTCAAAAACAATCATGCAATCGCCCTTTTTTTGCAATTTTTCCGCATTTGGAATTTTTTTGCCAATTTCCAGTACACTATATGGTAAAACTCATGGTTTCATTTAAATGTACAACTACAAATTCCGCAAAAAAACAAGACCTCACATGGCTATATTGACAGAAAAATAAAAAAGTTACGTCACTCGGAAGAATGGAGAAAAAAAAACGAAAAGCGCAAAATCCGACGGTTGTGAAGGGGTTAAACACAGCTGGATTCCAATGAAGGAGTAGAACCAGCTCAAGGAGGATCACAAGTAAATGGACAGCATGTGACTTTAATCTGAGTGTCTGGCAAAGGGTCTGAATACTTTTGAACATGTTATATTTCAGGTTTTCTTGTTTAATAAATTTGTAAACATTTCTGGGTTTTTTTCTGTCAAGATGGGGTGCAGAGTGTACATTAATGAGAAAAAAATGAACTTGTTTGAATTCACCAAATGGCTGCAATGAAACAAAGAGTGAAAAATTTAAAGGGGTCTGAATACTTTCCGTACCCACTGTATGTATGGACACAAAGCTCTTAAGTTCTAGTCCAGTGCTGGGAAACCAGATCTGATGAGAGTTTAATTTATGCGCTGAATTCAGTTAAATTATTCACTTCACTGAGAGGAGAAGTCGGGGCAAGAGCA
Source organism: Anomaloglossus baeobatrachus (assembly GCF_048569485.1). Classification (NCBI taxonomy): domain Eukaryota; kingdom Metazoa; phylum Chordata; class Amphibia; order Anura; family Aromobatidae; genus Anomaloglossus; species Anomaloglossus baeobatrachus. Next base: position 273,241,842 of record NC_134357.1, on the reverse strand, counting down.
GTGAACAGTGGGAGTAAGCCCTTAAGTCAAGACAGTCCCGCTGAATCCGAAATGGTTGGGAGGGCTATTCATTATTACAGGCTTTTTTTATGAAGGGAGGGATGGGTGGTTGAGGTTATCGGTTTAATTGCTCAATTGATAATAAAATAAACATCAAACATTTTACATACTTTTTTTTTTACCATGCACATGCATGAACGCAGGCACACATGCACGTATGCGCTTATTTCTATAAGTCCTACAAATTTGCATTTTTTTTGCAGTTAATAAAATTTGCCTTCAGTTTATTAATTTTTTGTACCAAAAATTAAACATAGGTCCTAATTCATCAGTTTTGCTATTATTGAACTTTTGCTGTGCATACACCAGTCCTGGAAGGTCCTCAATAATTTTTAAGAGTATGTGGAGCCGTAACTTGGCATGGGACAGTAGCCATGGATGAGGTAGTCATCTGTGCCGCCACGGCACGTTTCATGAAGGTGGGGGTCCTAGCGAGTGTGTGGACTTGTATTATGGAGGCGTTACGCCCTTGCAAGCGGCATGATGCCGATGATTTCAGCCACTACCAGATGTTGCACAACTTAGGGATGGAGAGACCACCAGTTATTTTAAAAAACAATATTTTACTAAACAGCCATTTGATTACTGCTATATACAGTAGATAGTGGATGTACAACTTCTAGAATGTTCCTTTTCTGACACAGAGCATCGCTACATAAAGTCTGTTTACTTCTTCAGTTTCCCTTGTTCTTGCGGTCACCAGTCTCGCTTCCTTCACCACTACCCCGCTTAACCCAAAAGAGGTTATTCACCGTGTACCATATATGGTAAAACTAATGTGTTGATTAGAGATGAGCGAACCACTCGAACCGCATAGGAAAGAATGGGAGGCAATCACAAACACATAAAAACACCTAGAAAACACCCTCAAAGGTGTCCAAAAGGTGACAAACAACTCACAACACAACACAAACACATGGGAAAGTGACAAGAACATATACTCATGCGAAAACAAAAGAGCTGGACAAGGAAAAAGAGGAGACACATATATGAGTATATGCAAGGGAACATCGATGCCATTACTGTGCAACTTGAGCCCTGCTCATTTTAGGCTTCTTATCTGAATAAATTGCCTGAGCTTGCCACGTACGCCTTGGGGATCTTGTCGTCTCCCGCAGCCAGTGTTCTCTCGGAACGTGTCCTCAGTGCTGCTGGGGGTGTGCTGACAGATAAGCACATGCATCTGTCCACTGACAATGTGGACAGACTAACGTTCACCAAGATGAACAAGTCATGGCTCTCAGAGGACTTTTCTTCCCCTGGGTCAGCCAGGGGAGGCGAAAGGCACGCGTATTTTTGAGAGTGCTTCATGCAAAGCATCTTTTTCATCTTCAAAATGGGGGTCAACTGATGCCAGTCAAGTGGGGTGTGTGTGGCCCAATTAGTGGAAACGAGGGAGACTGTGGTTGGAGTCCCCTCGCTTTTGAAAAAAGAACCAAGATGAACAAGTCATGGCTCTCAGAGGACTTTTCTTTCCCTGGGTCATCCAGGGGAGGTGAAAGGCATGCGTATTTTTGAGAGTACTTCATGCAAAGCATCTTTTTCATCTTGAAAATGGGGGTCAACTGATGCCAGTCAAGTGGGGTGTGTGTGGCCCAATTAGTGGAAACGAGGGAGACTGTGGTTGGAGTCCCCTTGCTGTGTTTTACATGCTTTTAGAAGAGCATGACATGGCTTAGAGGTTGACTTTCAGCATCTGCAAACTGTTGGCTACCAAAATGCTGCCTTTCCAACTTTTTTAACCAAGGATTTTCGAGACCTTATGCCCATCGCAGTGCCCCAAGAGCCGATGCCCAGGCGCCACTCCTTCTCCAACAAAGGCGTGCATGCGCTACACCAGCATGTCGCACCAAACATCACCGCTTCTTTGAGAAACTGTGTGACAAGGTGCATTTCACCACAGATACTTGGCCCAGTAAGCATTGTGACGTATCAACCGGCTGTATTACAAAGGGCCGGTATATTTTGCAGAAGCATGGGTGCTCTGCAATGTGAAGTTGGCTGGGACCTGTGGTTCCACAGGATTGCATTACATGCAGAGCCATGGAAGGGTGTGTGATGCTGATTACACACTCCTTACCACAGTCATGGTGAACCTTTTACAGGCCCAGTGCCCAAACTGTAGACCTAAACCCAATTTCTTCCCCCGAAGTACCAACCAATGCTATTATGTAAATAATTGATTTTAACCTTACCTTTTGCAGTCTTCTCTTCAGCAGGGGGCATCACGCTCATTCGTGCTTACCACACATTAAAGCTGAGCCTCTCCCACTGCCCTTTCCAGACACAGCAGTTGGATTGATCTTTCTGGAAAAGAATTGCAGCATATTAGACAGAGATTTTAGCATGGAATGCAATCAGATGTCACCTTGTAATCCACATCTACATTTCAAAGTATGAACATCTCGAAATCCCATAAAGACATACGAGTGTCTCCCCTTTCATTGTGTAGTTATGTCCCCCTTCCTGGGCCACTTCCTGATAAACATGTCCCCCATCCTGATATATATTTCCCACATTCTGGTATATTTGTTCCCATCATGGCCCCATCCTGGTAAATGTACGCCATCCCAGCATATTCCCCATCCTGGTAAATATTCCTCATCCTGGTAAATGTTCCCCCATCCCAGCCTGTATCTCATCCTGGTAAATGTACCCATTCCTGGTAAATGTTCCCCCATCCTGGTAAATGTTCCCCAATCCTGGTAAATATGACCCATCCTGGTAAATGTCCCCCTTACTTGCATGTTCCCCTTTCTGGTAAATGTTCCCCTTCCTGGTAAATTAACCTTATCGTGGCATGTTTTCCCCATCCTGCTATGCATGTTTCTCCCATCCTGTCATGTATGTTTTCCCCATCCTGGCATGCATGTTTTCCCCATCCTGCTATGCATGTATCCCTCATCCTAGCATGTATGTTTTCCCCATCCTGCCATGCATTTTTTTCCCCATCCTGCCATGCATGTTTCCCCCATCCTGGCATGCATGTTTTCCCCATACTGGCATGTTTCCCCCCATCCTTGCCATGTTTCCCCCCATCCTTGCCATGTTTCCCCCCATCCTTGCCATGTTTCCCCCATGCTGGTCATGTTTCCCCTGTGCTGGCGATGTTTCCCCTGTGCTGGCCATGTTTCCCCCGTGCCGGCCATGTTTCCCCCGTGCTGGCCATGTTTCCCCCGTGCTGGCCATGTAAGGACATTGCATGGAAACCCCAAAAGGGGGCGGAGTCCCAAAAAGGGGTGGTTGCCCAAAAGGGGGCAGAGTCCCAAAAAGGGGCGGTGGCCCAAAAGGGGGCGGGATCCCAAAAAGGAGTGGTTGCCCAGAAGGGGGCGGAAGCCCGGAACGGGGTAGTTACCCAACAGGGGGCGGAGCCTCAAAAGGTGGTGGTGACCCACCAGGGGGTGGAGCATTCACAAGCCGAACAGGTGGACTATAGCAAGGGGCAATGGGATTCGCCTTACCTATGTCCTACCTGCGGTATAGGCTATCCATCCGATGTGAGGCCACAAAAGTGTTCCGTGGACTTGAATGGGCTATGTGTGTCTGGTCTGTTAGACCCGGGGAGCTGGCTAACCTTAGTGAGACCCATGCCCAATCTCCATTTTATGGATGGTAGGACAATAGAAGCAAGCTGTGTGCATGGGACCACTAAAGAATATCCTCTGGCCAGAGTGATGATTCAGACGCCCGACCGTATGGGGCACCCAGACGTGGGTGTGGTTCGGGATTTGATCTATCCCGTTATCATAGGACAGGACTTTGAGTTGTTTAAGGACTTATGGAAGACAGAGGCCGGGACCGATTACACCGGAATGAGTCGGCCCCCGCCTAAGACAGCCTGTTTACTGTATGAGGTTAAAAGGGGTCCTTGTTGTGCAGTTATGTGTGGTAAGGAGGAGATAGCACCTCCTACAATTGACTGTCCTAAGTTAGGGGTGACCAAAGAAAATGATGGACGGACCCAAGTTAGTGACGTGACGTCTCCAAAGGGAAGTGACAGTCTGACCACTAAAACCCAAGTAGTTTCAGGGGAGGAGACTGACACCTGGGTAAGCGGGGACATGTTAGTCCAGGACACCAGGGGGAGTGATGATGACTCCAGTAAAGACACTGACTCTAGAAAGGGGACAAACGAGTACAGTGAGGTACAGATGAGCGAGAAGGGTAAAACATCCTCTCGACGCCGAAGACGTAATAAGAGCCGAGAGGGGGCACAGTGTATGCCGTCTGAGGGTGCAGAGAAAGGGACATGCCTTGGTAATGAAGACATGGTGCCAGGAACAACTGCTATGGTAGAGTCAGACGGTGATATCCTACAAAAGAAAGAGGAATCAGAGACGGAACTGACACATTGTAACGACAGAAATCAGCAGGGTGAAAATGCAGAAAATGAGCCAACCAAGGACGTAATGGGGGTGGTCCCTATGATTTCCCTGGGTGCAGCTGATAGTCTGTCAAGCGAGAGTGGTATAGGAAATGGAATCCTGGAGAGTGATGGGGGAAGAATAATCCCCAACAGTCATGGTGAGCAGACTGGTGAACTACCGGGTGCTGGGGTGGATGACAGCGAATTCAGCCCAAAATCTCTAAAAGGAACAGAGTGCCATGTTGAAGGGTGTGACACCCAGGCTGAGGGTGACACTGCAGACACCCCAGAGGAAGTTGAAGGTAATGCAGTGAAGACCCAAGAAACAGCTGGCGCTGAAGTGAAGAGAGCCTCTGAGGAGGTGAAGTCTGGACCAGAGTTCTCATCCAGGACTGAGAGCCTGCCTGACCTGCTTGGTAAAACAAAGATGGAGGATATAGAGAAGGTCGTGGGTAAGAAGAGTAAGAAACCCAAAGGTAATGCAGCTGAGGCGGGTACACTGTCAAGCGAGGAAGTGCTACCAGAGAAACCGATACATTGGGACAACAGTGGTCCGTGCGATGAAGCCATGGAGAAGGAGTCGACCCCAGAGTTGAAAGCCGAATTCTCTCCCGCTTCTGAGCAAGCTGACGAGCCACCTATCTGTGAGGCGGCTGAAGAGGAAGCAGCTGAGACCCAAGAGAGGGGTGACTATGACAAAGTTGAACCCCATGAAAAAGCCAGAGGTGTAGAGGTGGAAGAAGTCTCAGAAAGAGGGTGTCATAGACCAGAGAGGTCCGCAAGTGAAGAGTCATTCAAGAGGATGAGCAAAGACCAACTGAAACAAGAGATACTTCTTAGGCAGGCTACTGAGAGTCGAGTAAGGGAGCTGGAGAAAGAAGTGGCTGAGCTCCGAAGTCACTTGGTAGAGTACCAGTCCAGGTCCCAGGTAGCCTTGGAGCAGATGGAGCAGCGAGTGTCGATCTTGACCAAACTTGTTGAAGCAGGGGAGGCCCAAAGAGAGCTGTCTCTGGAAGCTAAACTGGACAAGCATGTGGAAGCGGCAGGGATGAATGAGACTTCTGTAGTCAAGTGCATGGTGGATATACCTGAGGACTTAAGAGAAGCGTGTGCCATCGAGTGCATGCATGACGACTTTAAGAGAGCTGTGGAAGCGTGTGAGGTCTACTGTACCCCAGAGGCTGAACAGTTAGTGATATTGTCCACCAGTAAAATTACTGGGCAGTGGGTGGCTATTCTAAAGGACATGCACTTCCGATGTGTTCGTATGAAGTGGCAGGTCCAACTGCAAAATGAGGAAGCCACTAGACAGCTAGAGTATAAAAGGAAAGCACAGAGTCTGGCGGAAGATATCGTCCAAGTACCCTGGGCTCTGGAGGGGAGAGTCATTGGAAGAACCAGACAAGTCATGCAAGACATGGTGAATAAGTCGGGATTGGTGAGATTAAGAATCCCTGCTACTAATGAGAGCAAGATACCCAGGGAAGCTGGTATAGTTCCGTTCGTCTGTGTCGGGACTGTAGAGAGTCTTGGAAACATTCGAAGCCTTCTTGGATATCGGGTACACCATGTACGTGACATGGAGCGGTTGAGGCAAGAAAACCTGAAAATTGAGGAGCAGCTTCGCCAACTGTGTGGGGGACAGCAGCCGTCTTCTCCCCGTTGTTCAGAGGAAAGAAGTGGAAGATGGCGTGTCGGTCCAGTAGTTAAGACACGCGATAAAAGGAATCGCCGACAGAGAAGTACCCTGCGATGTACTGTAGATAGTGGCTGCTATGAGCTTAGAGTTCCCGACAGTAGCCCTGGGGGTACACGAGTAAGCCTAGGTTCGGACAAGACTGTAGGTTTGACTGAGGACGTGTCTCTCTACTACTGTGACCCTGGGAGGGGGTCAGGGAGAGAACGGTCCGGAAAGGGGACGTCCTTTAACCCTAGGTTGACACGACAGGGTTTGGTGACAGTGTCGGGCGATGCCTCAGGGACTTATGCTCTTGGGCACCTTGCCCTCTCGACTGGTGGGGCATGGCAGCGGGGATACCTTGTCTCGCGGTCCCAGGTCGTTGTCAAGTGTTCTTCCCTACGGGTTTGAACAGAGGGGGAGGGTATGTGACGTATCAACCGGCTGTATTACAAAGGGCCGGTATGTTTTGCAGAAGCATGGGTGCTCTGCAATGTGAAGTTGGCTGGGACCTGTGGTTCCACAGGATTGCATTACATGCAGAGCCATGGAAGGGTGTGTGATGCTGATTACACACTCCTTACCACCTCTGGGTGTGGCTCCAGGGGTTAAAGCAATCCTGTCTCTGAACCTAGGTGGAGTGTGTCTAGGGCAGTCTAGATAGAGACTGACTCTAGACTTCCAGTGTGTGTGCTGGAGACGGGGACAGCAAAAGCAGGGTGTTTTGCTCTGCTCAGGAGACCTTCTCCTGAAGGAAGGGGCTTTTAGGTCCATGTGCAAAGCCTGGCTGGAGCCAGGGGGAACTTGGTAAGGACACTAGCCGCCTTCAGAGGAAGGTAACCCGGATTGGACTTTAAGGATAAAGCCAAGTACTGACAAGGGTCAGTGACACGTGTGAGGAAGTCCAAGAGTGTGTGGACTGTATATTATATGTTGGACTTTGAGGATAAAGCCAATTACTGACATGTGTGAGGAAGTCCAAGAGTGTGTGGACTTTACGTTATGTGTTGGACTTTGAGGATAAAGCCAAGGCATGGCATCTTTCTGTTATGGGACCTAGCATGGTTTATTTGAGCTGTTAATAAACCATATGGTCTGTTAAAGAGACAAATTGTTCCGGTGTGCGTTAATCCCGATACCTGACGTGTGGCCCCCATACACTCGGGGCCCCACATCGTTACAGCATGGACAAGGGTGTTACATGTCGCTGACTGGGCAATGGGTTACTATGGGGAGAGATGGAGAAGGGTCTGCTGTACAAGTCTTGCCGTCCCCACGAGTTGTGTCAATCCTTCCTCTGTATGTGGAAGTTAATACACTGCTTCTGCCTCCTCAACCTCGTGTGGGTCCTCCACCTCGGCCCAAACCCTGTGTGGTCAGGCCACCCTTCCTTGTAACTGCGCACAAGGAATACCACACACCTCCTTACTATGCTGGAAGCAGAGCTCAATGCCATCAGGCGGTCAAAGGTTTACTTTGAAATGTATGAGAAATGTGAGTCACACTGCTGAGAAGTTGTGGACGGTTAGCTCTGGAGACCAAGTTTCATCAATGGTTGTCTCCACTCAACCAGCAGCCAGGGAAGGCCGGGTGCGACAATGATGCAAACATGGGTGCGGCCCTTCGCCGTGACAATGTGACACACGTGCCTTGTGTGGCTCACGTGTTGAACCTGGTTGTCCAGCAATTTTTAAAGCACTATCCTGGCCTACATGGCCTTCTGCAGAGAGCACGGTGTAACGCCTTCCTTGATCCACACACTCAGATGGGCTGTAAAGGATAGGCTAGAGGGAAGCCACTCACCAAGCAGGACCCCCAGAACCCTGAAACCCTTTAACCCCTATACAGGGATTAGGAATTACACAGGGCCCAAGGTGATCAATACCTGTGGAAGGCTGCAGTTCCAGAGAATAGTAGTCAGGCAGGATCAAAACATTAATTGAGGAACAGGAACAGAATGGGACGGCCAGGACTTAATCAGAAAACAAGCAGAGGTGAAATGCGGATCGGCCAACAAGGTACATAAACAGCAAGCAGGAAAAGTAGTCAGGTAACAAGAACACAAAATCATAAAACTGAACGGGGGGTAAAAGTAACCAGAGGTTCATAGCTATGTCTGGCAGTGGTCTGCAGACAGGATGGGCATAAAAAAGGGTGTGGTGTCTTCCCATTGGTTGTAGCTGAATGATGGTACTTCATCTGTGAGATACCCACCAGCTACATTCAGCCAGAGATTCTGCATCTGTCAAGGTAATGCAGCCCAGTGGGTGAGCATAACCTGCGTCCACCTGCGCCGCTGGCATCGACTCCTCTCCCATCATCAGCACTATGCATGAAAGGAACACGTTGTCACCTGGCGACCGGAGTACAAATTGACGGAGCGGACTCCGTTGGTGACTTAACAGCCGTGTGTGGCAATGATGCAAACCTGGCTACGGGCCATCATCAGGGCAATGTGACACACGTGCCTTGTATGGCTCACGTGTTGAATCTAATTCTCCAGCAATTTTTAAAACACCATCCCGGCCTACATGGCCTTGTGCAGCGGGCACGCTCGCTATGTGCTCACTTCCATCGTTCGCACACAGCAGCTCAACAACTTCACTGCAGAAGTCTTTAGGTCTGGTGGTTAAATGCCTGAAATGCGATATGCCGACACGCAGGAATTTGAATCTGCACATGTTGCAGCGTTTGTGGCAGCACCGCCGAACCCTGCTGCAATACGTTATGACATATAGCCTGGGCTATCTTGATCCAGAAGTGGTGCAGATCACGCTGCTGGAGTGGTGTCAGATCAAGGACCTATGCACCCTTCTACACAGTTTACAAATGTCGACTTAGATGTTTAGCACTGGCAATGCCATTCTCAGCGTGACAATTCTGGTCATCTACATGATGGACCACACTGTAAGCATTATTCGGAGTCAGGTGTTGGGACAAGAGGAAGGGGAGGAAGTACAGGAGGAGTCATATGCGGAAGGGATAACAAGATCTACGAGGTCCAGATGGTCAGCGGCACCTAGGCGGCAGTCATGGTGGGGGAGAGGGATTAACAAGGGCGCATAGTATCAGCGAAAAGTGTTGAGGAAGGTGCAGGAGCCCATGAAGAAATGGAGGACGAACTGGCGATGGGCATGGAAGACTCAGCAGATGAGTGAGAGCTTGCTCACATTTCGGTTGTTTCGGTTGGGGGGAGAGGGCAGAGGAAGGAGGCACGATTCTCACCTCTCTGCCACCAACACACCAAGGACTTGGTCCTCCTGGATGCACAAGACACATGAGTGCCTTCTTGCTGCACTACCTACAACATGACCCTCGGATTGTACGAATTCGAAGTAATGCTGACTACTGGGTTGCCACACTGTTAGATCCCCGGTACAAGACAAAATTTGGCAAAATAATTCCTGCCATAGAAAGGGACGCACGTACACAGGAGTATCTGCAGAAGGTGGTACGGATTCTTAGATCTGCTTTTCCAGTAAACACCAGTGCTGCACAGAGTGAATGTCAACGCTTTGTCATGGATAGGAGGAAATGGGCTTTTACTTGTCCACATCTGAGGGACCGAGGGCTGGCTGCTGGGCTGAGATGGCGTTGAGTACGGTGTCCCTGCAGAGTTGCACTTTTGGTCATATGCAAAATGAGTTGAAAAAGGACAGATGCTGGTGGGAAGGGGAACAGGTGTGTTGAAAAGAGGAAAAAAGTTTTTGTCCGTGGGTTTGGTGGTTAAGCAACAGTAACATTTGCTGAAGAAACACCATCTGTTACGGTGGGACTGGCAGATTTGGATAAGGTGGTATATACTATGTTACCGCTACATAACGAAAATTAATAAGAAAAGAAAGAGAAAGGTATATATCCCCATCAGCAGTCAGTGTCCACCGTGCTCCCAGATGGAAAAGGAGAGGTTGGCAACTGGAAGGTTAGGTGGAGGATACAGAGCTGTGTGGCTCTGAAACTAATAGTAGCCTGAACCGAGTTAGACGCCATTCGGATCTGGAGACTGGGAGCCCTGTTAGCGTCACAGGGTCCACACGCCCACCCAGCCCAGGAACTCCCTGTTAACAACACAGGGGCCATTGAGTACGCTGACCGTGTGCGTAGGGGCCACACCTGTGGACAGCAGGCGCATCAGCAGCAGCAGGCCTGTTAATGCCACTGGGCTGCACAAGCAGGACTGGTAGGACAGGAGCTGGTCTTAACCGTTCTGTGTTACCAACTGTGGTGGCGGCCTGCATCGACGCCCTATCCCTGCCTACCTTTGGCCTAAAGCCGCAATGGGTTCAACACATGGAGGTGTGCTCTTTCTGAGCATAATAGAAGACTGCGCACCTCCTTGTTGGCTCCAGCCCCTTTTATAACCTGGGTCCACCCCAAACCAGGGTGGACCACAATGCACCTCCTGGAGACAAAAGCAGTGACATGTCATGAGTGGCATAACTAGCGTCCAATTTGGAACCGCAACTTCAATGATGACCTCATGGCTGCCACGACCCAAACACCTCACCAGTCATCGTCTGACCATCAGTAATAAGGTGACAAGTCATAGGGGCGGGCCTCTGCAAGCCATTTGGGAGTGGCCTGGCCACATCGTCAGGACACCTGATGCCCTGTGGTCTATATGGGACCCCCACATCAGGGGCAGGGCCAAAGAGTTCATTACCGGACCTAGTCTCTGATGCAGTAAGTAGTCTCTGAAGCAGTAAGCATGCTCAGTAGCACGAAATACAGTCTCCGAAAAAAGACTTTCAGCTTTAGCATGGTGTCTAGGCACAACACAGGACTTAGACCCGGCACGGAGTGCAAGTACCTGTGCAAAGAAGCTTTTCGCACTAAGTGTAGGAGCATGCGCTGTAGCCCGAAATGAAGACTTAGCTCCAGGAATCAACTGGGGAGAAGAAAGCTCATGCATAATGGACGCGCAAACCGCAAAGTGAGACCATAATACTGGAATTGTAGAAAAATATGAAATTTATTTAACAAACCCAACACACACAATGTATTAAAATCACTTAAAACCATGAAACATCAAAGTCCCACATCTCTCATGCTGGTAATAGGGGGTACCGCCCTGTACAACCATTCAGTGTGCAATATGTAAGCAGAATTTAATCAGAAAGTACATTATGCGCATAAAGTAATCCCTATACATACATGAAAACTCATAGAATCTGAGTGACCGGGAGCAGACCTAATAGGCAGTCCCCAATGTTAGGCTGAATAAAACACTGTGTGGAACCCCCAATGTGGTAAAAGGAGGATACCTGCATGTGACACAAGACAAAGATGGAGGGATGTATGGGGTAACCAATAACCACAACATATGGTATCTTATTCAAAATTGAAAGGCATGAAACATAGCTCTATATAAAACAATAGAAGGTATACAGGGCAACCAATGACTACACATATGATATATCATTCAGATGAAGCATAAAGAAACATAAATTCTGTATATATATATATAGTATGCAGTGCCATTGGAGATAACCACAACACATTATATGCCATAGAGAATTGGTGCCCAAAAATCCCCCATGGTGTACATGCAGATACCTAACACAGGACTGACAGGCTCACGGTCTGAGAGGGAGCTGAGTGCACGGCAGAGCCCAGCAAAGAGAGAGAGATGTGGGGAGAAGCCCCACGCATATCGCTTCTTCTTGTCCCTATTAGCTCCAGGAATGGCACAGTCAGGCTGAGCATACTCACTAGGCGAATCACTGGAGTTAGGCTGGGGCTGGGGTAAATCGGCACACGCATGCGCACCAGCCGCCTCTCCACACTTAGACGTGGAGGAGATAGCAGCCAGCTGGACACCCCGAGGCACAGCCCTAAATGGCAGCTGACGCCTGGGCACAACTGAAACCGCAGCAGGCTGCTTGCGTTTAAGGCGGCACCGTTTTGTAACAACAAATACCATCCAAAAGAACAGGTGTACTTCTTCCCATGGATAATCTGATATGATCCCTTTTTTCACGGACACGACCATCGCTAACAAATGTAGACCAGGCCAAAACAGCAGCTGCTTCAATGGATCTCAAGTGCTCCATAAAGTGGCCTCTCCTCCACCTCAAGTTCAAGATCCCAAATACTCCATTCCTCTGTGGTGTCAACCCAATCGCACTTGCTTCCTAACAGCTCTCAAGTTTCCACCAGCCCTGCTGAGTATGGGGTAACAGAGATAGTTGAGTCTGCATAGCTGTTCAAATAGGAATAACGTTTGGAACACCATTCTAAGTCCGAACTGGGTGCAAAAACCTAAAAAAAAAAAATAGCTGTTCAGTCACACTATAACCTGGGAATCAGAGGTCTGCTCCAAAGCTGCAGTGAGTACGAACAAGGAAATTATTATTTTTTTTATTATTATTGATTTATAGAGCACCATTGATTCCATGGTGCTGTACATGAGAAGGGGGTTACATACAGAATACATATACAAGTAACTATAGACAGACTGGTACAGAGGGAAGAGGGCCCTGCCCTTGCGGGATTACATTCTAAAGGATTTTTGGGAGGAGACAGTAGGAGTGGTGTAGGTTGAGCTTCAGGTACGTACGGTGGTGGTGTCATTGATGGTTATAGTCATTTCTGAACAGATGAGTTTTCAGATTCAGTTTGAAGCTTGCGGGTGTTGCACATAATCTGACATGTTGAGGTAGCGAGTTCCATGAGACAGGGGAAATGATCTGCGCAGATGGCCAGAAGCTTTGTGAGTGGGATCCAGGCCCCGATGAAGAAGGTGCTGAGCCTAATCTACATCCTCATTTCCAAAAAGTAAATCCTCCTGGTGGAGACAATGGGGAACATGATGAGGAGCACAGATACCTGATTGGAACGACAACTTTACTATTCGGTCAGGGCAGGAAGAGGTTGTCTCGGAGGACTCAGGACGAGGGGAATGAAAACACACAGGGTGCTTGATGAGGTTGGAGACCACACTTACTGTCAAACCAAAGTCAACAAGTGGATGAGGTCAGCAGAGGAGGTGGAGGAGGATGCTACTGACGACGAGGTTACGTTGTGTCTTCCTGGCCAGAGACAAAGTACTGGAAGCACGTCAACAACTGAATCCTGGGCCAAAACTTTGACTCTGAGCAGAAGTCGTGTTGGCTATGCAGGTCGCATGGGCTGTAAGCCTTGTCTAGCCTGTGAATTTTTGGACATCGCAAAGGATCACCCAAGTCATGGAATCTGTAAGATTTGTCAACAATCTGTAAGTAGAAGGCAAAAACTCACACCTTTGAGTACTTCCTCCATGAAGTGTCACATGGATATGAATTGATAGCGTGAAGGTGTATTGCTCAGCTTTAGCCACTGTCAATGCAACTTGCTTATTTGCCGTTCATTGCATAAATTGTTGCAGACTACACACAAGGGGCTGCTGTTTTTTTGGATCTGCCTTTGTTTGGTCACTATAGCAATAACAAATTGCTCTTCGGGTGTGGACTTGGAGATGCTGTCTATGAACAGAAGGAAAAGCTAAAGGTGTGTGTTACAGCAAGGAGCCACCGCGGAAACACTTCGTTCAATTGTGAGGGGAGTCATGTTGTACTTTGATGATGAGCACCGTAACGCCAGTGAGCAGCATCCTGTGCCACAGACCAACATTCTTACGGTGCTGTCTATACTGTTTACCGTGAGAGGAGCGTAAAGTCTGTATTTCTGGCAACTGGACATCACAGTACCCGTGTACGGTAGGCTGTGCCCAGACAATAATGCGGGCACAAAACACTTTGTTTTATTAGCAAAACACATATCTGTTCTGGGTAGGCCGACTATATAGACAATAAGACTTGCTGCCTCTGCACTTTCAAATTGTCACGTACAGTTTAAATCATAGAGGGACAGCGACACATGTTTGCATTGACTGTTGCTTTTCAAGATTTCCATGACTGTGTTGCAGAGCTGTGTGGTTTGCATTCACACTGTTATCATCTGCCTTATCTGTGAGGCTTCAGCTAACAAGGGTATTCAGGGGGGGTAATGTGTTTTGTCTATGTTTAGGTAGATAACTTGGAAGCTCTTGTCATGCGCCACTGGTAAGTCGTGTTCACACACACACACACACACACACAAACACACAATTACTGCTACGCAGAGGGATTAGCAGGTAGTAGGCAATAGAATAGATTGTTCAATTATTTCAATTTTATGCATGGTTCTTATTGTTTGTTTTGGTAAAGTTAAACAATCATTTATCAACCGAACTGCCTAGAGTCCTTTTCCTGTTGCCTGGTGTTGCTGCATACTGGGGAGCCTACCATGTACACGACTTAAAATGAAGCATAAGTCGCAATGTGAATTTCACTGTGCTACAATGCGGCCTAGCGTGCCTGTGCAACCACCGCCTGCCCCATCAAGTGCATCTGCGTGCTCTTCATCCTCTGTGACTGTGGGGACAGCAGTCACACATGGTTTTTCACACTGAACTTCCACTCCTTTACCCGCAACAGGGAGTGTGATTGGCAGGTCATCACTTGTTTTGGAAGTGGAAACAGAAGGTATTGTTGAGCTGTCAGACATCGAGAGAACCATCATTGGATGCAGGCTACATTATATCCACGCCTGCACCTTCGTCACAGATTGGCTGGACTACCTGCAGTTAATAATTGCGTTCCAGAAATGGAAAGGAGTGTAGAATGCACAGGTGTTGTACCTTGCTTGGCAGCAAAGGAACACTAACTTAGTATTCCAGACAATTTTAGGATGGCAGAAAAAGAGTCAGCTCTTTGGGAAAATTAAATAGCGTGGCAAAAGTGGACAGGTGGGTACAGTGGTGTCACGCTCCCCGGCTCCCCTGCTAGGCTCCCCGGCTCCCCTGCCTTGCTTACCGGCTCCCCTGCCACGCTTCCCCGCTCTCAGGTCGCGCTCCGCCGCTCCCGTGCCAGGCTTCCCGGTCCCCCGCTCCACAGCCTTCCTGCTCCATCGCCTGCGGTCCCCAGGCAGCCCGGTCCCCGCTCCCGGCGCCCGTCAGCAACTCGGCCCCAGCCCGGCTCTCCTGCCTCCTGTTCACCTCTCCCTGCTCTGGCTTCTGGCATCCGGGCCTCGCGCATGCGCATTAGGGCGCGCGCGCGGTCATTGACCCTCTCTTAAAGGGCCAGCGTCCACTGACAGGATATTGAACACACAGGTACAGGGTATAAAGGGGTTTAATGTCCAAGTGGGCGGGGCCTGTTCTTCGTGTTTTCCTAAGCTAGGAGTCAGGTCTCCTTGTGTCTTGCGGTATACTTACCTATCTCTCTCCTAAAGCCGCTCCTGCCTCGCCATCCGGTCCTGACGATTCCCGAACCCCGAACGGTGACTGTCTGCCATCCCGTCAGTCCATACCATCTCTGATCCCTGTGGTGACCCGTCTTCTCGCTCCGTCGGTTCCGGACTCTGCCTGACAACATCTCGGCCTCCGAACCTGAGCTCCGTCATCCGGACTACCTTCGGTGACTCCGTGGTCCCAGGGACTTCTCCACTCCACTCTTTTGAACGGACTGTCCTGCTACCTGTAGTGCTCCGGCTACCGGACCCCTTGCCTTCAGTGAGGTGTTCGGCCCAGTGGATCCACCTCCTGGGTCTGCCCGTCCACCTGGCCCTAACAAGTGGCCGTGTTCTGTGGGTACCAGGACAGTAAAGGAAGCCTCACTTTCTATCCCTCCTAATGATCAAATGCAGCAAGGAATTCCCTGAGTTTGCTATAAAATTAGCGTAGAAAAATGTGCATGAGGGTAGAATGCAGAGGTGCTTGAGATTGCTTGGCACAACTGGCACAATAATAGAGTACAACAGCCACTTTTTGGATGCCACTAAGTTGCAGCATTTTTTGCTATTATATCTTATTAAAAACTAAGCAGGAGGGTGTAATGCAGAGGTGCTAGAAATAGCTTGGCACCATTGGGGCACAAACGGTGTACAACAGCCACTTTTTGGATGCCACTAAGTTGCAGCATTTTTTTGCTATTATTATAGCTTATTAAAAACTGAACAGGAGGGTGTCATGCAGAGGTGCTGGAAATAGCTTGGCACCAGTGGGGCACAAATGGAGTACAACAGCCACTTTTTGTATGCCACTAAGTTGCAGCATTTTTTGCTATTATTATAGCTTATTAAAAACAGAGCAGGAGGGTGTCATGCAGAGGTGCTAGAAATAGCTTGGCACCATTGGGGCACAAATTGAGTACAACAGCCACTTTTTGGATGCCACTAAGTTGCAGCATTTGTTTGCTATTATTATAGCTTATTAAAAACTAAGCAGGAGGGTGTAATGCAGAGGTGCTAGAAATATCTTGGCACCAGTGGGGCACAAATGGAGTACAACAGCCACTTTTTGTATGCCACTAAGTTGCAGCATTTTTTGCTATTATTATAGCTTTTAAAAACAGAGCAGGAGGGTGTAATGCAGAGGTGCTGTAAATAGCTTGGCACCATTGGGGCACAAATGGAGTCCAACAGCCACTTTTTGGATGCCACTAAGTTGCAGCATGTTTTGCTAGTATTATTGCTTATTAAAAACAGAGCAGGAGGGTGTAATGCAGAGGTGCTAGAAATAGCTTGGCACCATTGGGGCACAAATTGAGTACAACAGCCACTTTTTGGATGCCACTAAGTTGCAGCATTTTTTGCTATTATTATAGCTTATTAAAAACTAAGCAGGAGGGTGTAATGCAGAGGTGCTAGAAATAGCTTGGCACCAGTGGGGCACAAATGGAGTACAACAGCCACTTTTTGGATGCCACTAAGTTTCAGCATTTTTTGCTATTACTATAGCTTATTAAAAACAGAGCAGGAGGGTGTAATGCAGAGGTGCTGTAAATAGCTTGGCATCATTGGGGCACAAATGGAGTACAACAGCCACTTTTTGTATGCCACTAAGTTGCAGCATTTTTTGCTATTATTATAGCTGTTAAAAACAGAGCAGGAGGGTGTAATGCAGAGGTGCTGTAAATAGCTTGGCACCAGTGGGGCACAAATGGAGTACAACAGCCACTTTTTGTATGCCACTAACTTGCAGCATTTTTGGCTATTATTATATCCTATTAAAAACAGAGCAGGAGGGTGTAATGCAGAGGTGCTAGAAATAGCTTGGCACCATTGGGGCACAAATTGAGTACAACAGCCACTTTTTGGATGCCACTAAGTTGCAGCATTTTTTGCTATTATTATAGCTTATTAAAAACTAAGCAGGAGGGTGTAATGCAGAGGTGCTAGAAATAGCTTGGCACCAGTGGGGCACAAATGGAGTACAACAGCCACTTTTTGGATGCCACTAAGTTTCAGCATTTTTTGCTATTACTATAGCTTATTAAAAACAGAGCAGGAGGGTGTAATGCAGAGGTGCTGTAAATAGCTTGGCACCATTGGGGCACAAATGGAGTACAACAGCCACTTTTTGTATGCCACTAAGTTGCAGCATTTTTTGCTATTATTATAGCTTTTAAAAACAGAGCAGGAGGGTGTAATGCAGAGGTGCTGTAAATAGCTTGGCACCAGTGGGGCACAAATGGAGTACAACAGCCACTTTTTGTATGCCACTAACTTGCAGTATTTTTGGCTATTATTATAGCTTATTAAAAACAGAGCAGGAGGGTGTAATGCAGAGGTGCTAGAAATAGCTTGGCACCATTGGGGCACAAATGGAGTACAACAGCCACTTTTTGGATGCCACTAGGTTGCAGCATTTTTTCCTATCATTATAGCTTTTAAAAACAGAGCAGGAGGGTGTAATGCAGAGGTGCTGTAAATTGCTTGGCACCAGTGGGGACACAAATGGAGTACAACAGCCACTTTTTGGATGCCACTAAGTTGCAGCATTTTTTGCTATTATTATAGCTTATTAAAAACAGAGCAGGAGGGTGTAATGCAGAGGTGCTGTAAATAGCTTGGCACCAGTGGGGGCACAAATGGAGTACAACAGCCACTTTTTGGATGCCACTAAGTTGCAGCATTTTTTGCTATTATTATAGCTTATTAAAAACTAAGCAGGAGGGTGTAATGCAGAGGTGCTAGAAATAGCTTGGCACAATTGGGGCACAAATGCAGTACAACAGCCACTTTTTGGATGCCACTAAGTTTCAGCATTTTTTGCTATTACTATAGCTTATTAAAAACAGAGCAGGAGGGTGTAATGCACAGGTTCTGTAAATAGCTTGGCACCATTGGGGCACAAATGGAGTACAGCAGCCACTTTTTGGATGCCACTAAGTTGCAGCATTTGTTTGCTAATATTATAGCTTATTAAAAACAGAGCAGGAGGGTGTAATGCAGAGGTGCTAGAAATATCTTGGCACCATTGGGGCACAAATGGAGTACAACAGCCACTTTTTGTATGCCACTAAGTTGCAGCATTTTTTGCTATTATTATAGCTTTTAAAAACAGAGCAGGAGGGTGTAATGCAGAGGTGCTGTAAATAGCTTGGCACCAGTGGGGCACAAATGGAGTACAACAGCCACTTTTTGTATGCCACTAACTTGCAGCATTTTTGGCTATTATTATAGCTTTTAAAAACAGAGCAGGAGGGTGTAATGCAGAGGTGCTGTAAATATCTTGGCACCATTGGGGCACAAATGGAGTACAACAGCCACTTTTTGTATGCCACTAAGTTGCAGCATTTTTTGCTATCATTATAGCTTTTAAAAACAGAGCAGGAGGGTGTCATGCAGAGGTGCTGTAAATAGCTTGGCACCAGTGGGGGCACAAATGGAGTACAACAGCCACTTTTTGGATGCCACTAAGTTGCAGCATTTTTTTGCTATTATTATAGCTTATTAAAAGCAGAGCAGGAGGGTGTAATGCAGAGGTGCTGTAAATAGCTTGGCACCATTGGGGCACAAATGGAGTACAACAGCCACTTTTTGGATGCCACTAAGTTTCCTCAGTGTTTGCTAGTATAATGGCTTAGTAACAATGAGCTTGAGTGTGCAATGCAGAGGTGCTGCAAATATCTTTGCACCAGTGGGACAATAATGAAGTCCAACAGCCACTTTTAGGTTGCCACTAAGTTTCCTCAGTGTTTGCTAGTATAATGGCTTAGTAACAATGAGTTTGAGTGTGCAAAGGGCAGGAGGGTACAGTGGCAGGGTTGTGGGTCTGGGTAGAGGAAAGGAAGCCTCACTTTCTATCCCTCCTAATGGTGAAATGCAGCGAGGAAGTCCCTGAGCTTATCTACACAGACGCTGTTATCTGTAGCTGTGAAAATCTGTATCCACGGACCTGACTGTCACCTATGGCTCTGAGCCTGCTGTAATTAGCCCTTACAAGGGCTGAAAGAAACTTCTATCCCTATTCTGTATAGCGCTGTGTGTAGAGCGTACACAGCAGTATCGGAGACAGGAGCTACGCCAGCGGTGTCTGACACACAGACGCAGAAGGCAGATAATGGCATTATGACAGGCAGATACCCGTTTTTATAATGCAGGGACATGTGACATGGACATCCTATCACACATGCCGTTGCTTCTCTGGCTAAAAGTCCACTTAGCTGTGTGTGTGTCTGGGATTGGCTGACATGCTGGCCCGCCCCACTACACACGCGCTTAGGGAAGGAAAAACAGAAAAAAAAAAAAATGGCGATCGCCATTATCCCAGCAGCAGTGATCTGAACGTGCTGTCCCCGCACACTATACGCTGAAATTTCATAATAGTGTGAGTCACAGAGTGACTTACACTATTACAGCGGAAAGCCAGCTAGTAATTAGCTTGGCTTTTTGCTGCTAGAACCGTTCTCGAACGTAACTAGAACTATCAAGCTTTTAGCAAAAAGCTCGAGTTCTAGTTCGATCTAGAACAGCCCCCAAAATCACTCGAACCGCAAACTGGAGAACCACGAACCACGAACCGCGCTCAACTCTAGTTGTCACGCTCCCCGGGTCCCGGTGCCGCCTGTCACTCACCGCCCCGGTCCCCGGTTCCCCTGCCCGTGGCTCTGCGTCCTGCTCTTCCTCCTGTGCGTCCTCTGTGCCTCCCACTCGCCGGCCCCGGCGTGCTGCTGCGTCCCGGATCTCTCTGCCCGACTCCCCTGCATCTCCTTCACTGCTTCCTGCACTGGTCTCCGGCACCCGGGCCTCGCGCATGCGCATTAGGCCGCGCGTGCGCTCACTCACCTCTTCTTACAGGGCCAGCGTCCCGGAAACAGGATATGGGTGAATTCAGATACAGGTTATATAAAACTTCCTTTTCATATGGCCAGTGCCTGATCAACGTGTTCCCTGAGTTAGGTGTTCAGGTCCCTTTGTGCCTTGCCCTCGTTTACCTTTGTTTCTTCTGCAGAGCCCGCCTGCCACCCTAACCCGGTCCTGACGTCTGATTCCCCAGGAGGTCCCCCGGTGACTGTCTGCTGAGGATCCTGCCATCTACCATCAGCCTGAACCTGTCACCGACCCCTGACTTCACCTGGGAAACATCATCCTGCACGTCTCACTGGACCCGGACCCTGTCTGCTGTTCCTACCCGGCACCGGTACCGGCTCCCGTCTTCCGTCCTGCCTACAGTGCCCATTGGACTCTGAAACATTCCCGTGCAGATCCCTGAAGGACTCTTATCCCATACCCCTAGTGTTTCCGGCTACCGTGCATCTAGGCCCTCTGGTGGGGTGATCGGACAGTCCCTGTATAGGGGTTAGCTCCGGGTTGCCTCACTGGGGGAGTCCGGTGCACGGCCCAGTGAATCCACATCCAGGACGTTACAGGTGTATATGTACGTTGACACACAAACGTATGCACATTTATGCCCACAGAATACAGACAGGCACATGCCCAGACAAGCACAAATTCATAGACACACAGGCATATACATACACACATGTGCACAGATACATACTCATTCATACAAAGGAAGTCAAAAACAGACAAATATAAATACACACACACACGCACATATATATATATATATATATATATATATACGCTATATACACTCACACATGCATATACACTCATACATATATATGCACATTCATATACACACACATATACTCATATCTAATATATAAAGCTGGATGTGTGTATGTATGTATGTAAGTGTGTGTGTGTGTGTCCGGGATTGGCATCTACACCGTCGCAGCTACAGCCACAAAATTTTGCACACTCACACGTGTGGACCCCGAGAGCGTCATAGGCTATGTTGTGAGGTGAAATTTTAACCCAGCGCGTTCCAATTTACCAATCAATTTTGCCCCTATCTACATAATGGGGAAAAAGTGAAACGAAAAGTGTATCCGCACTGTCGCATTTACAATCACGAAATTTTGCACTGACACCTCATGTGACCCAGGGAACGTCGTAGACTATGTTTTGACAGGAAAATTTAACCCCGCGCTTTACAGTTACATTAAACTAATTGGAGCCTGGAACTACAGGTTATTAGTAGGAGCTGTGATTGGTTGCTATAGGAACAAAAGACATTCATAGTATAAAAAGCTTATATGTGAGATAATAAGCTGTCGCTGGGGAGACTGATAGAGACAGACAGAGACAGACAGAGAGACAGACAGAGAGACAGACAGGGAAAGAGACAGAGAGATAGAGACAGACGGTGAAAGAGACAGACAGACGGGAAAAGAGACAGACAGAGACAGACCTGGAAAGAGACAGACCTGGAAAGAGACAGAGACAGACCTGCCTGGAAAGAAACAGACCTGGAAAGAGACAGACCTGGAAAGAGACTGACCTGGAAAGAGACTGACCTGGAAAGAGACAGACAAGGAAAGAAACAGACAGACATGCAGACAGGGACAGAGACAGGCAGACAGGGAAGAAGAAGACAGCCAGAGAGACAGACAAAGATAGATGGTGAAAAACACAGACCTTGATAGAGACAGACGGGGAAAGAGACAGAGAAATAGAGACAGACAAGGAAAGAGACAGACAGAGACAGGCAGACAGGGAAATAGACAGACAGGAAAAGACACAGACAAAGATACGGGGAGATAGACGGGGAAAGAGACCGACCTGGGAAAGAGACAGACCTAGAAAGAGACAGATGGGGAAAGAAACAGAGAGATAGAGACAGACAAAAAAAGAGACAGATATAGACAGTCAGACGGGGAAAGAGACAGACGGGGAAAGAGACAGACGGGGAAAGAGACAGACGGGGAAAGAGACAGACCTGGAAAGAGACAGACGGGGAAAGAGACAGACCTGGAAAGAGACAGACAGAGCACATTACTTGGCCAATTTAGTTAAATCTGTGTGGAATATCTGTGGTGTTGAAATATATGTTGTGAAATGCTTCTATTAACTTAGTTTTTGGCTTTTTTATAATTACATTTCTATCTATTTGTTTTGTGTTTTTTGTGTGCACAATACATTTTTGTTAATACGTTCTACTTTGTTAACAACAGTTATTAACCCGGGCGAGGCCGGGTAGTACAGCTAGTATATATATTGTGAGATGCCGAGGGGAGAAGTACTAGAGAACAGGTATGTTTCCCCTCGGTTCATTTCATATGCCTCCATGTACTGACTGTGGAGCAGTCAGCCCATGCAAATGGGCTGGGAAAGGCTGGGAAAGTTATATCTGGCTCAGCAATAAGTTAGTCACTGAAGCCTGTTTATTTCAGTGTAATTTTGGGCTCGGTTTTTAGTGGAGCAATCAATAGGAATGGCAGTGAGACTGATTGCTCCCTTCTCCACATTCAATCTAGGTTTTGATTCCTCACTGGATCAGCTGAAATGATCAGGAGGCATTCAGAACAAAGAGACTGCTGAGGAGAGCATGACCGGCTCATGGCTGCTGGTGCTGAGACTCCATACCTCCGCTTGCTGTGCTGAGGAACCGACACAGTAAGAGAATACTGTTTTGTTTGTTACATAGGCTTATTTTGTATTTAGCATTCTGTTGTTAGTTAGTGGCCAGACGGCCTTAGACATTTATTTTCCTGTTTTTGCATGTGTAACACTGAGAGATAAGTGTACACAATAAACATGGCAGTGGCCCTATCTGTGTGGAACCTACCAGTCTGCCGCTGTCATCTGTGAATCCATAGAAACTCGCTTGGACCAAAGCATAGATCCCAG